>NC_060126.1:71899933-72209933 GCF_021461395.2 Schistocerca americana | reverse complement strand
ACGGGCGTGTCTATCCATGATGTTTTGTGGAGATGGCCAGGGTAATCGTCTGTGTGATCTTCTCCACAGACGCCGCGTATTTGTTTGGAAGGTCCTCGATCACATGGAGGACCCTGTCTATGAGGCCTGCCAACAGTTGCAGCATTTGGGTGGCCTTGTCTTCCTCCTGTGGTTGTTTTGGAGGATGGGGCGCGTCGATGTGCCGCTGTTGGTAGCGGCTTCCACGCTGGCGCATTTCCGGGAAGTCAACTGGGCTGTCTAATCTCGGAGGGCGCCGCCCGGGGGCTGCGTCTTCGTTATTTGTGCGTGCTCGTCGCGCGCGCCCGGTAGCAGTAGCGGCTGCCGTCAGATCAGCTGATCGCTGCCGTGCCCATGCGTTAGCACGGGGTGCCGGCTGCGGCCGCGCGGTGCTGCCACCTGTGAGCGGCGCGCCTCTCTGGGCGCCACTTGCCGCTGGCTGTGTCCGTGAGGTGCTGCCACCACGCGGCGGGTTGCGGGACTCCGTCGTGGTAGCGGCCTCCGGGATTGCGTTGTAGGTAGCCGTGGCGGCTGCCTTACCGGCTGCTGGCTGCAACGTCTGCATGCTGCTGCCCTCTGGTGGCGTCGAGCTGTACTCTCTCCGTCGCGAGCAAACTTTGTCGGTCGCCTGCCTCTCGCCCCACAACCACACAAAAACAAAAACAACCACCACTTCCCGTCCGTCCGCCACACCCGCTCACTCTGCCTGCCTGCTAGCAGCGCGCAACAATCGCACATCATCCCTCCCCGGCCGCTCAAAGCGCACAATACCCAACGGCCGACGTCACACCGCACGGGTGGCTGGCCGGCCGCCGCCGCTTTCGTTTCGAAAACAAAACCCGCACCGACGGCCAACGGCCAGGCAGGCGCGCTCTACACGCCACCGAAATCCCCGCCGACTCCTTCCACATCTCAACGTGCCCCCCGTTGCAAAACATAACACACACAAAGACCGGACACGACGAGACAAGACATCCGAGAAGAACTGAACGCAGGCAAGCCAACCAACGTATTCAAAAACAACGTGACAGAAAACCAACCGTCGGCCGCCGCCAAAAAGCAACGGCGACACTCAACCACGACAACAACACCACCGCTACCGCTACCGCTACCGCTACCGCCGCCCACACCCGCCACCGACCCCCGCAATCCAACCACCACGGCACGCAAACAGCATCCCCACGGGCATACAGACAGACAGACACCCACACCAAACGCAACACGACAATCAAAACCTTCCCCGACGTGCTTTGATGGCCCTGAGAAGGGCCGTTTTGGGCCGCGCGTCTCTTGCGCGCCACTAGACGACGACGGGGGGTGGGGACGACGGAGCCAAGCGCCAAACCCTTCCTTTCCCATCTCTTTCTCCTCTACTCTACTTCTTCTTCTTGGGCGAAGCCTTCGCCTTAGACGGCGTCGTCGCCTTCTTCGGGCGCGGCGCCTTCGGCTTCTTCGTCGGAACCTTGGCGGCCTTCTTCGCCTTCGACGGCGACTTGGCCTTGGCCGGCTTGGCCGCAGCCGCCTTCTTCGCACCCGCGGGAGCGGCCGACGCCGCAGACGCCTTCTTGGCGGCGCCCGCCTTCCGACCGGTCGCCGCCTTCACACCACCAGCCTTCTTTGCGCCGGCCGCACGGGCGCCCTTCTTCTCCTTGCTGGCCGGAGCGGCGCGCTTCTTCTTGGCACCGCCAGCACGAGCCTTGCCGCCCTCGGCCGCCCCCCCGCCGCCGGCGCCGGCAAGCTTGAACGAGCCGGACGCGCCCTTCCCCTTCGTCTGCACCAGCTCGCCCGCCACGACGGCCGACTTGAGGTACTTCTTGATAAACGGCGCCAGCTTCTCCGCGTCCAGCTTGTAGTGCGCGGCAATGTACTTCTTGATCGCCTGCAGCGACGACCCGCCGCGCTCCTTCAGACTCTTGATGGCCGCCGTCACCATCTCAGAGGTGCGCGGGTGCGCAGGCTTGGCGCGCGGCTTCTTCGCAGACGACGCAGACTTGGCCTTCTTCGTAGTGCCGGTGGCGGCGGGTGCCGCAGCAGTCTCGTTCGTAGCCGCCTGATCTGCCATTTCGACGACGCGCGTAACACACAGCGAGAGCGAGAGCGAGAGCGAGCGGGACGGCAGGCACGCAAGCACAGCACAGCAGAGCAGAGAATCACAAGGGCCCAGCCAGTGTCGCGGGCGGGCGCGGACGGCCGAGAGAGCGGCCGCCACTCTGCGCGCCGCCGCGCCGCGCCTCCCGCGCTTGCTACCGCCCAACGTCCGACAGCCTGTGCGGAGCAGCCCCAAACCTGCGCCACAACCGCCCGCGCCTTTCAAACCACCGAGGATGGGGCTACACACAGCCACACCACAGTCGCCAACCAGTCGCCACGGCAGCGCCGCAAACCACGGCCAAACTGCAGCTACCGCGCGCTACAGCCTGGGTCGGCCCGCCGAGAATCGCCGCCCCCGCCCAAATGCCGCCCCCACAGCCCCAGCCGAAGACCCGCCACAATGGCCAAACCTTCGGCAAAACTCCCACACCGTCGCCGCGGCAGCCCGGCCAGCGCGGCCGGCGCCACAGCCACACAAGCCGAGGCGTGCGGCGATGACGGCCGTGCAAACGCGCCTCCGCCGCCCCATCGCCTTCCGTCGCCCTCCCGCCGTTTCCCGATCGGCCCGCAGCCGTCGGGCCACATCGCGCGCCGTCCTCCTCCTCTCGCCCGCCAACATTCACAGCCGTTTCTCAACAATTGCCCGCCGCAAACGGACGCCGCCTGCGCAACAGGCGCCGCCGCCCCTCGCCGCTTCCGACCCAACCCCTCGACCGAGGCAAACCGCAATCCGAATCTACAGACCAACCCAATCTGCCGTCAGCACACACGACAGCCGACCTTACACGTTACGCGTTACACATTACGTTTACACGTCTAGGTTAGGTTAGGTTAGGTTAGGTTAGGTTAGGTGGACGTGGGTTAGGTTAAGGGGACTTGGGTTAGGTTAAGCGTCAAACTTAGGTTAAGCATTCAAACACGTCAGGCGTCAGAGGTTAGGTTAGGTTAGGTTAGGTTAGGTTAGGTTAGGTTAAGGGGTCAGTGCTAGGTTAAGAAGCGTCAAACGTAGGTTAAAAAGCGTTCAAAAACGTGAGGCGTGAGCCGGACAGCTTACCTTACGTAGACGTTAGGGGCTCAGGCTGAGCTCACCTCACCACAGGTTCGGTTCGGTTCGCTCAGCTCACCTCAGCTCAGCGTAAAGCGCCGAGGTCAGGCTACGTTCGTTCACCTTCGGGCGCCACACTTTCGGTTGAAAGGTCGCGACGGGACGACGTCGGCAGGCACGCCGCAAACAAACAAACAAACAAAACGTACAGACGACGTCGAAAAACCGCCGACAGACGGGGAGCAGCACGACCACGACCAGATACCGAGCGCGAACGAGACACACGCGAACCACCCCCACCGGCCAAAGGGCACCACACAACAACCCAGAGCACCACGTGTCGACACCAGACCAACCCGCCGCTCACGCGACATGCCTGGCACCGAAGGGCAACCGCCCGCAACTGCGCTTTCCGCGCCGGCCCGGATGCACGTCGTGCTACAACAACACCACTACCGTACACAGCCGCTGTTCACAACATCACTATCATGCGCGCCCGCGGCTCGCCGCCGTCGCAGTCGCACCCCCAACGCCAGCACTTTTGCACCACCATTCACACGCACCGCAACACAGCTCGCCGACACAGCCGAACAAAACAAACACCACACAACAACAACAACAACAACAACAACAACGCCGCCGCCGCCGCCGCCGCCTCTACTTGTGCCGGCGACCCACCCCGCCGATGGCGCACCTTTCGCCAGCCGGCAATCGACACGCACCCACCCACCCACCCACCCACCCCCGGGGCCCAGTGCAAAAAAAAAAAAAAAAAAAACAAAACACACACACACACACACAAACGACACGGGAGGCGCACACCGCCACTTCGCGCGCACGCCACCAACCAGTCGTCGTCTCAAAATAACAAACAAAAACCAAAAAACAAACAAAATAAACTAACAACTAGGGCAACACAAATCAAAACAAAAAACGCCTCGCACGAACCGCCCACAAAACGAACAAGCACACGCACATGCACAGCCTCTGCTGGCGACCACGACGCAGCGGCACGCTGCTCCTGTCCCGCGCCCCGCGCCCCACTCGATTCACAACTCACGCGACACCGTCAACGACGGGCTCGCTTCCCGCAACCTACCACCTTTCCGCCACGACGCACAGCCCCAGCCCCACCCGACGACGCCCGTGGCAACGACTGCACTTTCACCACCGCCTCCCCCCAACACACACACAGCCAGCCAAAAACGCACTCGCGACCCACACATGCACGTGCATCGGCACACGCCAACCAGTCAACGTCGACAACCACACGCAAGGCTCGAAACGAAACCGGCGTCCTTCCACGTTGCCATCAAGCTACACGACACAAGACACAAGGAACCAACACAACAGCCGGCCCCACTAATTCCCACTCTCACGCCGCAAAAAGCACACCGAAACCGCCAAACGCACGCACATTCCCCTTCGCACTGACACCGACCGGCTCGCTACCACACCTCCCGGCAGCCGTTTTACAAACATGACACGGCGTGACGCGACATCACGGGCCTACGCACACCGGACCCACTCACACTCTCTCCTTTCCTTCTGTTTTTCCCGACGCCTTCGGCCGGGCACACGCGGCACAACGCCGCCAATTCACCACACCGCCCACACAGTCGACAAGCGCCCGCCCTGTACGGCACACGCAACGACGCAGCGCAGCAAAGGGCGCCCGCAACACATACCTCTCCTCTCTCTCTCTCTCTCTCTCTCTCCGCCGCCCGACGCGCCAACCGCCACACCACACCGCCAGCCACTCGCACATTGTGCACTGCCACCAGCCACACGTCCAACACGCCGCGCCGCCTCCGGCCACCCGCCAGGGGGCGCTCACGTCCGCGACAACAGCGCGGCCCGCCGGGCCGAACCGAACCGAGCCGCCGCTGCTGCTCTGCACTCGGCACGGCCACACCCTGCTGCAGGCCGGGCTCGTCTCCCTGTACGCGTCTGCCTGCGCATCAACACAACGGGGCAAGTGAGCAAACCCCGTCACAACACGCCACATCGCGCAATGGCCGTGCCGACCTTTTTCTCTCTACCGCCATCCCTTCTTCTCGCGTTTTACTCGTTGTTGCTGCAGCGGCGCACACCTACACATCCACAGCCCCAGCCGGCCTCACCTCAGGGCCCGCCGCCAGCGTCTCCTCCTCGGGCACAGGTGCGGTGCTGTGGCCGCCCATCCAACCGCATTGCTGGCCGTCCAGTCCAGCCGCCAGGCGTTCCCACTGCCGCGCACCGACCCTGCTGCAGAAAACGAAGCATGGCCAGACCGACCGACCGATACACAAAGCAAGCCGTCGCCTCGCCTCGCCTCTCGTCCTTCCTTCCGCCCCCGCCATTCTCACACCACCGCCTCTCCACTTTCGCCCCCCCCCCCTCCCTCCTTTTTTTTTTTTTGTTTCTTTCTTTCTTTCTTAGGGCCCTCTCTCCTTACGGCACCGCCTGCAGCAGCGGATTTTTGCGCCCACACGCCTACTCCTACCACCATTACCTTGCCCTGCCCTGCCCTGCCCTGCCCTGCCCTGCCCATCAACGTCGCAGTCGAACCGACGCTTGCCAACAACACACTGCCCACGTTCCTTTCTCTTTTCGGCCTACGCCCATTACGCGCCGCCGCCACAGCCTATTATTCTCCCTTCCCTTCCCGTCCCACAACACACCGACGTCATCACACGCACCCAAAACAGGGGCCACGACCGTGTTCCTCGCCCACTCCCATCCCGCACGGTACGCACATTCCCAACTACTACCGCGCACCCTCCCTTTCCAATCTGTGTGTCTCTGTGTCTGTGTCCTGTCCGCGCGTGACGCCTCTCAACATCCGCCGTCCCCCGTCCCGTTTTCGCCCCCATGCCGTCGTCGCGCCGCCTCCTCCTCCTCCCCGTCCACCGCCGCCCCTGTCCGCCCCGCACCACACCATACACCGCTGCTTGTCCCGGCCGTTGCCACCAAAGGCGCCGACCGCAAACGCGCCACGCCGCAGCCCCCGTGCGTCTCGCTCGCTTGCATCTCCGTGCCGACGCTGCCTCTCTTCCCGCACGCACTCGACCTCGACAACACAGTCTTTGGCTCCGCCACTGCGTGTTCCGGTGGTACGCACGCTGCAACACGTATGTACTCATTACCAGAGCGATGGCGAGGCATGACAGCATCTCTGTCTGACCAGAGAGTTATTTATCGTTGCTAGTCGGCGCTTGGACCGCGCCAGACGACAGTAGTGGCACGCAGCGAGTCGCCAGGAACAGTTGTTATATATATTGTAGCGCGAGTCGGGAGAGGTAGTAGTCGTCAGTCGACAGTCGTAGCGGGTGGACGGTTGTACTGAGCGGGCGTCGGCGGCGTGCTCTGCTCGTCTCGCGACTCTGGTCACGGTTCGGGACGATGTACAGTATATTGTGTTACAATAACAAGGTAGTGTGAAGCTGCATTGCGCAAATCTGATAACGTATGTTCATTGTACTTATTTTGTTCAACAACAAATGCCCCAATATTACTTTTTTTCTAAAGTAACCTTTTTTTTTTTTTTAAAGAAAAACATTCACTTTTTAAAGACTACTTCCTATGGCATTTCCCTCCAAGGAGTGCAAATTAATTACCAGCCAGCACTCATTCATTGCACACAGCTGTGTAAGGGGTATCTACAATTGAGGAGCAGATATATAAATGCACTTTTTTTTTTGTGTGTGTGTCTCTTTTTCATTGGGGTAACGATCTTTGGCTCTTTTTATTCTGAATACGCTGCTGCCCTCATACAATGTATCAGGTTTCATTATGTCTGTTGCACTGTTACTTATCGTTGGGTTTGTTTTGTAGGGACGTTAACATTCTGGCACATTTTTATTATCATCAGACTCTCTGCTATTTGTGCAGGGAGGTTATACCTGGGTCCATTTCCATTTACATTTTAATCTTGATAGACTTTTTGTTTTCTTTTTTGTTTCTTGTTGTTTTCCCTTCTTTTTTTGTTGTTTTTTTGTTTGTTTTGTTTTTCCCACTCTCACCACCACCGCCGCATCACGCCATGGCCTCCCCCTTACGTTTTTGGTTTCTTTTTCTGTTCTTCAACTGCTTCAACATCACCGCGCCCCATTTCCACACCACAGCCATCAGCCTCCAAGACGGGCAGGCGCAGTGTGCCATTTCCGGCGCACAAGCACACCCCGTACGGTACTCTCCTCGCCCCCACGCCACCAACAACACAGCGACCACGCGGCTTTCAGGCATGGCACGGCACCGGCGAAATGCGCCGCCCCCGCCCCCGCCCCCGCCCCCGCCCCTCCGCGCATCCGTCCGTCTCGCCACGTTCACTGACAGCCGCGTCTGCGGCTACACCACGACAACCACAACGCAACAACGCTCCCCTCCCTGGCACCTCATTGTTTTTCTCCTCCTCTTTTGCACAAAACCACAACGCCGAGCACAGGCGCAAGCCACCCACACCGCGCCCCTCCCCGTCTTTGGCCGCCGCTCCTCGTTTGCCCCCTCCCATCTCCCGAATGCCATGCCAGCAGCGTTACGCATGCCCCTCCCCTGTCCACACAACACTACCGCCAAACGAACAGCCTTCCGGGCCACATGCAGGGCACGCCCACCTCCAAACACTGCCAATTCACGGACGCAATTCGCTAAACACACACACACACACACACTTTCTCGACACCTTTCTGTAGGGAGGGTGCGTCATCTCGACCGTGACAGAGTGACGGCAACTATCGACGATCCATTTCCCCCCACTGGTAAAACATGTCCACTAAACACCTACATACATCATTCAAGTACACAGACAATAGCATACACACAATGGGAGGGCACACGAACATGGACGGCACGGCACTGTCATACACTCTTCCTCAGAACCATATCAACAAACGTTACGTACATCCGGGAAAGCGAAAGCAAAAAGCACAAGCAAAGGGCAAAGCCCAATGCAGCCGTCAAAGGTAAGGTAACGTTCACCACGGCAGACACTTGCAGCCGCGCCGCCGTTAAACGCATTTCAGTGCGGCTCCAATACGCCTCCGACACGGGAACGTTCCGTTGCTCTACGAATGCGTTTCTCCCTTTGTCCCTTCCTCTCTCTTTTGCCCCCCCTCTGTCCTTTCCTCCTGCACTCTTGCCTCATTCCTCACGTTCTGCCCAGACATTCGACCGATCAAAGTCAACCTTTCGTTACCGTTCTCAGCGCGACGGTGTACAACAGTATGACGGGTGTGCCCAAAGACTTCGGTTCAGTTGCGTGACGCCGGTCTATCGCGCCGATCGACAGTTACACAAAACTATGTCAAACAAACAAATACATACATACCGGATGGACACAGACAAACACGTGTACAGACATTCGCCAAAAACGACCGCCGCCGCCGCCGCCGCCGCCGCCGCCGCCGCCGTCGTCTAGCGTCGCGCTTACTGTACTGCACTGGACACGCGTGCATCTCGAATGACGACATCGGTGTGCGTGCGTCCTACGCAATCAGTCAGACACGGCTATCAAAAATCAGAGTCGAATGGTACATCATCGTGCGTGTCGCCGTACACGTACAGTACAATACAAAACAACAATGCGTCTCTTAATGGCACGTTCATTTCAACGTCACTCCACACACCTCCACGCTGCAGTTACGTCGCACCATTGTCAACTCGGCGTACTGCAAAGGGAATAGTGGGCGGCAAAACATTCCACATTTCACCCTCGCCATGTGTGATGTGCAAACCAAACCCGCAGACGGCCGTCGTTACGGTGACACACAACGCCAACGAGGCGTGCCACCATTCCACGCCACGGCGACCAACCTCGTGGCCGTACCCCGCAACAACGCTTTGACGCGGACCCCCCCACCCACAATCAAAATGCACACATCACAGCCGTCCACAAAACAACAACAACAACAACAACAACAACAACAACAATTCCGCCCTTCCCGCAAAGGCACGTTGGTGGCCCTGAAAAGGGCCGTTTTGCCGCTCTCGCAACGGAGGAGCCTTCTCCATCCTTCCTTCCATTCCAGAGCCACCTCCTTACTTGGAGCTCGTGTACTTGGTCACCGCCTTCGTGCCCTCGCTCACGGCGTGCTTGGCCAGCTCGCCAGGCAGCAACAGCCGCACAGCGGTCTGGATCTCGCGGGACGTGATGGTCGAGCGCTTGTTGTAGTGCGCCAGGCGAGAAGCCTCGGCCGCAATGCGCTCGAAAATGTCGTTCACGAAGCTGTTCATGATGCTCATCGCCTTCGACGAGATGCCCGTGTCAGGGTGCACCTGCTTCAGCACCTTGTAGATGTAGATGGCATAGCTCTCCTTCCTCTTGCGCTTCTTCTTCTTGTCGCCCTTCGAAATGTTCTTCTGCGCCTTGCCAGCCTTCTTGGCGGCCTTCCCGCTAGTCTTGGGCGGCATCTCGAACCAACGTACGGCAGCAGCAACACCAGTAGCAAGCGCTCCGCTCTAGTCAGCGTCTCCCCACACAGTGGCACCCGCCGCCAGCCGCCGCCGCACCTTTACCAGCTCGCCCTGTTGCGGCCGCCGACCAATGGGGCGCGCGCGCAACCGGCCGCCGCACCCGAGCCCATAAAGCACCCCCACCCCGGCTGCGCCGGCACTCGCTGAGTAGCAGTCGAGGGTTGAGCATCGCTCCTCTCACTCGCGTACTGTCAGCCATAGGCCCCCGCTTGTACGGGAGTACCAACAGAAGTGTTCACCGGCTCTGTTTTTATTAAAACATTGACGGGCACTTGCGCCTAGGTCTTAGCACGGACGGCACTTGGAGAAAATTTTGCATGGCGTCGCCTGGCAGAGTTGTCGTGTCTCCTCGCCGTTGTGGAATGTCGAGCTTGGGTGGCGCCTTGGGGTCGCGGCGGTCTCTTTCCGCCGACGACACGAGGCGCGCTTTCTTGTTGCCGCGGGCCGCGCAGCCGGCCGTCTCGAGCACCTCAGCTGCCGCAGAGTCAGTCTCTGCCCCCCCCAAGAATAGGGAAAAAGTAGGCCAGGACCTGGAAGCGGGCCGCAGAACCACAGAGAGGTTTTCCGCCGCCCCCGTCCAGAATTCCGCGTCTACCATCGTGTTACTAGGGTCAGCACTGCAACCGGAAAACCCAACGGTGCCAACGAAAGTTGCAACTGACAACAACCTGGCAGCAAGCCCCCTTTCCGCAACCGACATGGCAAAACCACACAAAACACAAACAAACAAATACGTAGTCAGTATTTGCGATCCCGCCCCTCCCTCCCCTCTCCTCAGCCCTCTCCTGCTTGCCAGCAGCTGTGGCCTCCTTGCTGACCATATCCGCAACCTAAATGGCAAGCAGAAGCCCAGTCAACCGACAAAAATCCTTCCCAAACCCGCAACTGCCACCCAACCCCCTACCCGATCCCAGTTCCTTAAATCCCCCCCACTCAAGTCCACCACATCCAAGCAGCGGCGTGTCAGGAAGGACAAAAAGGGGAAGCACTCCAAGGGGAAAAAGCACTCCACCACCCCAACCACTTCAACACCCCCTGAGGAGCAAGCGTCCCCGACAGCACCTGTCGTCGTCCTAGGAGGGGACCAGGAAACGCTGGCACTGGAAGGGAACCGCGTAACCGGGCAGGATTCGGATGGATTCGTGCTGGCGAGGAAAACCTTCCGCCAGCCGAAGCTCCCGCCGGCCCGGGGAGTGGAACCCACCCCGAACAGGTTCCAGGCGGTGGCCGATGAGCCTGAGACACCACAAGACACAACAACACAGACACAAAACCAGGTCACCCACCACCTCCCTCCGATCGTCGCGGAGTTCACTCGGAATTACGAGGAACTCTTCGAGATGCTAAAAACAGCAATCGGGGGAGGCAATTTCAAAGCAAAACCTGCTGGTGGTGACAACATAAAAATAACATTATTAACACTTGAGCACTACACCACAATAAAAACACTTCTGAACAGCAAAAACATACCCCACTACACTTTCCCCACAACGAAAACACGCAATAGAAACATTGTCATCAGGGACCTGCCGAGACGAGTGGCCCCCCAGGCGATCAAAACAGACCTGACTGCCCAGGGGTACATCGTCAAGGCGGTCCAACAGATGGGACACATAGGCAGCAAATGGCCGCTGTATCAGGTCACACTGCCAGACGTCCCACAGAACAAAAGGGACATTAAGACGATTCTGGCGGTCCCTGTGACCACTGAACCACTGCGCCGCAAAAACAGGACGGTGCAGTGCTTCAGATGTCAGGGCCTCAACCATATTGCGGCACACTGCCAAATGGCAGTGAGGTGCAGAAAATGCGCCGAGGCCCATGACACACGAACGTGCAACATTAAACACACGGACCCGCAAATAAGGTGCGCGCTGTGTGGCAAAAACCACACAGCGGGTTACCAAGGCTGCGAGGTCCATAAAAGACACACACAGCAGGCAAAGGGCGCAAAGGCCGCCCCCCACACACGAAAAGAAAACTCCATGAACCCACCCAGACACACAAGAAACCAAAACATGACAGCACACACAGACAAGGCCTGGGTAAAACCAAGGCCAGACACACCAAGGGCAACATATGCGGAAGTGGTTTCTCCCCCGAGGAACCACGAAAGCACTGCCCAACCACCACAACATCAGACACCAACACAAGAACAACACCGGGTAATACACAGCAACAACGACCAGGTCCAACTAGACGGAGAAGGCCCTAGGAAACCCCAGACACACTTCCCCCCCATGGATCAGTTGTTAGGCGTAATGGTGCAGACCATGAACCTCGTCATGGAAATGATGAAGGAATTCAGGGAGGCCCAAAAGCAGAACACACAGGTCCTCGCTGCCCTTCAGGCAACAGTCCAGCGGTCGCTCCCCTCTGCGACTTCCTCAGTAATATCAAAACCCCATCATGGATAGACGACCAAACATCCAAGGCCTGACAATGTGCGTCTTTAACGCAGACGGCATTGTTAATCAAGAGGTCGAGTTCCGAGAACTCATGAAGGAGTTCTCCATCGACATATGCATGATGGGGGAAACCCACCTAAAACCGGGAGTAAGAGCGACAGTTCCTAATTACGTTAGCTACTGTAAAGACAGGCCAACCCAAGGCGGAGGAGTGGCCATATATGTAAAAAGAGGGATCCCCCACCACCAGGTATTCTTACCAGCTACCAACAAAATCGAAGCAGTGGCGGTGGAAGTAACCACAGCCACTGGACCCCTAACAATTGTTGCAGTCTACCGACCCCCACATGACCAGATAGATGAGGGAGACATAGCTGCTCTAGGGCAAATTGAAGGCAAACTCGTAATAGGGGGAGACTTCAATGCCAAACACCCTGACTGGAATTCTAGAGTAACCTCCAGAGCAGGCGCCAAACTGCAACAACTAGCGCGCACCCACCACTTCGAAACATGGGGTCCAGTCGAGCCCACACATTTTCCGAAAAACGGAAGCAGGCCCGATGTGTTAGACATAGCTCTCACCAGGAGGATCGCAGGATTTGTGACCGCAAGGACAATCAACAGAATGTCCTCCGACCACAACCCAGTGATTCTAGAAGTCGATGTGGGAGAATGGGTAGCACTCCCACGGTACCAGTCGTCGTACAAACGTACAGACTGGGAGCGATACCAAGAAACTGTCGCCTCTGATATCGCTCGCGCTCCGCCACCTACTGCCGAAACAGTAGAACAAGCGCTACAAGACCTAACAGGCACCATCCTGCAGGCAGCGGAAGAAGCCACCCCTCCACAAAGGGATGGCCCACCGCCACAAATACAGCTCCCGGAACACTTGTTAGCTCAAATTCGACACAAGAACAGGGTGGCAAAAGAGTGGAAGATCACCAGAAATCAGGCCACCAGGAGGCTGCTCAATCGTCTACAGAGAGAACTGAAGGTAGCGCTCAATGAGCACAGAAACCAGCAATGGCAAAACCGCCTCACAGCTCTCAAAGTAGACGATCATACACTTTGGCAAGCAACCAAACAATTCACAAAAAGACGCGCTAGGATGCCGCCACTGCACGGCGAGCGGGGACTGGTCTACAGCAATGCTGAGAAGGCCAACGCCCTCGCCGACTCCTTCGAGAAGCAGTTTCAAACGGCAGAACCCGAGGATGAAGAGCATGAAGAGGTAGTCAGTCGTCAACTGGCCGTCTTCCTCAATGCAGAGGAGGACCCAGAGGACGAACCCATACTTTTTGCCCCCGAGGACGTGGCAAGAGTAATCAGGTCCCTCCCTACAAAAAAGGCGCCAGGGCACGACAGTGTCACAAACCAGTTAGTCAAAAAACTCCCACCCACAGCGATCACACACCTCGCGAACGTCCTCAACGAGATTACTCGTTCCCGCGAGTTCCCAGCTTGCTGGAAACATGCGGAAGTGGTCGCGATACACAAACCAGGAAAAGACCCTCTATTCCCGCAGCACTACAGGCCGATTAGCCTCTTGCCAACACTCAGCAAGATCTATGAGCGCCTCCTGCTAAAACCCATACAAGAACATATTACCAGAGAGCAAATTCTGCCGGATTTCCAATTTGGATTCCGGCAGAACCACTCTGCCCCACAACAGGTCATGAGAATGGTTGAAGCAGCCACAGAGGGCTTCAACCACAGAGGCTACTGCGGGATAGTGCTACTAGACGTAGCCAAAGCCTTTGATTCAGTATGGCATAGAGGGCTACTCTACAAGTTGTACTCACAAGGGTTTCCAGGGAGCATAGTTCAGCTAATGAAGAGCTACCTCGCGAATAGGACTTTCTCCGTCAAAGTAGAAACTGCCACCTCCACCAGAAGGCGTATTCGTGCGGGGGTGCCACAGGGATCGGTCCTGGGGCCCGTATTGTACAGCTTGTACACTGCGGACACTCCGACGGCCCCCCTGGTGCACACCGCGCAGTACGCAGACGACACAGCCTTCTACACGAGAAATGCGAACAAGGACCTGGTCATTCGTAGGCTACAAAGGGTTTTAGATGACACAGAAACCTGGGCCCGTCGCTGGCGCATCACCATCAATTCGGAGAAGACGCAGGCAATGCTGATTACCCGCAGGCTCGGAAGGCGCGAACCTCCTCAACGTCCCCCCCTCCACCTCCACCTAAATGGAACCCAACTCCCCTGGCGCAGAACCGCCAAGTACCTTGGCGTAACCTTGGACTCTCGTCTTACGTGGAAACCCCACATAGACGAGGTCCACAGGAAGGCCTGCGCCAGAATGTCCATCCTATATCCTATCCTGAACACAACCAGCTCCCTTCCCTACCCAGTAGCAGTAAATGTCTACCAGGCCCTGATCCGGCCAGTAATGGAGTATGCGTGCCCTGTCTGGGGATACGCGGCAAAGCAGCACCTGGACAAACTCCAGAGGCTGCAGAACCGCGCCCTCAGAAGGGCACTACACTTACCTCTTGGGTTCCCTACAGACGACCTGCACGCCGCAGCCGAAATCCCACTCCTGAGAGAGCGTTTCCAGGATCTGGCAAGGGCCTTCTATGAGGGTTCTTCCAGATCCGGAAACGCACTCATCCACTCCCTAGGTCGGTATGACATGTCCCGCGATAAACACAAGCGCCCTATGACGATCTTCGACGACTAAGTCGAAGAGAATAATCCCAACACCCAATCCATCATCCTGTTCCATCCCATATAACACCAAACTCTCGCCTACCCCAGGCAAGTACCAGACACACTCACAACAATCATCACAAATCACAGACACCAAAAACTATAGAAAAATCACACACACACGTTCACAGGGGAGTAAAAGCCGAAAGGCTACAGACTCCCCCTCACACTTCCCCAAAGAGGGGAAAGCAAAAGATGAGTGCAGGCAGGCAGGCAGGCAGGCAGGGCTGCGCCGGCACGCACTCCGCTGCTCGACTCGCTGCCGCTCGCACCGGTCGTTTTCGTTTCCGTTTCGTGTGCACCGTCGCTAGCCCATCGCCATGTCTGGACGCGGAAAGGGAGGCAAAGTCAAGGGCAAGTCAAAGTCCCGCTCAAGCAGGGCTGGGCTCCAGTTCCCGGTCGGCAGAATCCACCGCCTCCTGCGCAAGGGAAACTACGCAGAGCGCGTCGGCGCCGGGGCGCCCGTCTACCTCGCCGCCGTCATGGAGTACCTCGCGGCTGAGGTGCTCGAGCTGGCCGGAAACGCGGCCCGCGACAACAAGAAGACGCGCATCATCCCGCGCCACCTGCAGCTTGCCATCCGCAACGACGAGGAGCTCAACAAGCTCCTGTCGGGCGTCACCATCGCACAGGGTGGTGTCCTGCCCAACATCCAGGCCGTCCTGCTGCCAAAGAAGACCGAGAAGAAGGCCTAAAGGAGGCCAGGCAATCGCAGCGCCGCGTGCTCCCCTGCACGCAACGCGCTTTGCCGGCTCGGCCCACAACAATCGGCCCTTTTCAGGGCCACCACACAAACCTACGTCCAAAGCAAAATTTCAGTCGTCCTCGCCGCACCTTGTTTTGTTTTGTTTTAACTTTGCACTTTCACAGCACAGCCGCCGCCGGCGCACGTCCGCCATCTTGTCGTCCACACAGCCCGTGTGGCCCAACACACACACACACACATTTTGCACGGTCGCAGTCGCCTTCCAAACGACAACGGCAGCAATAATGACCATTGTTAAAGGGAGGCGTGTCGACACACCGCCCTCCACTCCCGCGCGCAACGGCCGTCGACACGAACGAAACAAACAGCTGATCCGGCCGCCTATGCCCACACGCCTTGCCTCGGAAACCCCAACGCCGCCGCAAACACACAGAGCCAAACCACGCAAGCAAATAATCACCGCCTCTCGCACAACAACACACAGCCCGCCATCTCCATCGCGATCGATACAAAGACACACAATAACAAACACACAAACGAAGCAGCTCCACACACAGCCAGCCACATGACACGTTTCCTTTCCTTCTCCCCTCCCAGTCACATCACGTCGCTCAAACGGAAAGAAAGAAAGAAAGAAACAAACAAACAAACAACACAGCGCACACACGCAGCAACAACACAGACTCTTTCGCACTTTTCAACTTCCGAACAGTGTGGTGGCCCTGAAAAGGGCCGTTTTCTAGTCTCTCCCACCCACAAGCACGGCCGCGGGAAGGCCAGCGCCCGCTGCGACGCAGCCTAACCGCCGAAACCGTACAGGGTGCGCCCCTGCCTCTTCAGGGCGTACACCACGTCCATGGCCGTCACAGTCTTGCGCTTGGCGTGCTCAGTGTACGTCACCGCGTCGCGGATCACGTTCTCCAGGAACACCTTCAGCACCCCGCGGGTCTCCTCGTAGATCAGACCAGAGATGCGCTTCACGCCGCCCCTGCGAGCCAGGCGGCGGATGGCGGGCTTCGTGATGCCCTGGATGTTGTCGCGCAACACCTTGCGGTGCCGCTTGGCGCCACCCTTGCCGAGCCCCTTTCCTCCCTTGCCGCGGCCTGTCATCCTTCCTTCCTCGGGCAAAGCAAAACGTGCACAAACAGCAGCTGCAGCGGCTGGCGAGTCGGCTACGGTCTGCGCCCAGCGCGCCCGCCGCCCCCCTATATAGACTCTGGCCCGCCCTCCCCCCACCACGCGCAACCGAGGGCATATAAGCGCAGCACGGAGGCGCGCGGGCCCGTTGTCAAGGCAGCACCGGACGCCGCGCCGCACCTAACCTCCACGCACGCCGCTCCGCTACCGCTACCGCCATGGCCCGCACAAAGCAAACGGCCCGCAAGTCCACCGGCGGAAAGGCGCCGCGCAAACAGCTCGCCACCAAGGCGGCGAGGAAGAGCGCGCCCGCCACCGGAGGCGTCAAGAAGCCCCACCGCTACAGGCCGGGCACCGTCGCCCTGCGAGAAATCAGGCGCTACCAGAAGAGCACAGAGCTGCTCATCCGCAAGCTGCCATTCCAGCGCCTAGTGCGCGAGATCGCCCAGGACTTCAAGACCGACCTGCGCTTCCAGAGCTCCGCAGTCATGGCCCTGCAGGAGGCCAGCGAGGCCTACCTCGTCGGCCTCTTCGAAGACACCAACCTGTGCGCAATCCACGCCAAGCGCGTCACCATCATGCCCAAGGACATCCAGCTCGCGCGCCGCATCCGCGGCGAGCGCGCCTAAACCGCGCCGCGGCACCGCACCGCACAAACAAAAACGGCCCTTTTCAGGGCCACTAACATCTCTCCGTCGCGAGCAAACTTTGTCGGTCGCCTGCCTCTCGCCCCACAACCACACAAAAACAAAAACAACCACCACTTCCCGTCCGTCCGCCACACCCGCTCACTCTGCCTGCCTGCTAGCAGCGCGCAACAATCGCACATCATCCCTCCCCGGCCGCTCAAAGCGCACAATACCCAACGGCCGACGTCACACCGCACGGGTGGCTGGCCGGCCGCCGCCGCTTTCGTTTCGAAAACAAAACCCGCACCGACGGCCAACGGCCAGGCAGGCGCGCTCTACACGCCACCGAAATCCCCGCCGACTCCTTCCACATCTCAACGTGCCCCCCGTTGCAAAACATAACACACACAAAGACCGGACACGACGAGACAAGACATCCGAGAAGAACTGAACGCAGGCAAGCCAACCAACGTATTCAAAAACAACGTGACAGAAAACCAACCGTCGGCCGCCGCCAAAAAGCAACGGCGACACTCAACCACGACAACAACACCACCGCTACCGCTACCGCTACCGCTACCGCCGCCCACACCCGCCACCGACCCCCGCAATCCAACCACCACGGCACGCAAACAGCATCCCCACGGGCATACAGACAGACAGACACCCACACCAAACGCAACACGACAATCAAAACCTTCCCCGACGTGCTTTGATGGCCCTGAGAAGGGCCGTTTTGGGCCGCGCGTCTCTTGCGCGCCACTAGACGACGACGGGGGGTGGGGACGACGGAGCCAAGCGCCAAACCCTTCCTTTCCCATCTCTTTCTCCTCTACTCTACTTCTTCTTCTTGGGCGAAGCCTTCGCCTTAGACGGCGTCGTCGCCTTCTTCGGGCGCGGCGCCTTCGGCTTCTTCGTCGGAACCTTGGCGGCCTTCTTCGCCTTCGACGGCGACTTGGCCTTGGCCGGCTTGGCCGCAGCCGCCTTCTTCGCACCCGCGGGAGCGGCCGACGCCGCAGACGCCTTCTTGGCGGCGCCCGCCTTCCGACCGGTCGCCGCCTTCACACCACCAGCCTTCTTTGCGCCGGCCGCACGGGCGCCCTTCTTCTCCTTGCTGGCCGGAGCGGCGCGCTTCTTCTTGGCACCGCCAGCACGAGCCTTGCCGCCCTCGGCCGCCCCCCCGCCGCCGGCGCCGGCAAGCTTGAACGAGCCGGACGCGCCCTTCCCCTTCGTCTGCACCAGCTCGCCCGCCACGACGGCCGACTTGAGGTACTTCTTGATAAACGGCGCCAGCTTCTCCGCGTCCAGCTTGTAGTGCGCGGCAATGTACTTCTTGATCGCCTGCAGCGACGACCCGCCGCGCTCCTTCAGACTCTTGATGGCCGCCGTCACCATCTCAGAGGTGCGCGGGTGCGCAGGCTTGGCGCGCGGCTTCTTCGCAGACGACGCAGACTTGGCCTTCTTCGTAGTGCCGGTGGCGGCGGGTGCCGCAGCAGTCTCGTTCGTAGCCGCCTGATCTGCCATTTCGACGACGCGCGTAACACACAGCGAGAGCGAGAGCGAGAGCGAGCGGGACGGCAGGCACGCAAGCACAGCACAGCAGAGCAGAGAATCACAAGGGCCCAGCCAGTGTCGCGGGCGGGCGCGGACGGCCGAGAGAGCGGCCGCCACTCTGCGCGCCGCCGCGCCGCGCCTCCCGCGCTTGCTACCGCCCAACGTCCGACAGCCTGTGCGGAGCAGCCCCAAACCTGCGCCACAACCGCCCGCGCCTTTCAAACCACCGAGGATGGGGCTACACACAGCCACACCACAGTCGCCAACCAGTCGCCACGGCAGCGCCGCAAACCACGGCCAAACTGCAGCTACCGCGCGCTACAGCCTGGGTCGGCCCGCCGAGAATCGCCGCCCCCGCCCAAATGCCGCCCCCACAGCCCCAGCCGACGACCCGCCACAATGGCCAAACCTTCGGCAAAACTCCCACACCGTCGCCGCGGCAGCCCGGCCAGCGCGGCCGGCGCCACAGCCACACAAGCCGAGGCGTGCGGCGATGACGGCCGTGCAAACGCGCCTCCGCCGCCCCATCGCCTTCCGTCGCCCTCCCGCCGTTTCCCGATCGGCCCGCAGCCGTCGGGCCACATCGCGCGCCGTCCTCCTCCTCTCGCCCGCCAACATTCACAGCCGTTTCTCAACAATTGCCCGCCGCAAACGGACGCCGCCTGCGCAACAGGCGCCGCCGCCCCTCGCCGCTTCCGACCCAACCCCTCGACCGAGGCAAACCGCAATCCGAATCTACAGACCAACCCAATCTGCCGTCAGCACACACGACAGCCGACCTTACACGTTACGCGTTACACATTACGTTTACACGTCTAGGTTAGGTTAGGTTAGGTTAGGTTAGGTTAGGTGGACGTGGGTTAGGTTAAGGGGACTTGGGTTAGGTTAAGCGTCAAACTTAGGTTAAGCATTCAAACACGTCAGGCGTCAGAGGTTAGGTTAGGTTAGGTTAGGTTAGGTTAGGTTAGGTTAAGGGGTCAGTGCTAGGTTAAGAAGCGTCAAACGTAGGTTAAAAAGCGTTCAAAAACGTGAGGCGTGAGCCGGACAGCTTACCTTACGTAGACGTTAGGGGCTCAGGCTGAGCTCACCTCACCACAGGTTCGGTTCGGTTCGCTCAGCTCACCTCAGCTCAGCGTAAAGCGCCGAGGTCAGGCTACGTTCGTTCACCTTCGGGCGCCACACTTTCGGTTGAAAGGTCGCGACGGGACGACGTCGGCAGGCACGCCGCAAACAAACAAACAAACAAAACGTACAGACGACGTCGAAAAACCGCCGACAGACGGGGAGCAGCACGACCACGACCAGATACCGAGCGCGAACGAGACACACGCGAACCACCCCCACCGGCCAAAGGGCACCACACAACAACCCAGAGCACCACGTGTCGACACCAGACCAACCCGCCGCTCACGCGACATGCCTGGCACCGAAGGGCAACCGCCCGCAACTGCGCTTTCCGCGCCGGCCCGGATGCACGTCGTGCTACAACAACACCACTACCGTACACAGCCGCTGTTCACAACATCACTATCATGCGCGTCCGCGGCTCGCCGCCGTCGCAGTCGCACCCCCAACGCCAGCACTTTTGCACCACCATTCACACGCACCGCAACACAGCTCGCCGACACAGCCGAACAAAACAAACACCACACAACAACAACAACAACAACAACAACGCCGCCGCCGCCGCCGCCGCCTCTACTTGTGCCGGCGACCCACCCCGCCGATGGCGCACCTTTCGCCAGCCGGCAATCGACACGCACCCACCCACCCACCCACCCACCCCCGGGGCCCAGTGCAAAAAAAAAAAAAAAAAAAAAAAAACACACACACACACACACAAACGACACGGGAGGCGCACACCGCCACTTCGCGCGCACGCCACCAACCAGTCGTCGTCTCAAAATAACAAACAAAAACCAAAAAACAAACAAAATAAACTAACAACTAGGGCAACACAAATCAAAACAAAAAACGCCTCGCACGAACCGCCCACAAAACGAACAAGCACACGCACAGGCACAGCCTCTGCTGGCGACCACGACGCAGCGGCACGCTGCTCCTGTCCCGCGCCCCGCGCCCCACTCGATTCACAACTCACGCGACACCGTCAACGACGGGCTCGCTTCCCGCAACCTACCACCTTTCCGCCACGACGCACAGCCCCAGCCCCACCCGACGACGCCCGTGGCAACGACTGCACTTTCACCACCGCCTCCCCCCAACACACACACAGCCAGCCAAAAACGCACTCGCGACCCACACATGCACGTGCATCGGCACACGCCAACCAGTCAACGTCGACAACCACACGCAAGGCTCGAAACGAAACCGGCGTCCTTCCACGTTGCCATCAAGCTACACGACACAAGACACAAGGAACCAACACAACAGCCGGCCCCACTAATTCCCACTCTCACGCCGCAAAAAGCACACCGAAACCGCCAAACGCACGCACATTCCCCTTCGCACTGACACCGACCGGCTCGCTACCACACCTCCCGGCAGCCGTTTCACAAACATGACACGGCGTGACGCGACATCACGGGCCTACGCACACCGGACCCACTCACACTCTCTCCTTTCCTTCTGTTTTTCCCGACGCCTTCGGCCGGGCACACGCGGCACAACGCCGCCAATTCACCACACCGCCCACACAGTCGACAAGCGCCCGCCCTGTACGGCACACGCAACGACGCAGCGCAGCAAAGGGCGCCCGCAACACATACCTCTCCTCTCTCTCTCTCTCTCTCTCTCTCCGCCGCCCGACGCGCCAACCGCCACACCACACCGCCAGCCACTCGCACATTGTGCACTGCCACCAGCCACACGTCCAACACGCCGCGCCGCCTCCGGCCACCCGCCAGGGGGCGCTCACGTCCGCGACAACAGCGCGGCCCGCCGGGCCGAACCGAACCGAGCCGCCGCTGCTGCTCTGCACTCGGCACGGCCACACCCTGCTGCAGGCCGGGCTCGTCTCCCTGTACGCGTCTGCCTGCGCATCAACACAACGGGGCAAGTGAGCAAACCCCGTCACAACACGCCACATCGCGCAATGGCCGTGCCGACCTTTTTCTCTCTACCGCCATCCCTTCTTCTCGCGTTTTACTCGTTGTTGCTGCAGCGGCGCACACCTACACATCCACAGCCCCAGCCGGCCTCACCTCAGGGCCCGCCGCCAGCGTCTCCTCCTCGGGCACAGGTGCGGTGCTGTGGCCGCCCATCCAACCGCATTGCTGGCCGTCCAGTCCAGCCGCCAGGCGTTCCCACTGCCGCGCACCGACCCTGCTGCAGAAAACGAAGCATGGCCAGACCGACCGACCGATACACAAAGCAAGCCGTCGCCTCGCCTCGCCTCTCGTCCTTCCTTCCGCCCCCGCCATTCTCACACCACCGCCTCTCCACTTTCGCCCCCCCCCCTCCCTCCTTTTTTTTTTTTTGTTTCTTTCTTTCTTTCTTAGGGCCCTCTCTCCTTACGGCACCGCCTGCAGCAGCGGATTTTTGCGCCCACACGCCTACTCCTACCACCATTACCTTGCCCTGCCCTGCCCTGCCCTGCCCTGCCCTGCCCATCAACGTCGCAGTCGAACCGACGCTTGCCAACAACACACTGCCCACGTTCCTTTCTCTTTTCGGCCTACGCCCATTACGCGCCGCCGCCACAGCCTATTATTCTCCCTTCCCTTCCCGTCCCACAACACACCGACGTCATCACACGCACCCAAAACAGGGGCCACGACCGTGTTCCTCGCCCACTCCCATCCCGCACGGTACGCACATTCCCAACTACTACCGCGCACCCTCCCTTTCCAATCTGTGTGTCTCTGTGTCTGTGTCCTGTCCGCGCGTGACGCCTCTCAACATCCGCCGTCCCCCGTCCCGTTTTCGCCCCCATGCCGTCGTCGTGCCGCCTCCTCCTCCTCCCCGTCCACCGCCGCCCCTGTCCGCCCCGCACCACACCATACACCGCTGCTTGTCCCGGCCGTTGCCACCAAAGGCGCCGACCGCAAACGCGCCACGCCGCAGCCCCCGTGCGTCTCGCTCGCTTGCATCTCCGTGCCGACGCTGCCTCTCTTCCCGCACGCACTCGACCTCGACAACACAGTCTTTGGCTCCGCCACTGCGTGTTCCGGTGGTACGCACGCTGCAACACGTATGTACTCATTACCAGAGCGATGGCGAGGCATGACAGCATCTCTGTCTGACCAGAGAGTTATTTATCGTTGCTAGTCGGCGCTTGGACCGCGCCAGACGACAGTAGTGGCACGCAGCGAGTCGCCAGGAACAGTTGTTATATATATTGTAGCGCGAGTCGGGAGAGGTAGTAGTCGTCAGTCGACAGTCGTAGCGGGTGGACGGTTGTACTGAGCGGGCGTCGGCGGCGTGCTCTGCTCGTCTCGCGACTCTGGTCACGGTTCGGGACGATGTACAGTATATTGTGTTACAATAACAAGGTAGTGTGAAGCTGCATTGCGCAAATCTGATAACGTATGTTCATTGTACTTATTTTGTTCAACAACAAATGCCCCAATATTACTTTTTTTCTAAAGTAACCTTTTTTTTTTTTTTTAAAGAAAAACATTCACTTTTTAAAGACTACTTCCTATGGCATTTCCCTCCAAGGAGTGCAAATTAATTACCAGCCAGCACTCATTCATTGCACACAGCTGTGTAAGGGGTATCTACAATTGAGGAGCAGATATATAAATGCACTTTTTTTTTTGTGTGTGTGTCTCTTTTTCATTGGGGTAACGATCTTTGGCTCTTTTTATTCTGAATACGCTGCTGCCCTCATACAATGTATCAGGTTTCATTATGTCTGTTGCACTGTTACTTATCGTTGGGTTTGTTTTGTAGGGACGTTAACATTCTGGCACATTTTTATTATCATCAGACTCTCTGCTATTTGTGCAGGGAGGTTATACCTGGGTCCATTTCCATTTACATTTTAATCTTGATAGACTTTTTGTTTTCTTTTTTGTTTCTTGTTGTTTTCCCTTCTTTTTTTGTTGTTTTTTTGTTTGTTTTGTTTTTCCCACTCTCACCACCACCGCCGCATCACGCCATGGCCTCCCCCTTACGTTTTTGGTTTCTTTTTCTGTTCTTCAACTGCTTCAACATCACCGCGCCCCATTTCCACACCACAGCCATCAGCCTCCAAGACGGGCAGGCGCAGTGTGCCATTTCCGGCGCACAAGCACACCCCGTACGGTACTCTCCTCGCCCCCACGCCACCAACAACACAGCGACCACGCGGCTTTCAGGCATGGCACGGCACCGGCGAAATGCGCCGCCCCCGCCCCCGCCCCCGCCCCTCCGCGCATCCGTCCGTCTCGCCACGTTCACTGACAGCCGCGTCTGCGGCTACACCACGACAACCACAACACAACAACGCTCCCCTCCCTGGCACCTCATTGTTTTTCTCCTCCTCTTTTGCACAAAACCACAACGCCGAGCACAGGCGCAAGCCACCCACACCGCGCCCCTCCCCGTCTTTGGCCGCCGCTCCTCGTTTGCCCCCTCCCATCTCCCGAATGCCATGCCAGCAGCGTTACGCATGCCCCTCCCCTGTCCACACAACACTACCGCCAAACGAACAGCCTTCCGGGCCACATGCAGGGCACGCCCACCTCCAAACACTGCCAATTCACGGACGCAATTCGCTAAACACACACACACACACACACTTTCTCGACACCTTTCTGTAGGGAGGGTGCGTCATCTCGACCGTGACAGAGTGACGGCAACTATCGACGATCCATTTCCCCCCACTGGTAAAACATGTCCACTAAACACCTACATACATCATTCAAGTACACAGACAATAGCATACACACAATGGGAGGGCACACGAACATGGACGGCACGGCACTGTCATACACTCTTCCTCAGAACCATATCAACAAACGTTACGTACATCCGGGAAAGCGAAAGCAAAAAGCACAAGCAAAGGGCAAAGCCCAATGCAGCCGTCAAAGGTAAGGTAACGTTCACCACGGCAGACACTTGCAGCCGCGCCGCCGTTAAACGCATTTCAGTGCGGCTCCAATACGCCTCCGACACGGGAACGTTCCGTTGCTCTACGAATGCGTTTCTCCCTTTGTCCCTTCCTCTCTCTTTTGCCCCCCCTCTGTCCTTTCCTCCTGCACTCTTGCCTCATTCCTCACGTTCTGCCCAGACATTCGACCGATCAAAGTCAACCTTTCGTTACCGTTCTCAGCGCGACGGTGTACAACAGTATGACGGGTGTGCCCAAAGACTTCGGTTCAGTTGCGTGACGCCGGTCTATCGCGCCGATCGACAGTTACACAAAACTATGTCAAACAAACAAATACATACATACCGGATGGACACAGACAAACACGTGTACAGACATTCGCCAAAAACGACCGCCGCCGCCGCCGCCGCCGCCGTCGTCTAGCGTCGCGCTTACTGTACTGCACTGGACACGCGTGCATCTCGAATGACGACATCGGTGTGCGTGCGTCCTACGCAATCAGTCAGACACGGCTATCAAAAATCAGAGTCGAATGGTACATCATCGTGCGTGTCGCCGTACACGTACAGTACAATACAAAACAACAATGCGTCTCTTAATGGCACGTTCATTTCAACGTCACTCCACACACCTCCACGCTGCAGTTACGTCGCACCATTGTCAACTCGGCGTACTGCAAAGGGAATAGTGGGCGGCAAAACATTCCACATTTCACCCTCGCCATGTGTGATGTGCAAACCAAACCCGCAGACGGCCGTCGTTACGGTGACACACAACGCCAACGAGGCGTGCCACCATTCCACGCCACGGCGACCAACCTCGTGGCCGTACCCCGCAACAACGCTTTGACGCGGACCCCCCCACCCACAATCAAAATGCACACATCACAGCCGTCCACAAAACAACAACAACAACAACAACAACAACAACAATTCCGCCCTTCCCGCAAAGGCACGTTGGTGGCCCTGAAAAGGGCCGTTTTGCCGCTCTCGCAACGGAGGAGCCTTCTCCATCCTTCCTTCCATTCCAGAGCCACCTCCTTACTTGGAGCTCGTGTACTTGGTCACCGCCTTCGTGCCCTCGCTCACGGCGTGCTTGGCCAGCTCGCCAGGCAGCAACAGCCGCACAGCGGTCTGGATCTCGCGGGACGTGATGGTCGAGCGCTTGTTGTAGTGCGCCAGGCGAGAAGCCTCGGCCGCAATGCGCTCGAAAATGTCGTTCACGAAGCTGTTCATGATGCTCATCGCCTTCGACGAGATGCCCGTGTCAGGGTGCACCTGCTTCAGCACCTTGTAGATGTAGATGGCATAGCTCTCCTTCCTCTTGCGCTTCTTCTTCTTGTCGCCCTTCGAAATGTTCTTCTGCGCCTTGCCAGCCTTCTTGGCGGCCTTCCCGCTAGTCTTGGGCGGCATCTCGAACCAACGTACGGCAGCAGCAACACCAGTAGCAAGCGCTCCGCTCTAGTCAGCGTCTCCCCACACAGTGGCACCCGCCGCCAGCCGCCGCCGCACCTTTACCAGCTCGCCCTGTTGCGGCCGCCGACCAATGGGGCGCGCGCGCAACCGGCCGCCGCACCCGAGCCCATAAAGCACCCCCACCCCGGCTGCGCCGGCACGCACTCCGCTGCTCGACTCGCTGCCGCTCGCACCGGTCGTTTTCGTTTCCGTTTCGTGTGCACCGTCGCTAGCCCATCGCCATGTCCGGACGCGGAAAGGGAGGCAAAGTCAAGGGCAAGTCAAAGTCCCGCTCAAGCAGGGCTGGGCTCCAGTTCCCGGTCGGCAGAATCCACCGCCTCCTGCGCAAGGGAAACTACGCAGAGCGCGTCGGCGCCGGGGCGCCCGTCTACCTCGCCGCCGTCATGGAGTACCTCGCGGCTGAGGTGCTCGAGCTGGCCGGAAACGCGGCCCGCGACAACAAGAAGACGCGCATCATCCCGCGCCACCTGCAGCTTGCCATCCGCAACGACGAGGAGCTCAACAAGCTCCTGTCGGGCGTCACCATCGCACAGGGTGGTGTCCTGCCCAACATCCAGGCCGTCCTGCTGCCAAAGAAGACCGAGAAGAAGGCCTAAAGGAGGCCAGGCAATCGCAGCGCCGCGTGCTCCCCTGCACGCAACGCGCTTTGCCGGCTCGGCCCACAACAATCGGCCCTTTTCAGGGCCACCACACAAACCTACGTCCAAAGCAAAATTTCAGTCGTCCTCGCCGCACCTTGTTTTGTTTTGTTTTAACTTTGCACTTTCACAGCACAGCCGCCGCCGGCGCACGTCCGCCATCTTGTCGTCCACACAGCCCGTGTGGCCCAACACACACACACACACATTTTGCACGGTCGCAGTCGCCTTCCAAACGACAACGGCAGCAATAATGACCATTGTTAAAGGGAGGCGTGTCGACACACCGCCCTCCACTCCCGCGCGCAACGGCCGTCGACACGAACGAAACAAACAGCTGATCCGGCCGCCTATGCCCACACGCCTTGCCTCGGAAACCCCAACGCCGCCGCAAACACACAGAGCCAAACCACGCAAGCAAATAATCACCGCCTCTCGCACAACAACACACAGCCCGCCATCTCCATCGCGATCGATACAAAGACACACAATAACAAACACACAAACGAAGCAGCTCCACACACAGCCAGCCACATGACACGTTTCCTTTCCTTCTCCCCTCCCAGTCACATCACGTCGCTCAAACGGAAAGAAAGAAAGAAAGAAACAAACAAACAAACAACACAGCGCACACACGCAGCAACAACACAGACTCTTTCGCACTTTTCAACTTCCGAACAGTGTGGTGGCCCTGAAAAGGGCCGTTTTCTAGTCTCTCCCACCCACAAGCACGGCCGCGGGAAGGCCAGCGCCCGCTGCGACGCAGCCTAACCGCCGAAACCGTACAGGGTGCGCCCCTGCCTCTTCAGGGCGTACACCACGTCCATGGCCGTCACAGTCTTGCGCTTGGCGTGCTCAGTGTACGTCACCGCGTCGCGGATCACGTTCTCCAGGAACACCTTCAGCACCCCGCGGGTCTCCTCGTAGATCAGACCAGAGATGCGCTTCACGCCGCCCCTGCGAGCCAGGCGGCGGATGGCGGGCTTCGTGATGCCCTGGATGTTGTCGCGCAACACTTTGCGGTGCCGCTTGGCGCCACCCTTGCCGAGCCCCTTTCCTCCCTTGCCGCGGCCTGTCATCCTTCCTTCCTCGGGCAAAGCAAAACGTGCACAAACAGCAGCTGCAGCGGCTGGCGAGTCGGCTACGGTCTGCGCCCAGCGCGCCCGCCGCCCCCCTATATAGACTCTGGCCCGCCCTCCCCCCACCACGCGCAACCGAGGGCATATAAGCGCAGCACGGAGGCGCGCGGGCCCGTTGTCAAGGCAGCACCGGACGCCGCGCCGCACCTAACCTCCACGCACGCCGCTCCGCTACCGCTACCGCTACCGCCATGGCCCGCACAAAGCAAACGGCCCGCAAGTCCACCGGCGGAAAGGCGCCGCGCAAACAGCTCGCCACCAAGGCGGCGAGGAAGAGCGCGCCCGCCACCGGAGGCGTCAAGAAGCCCCACCGCTACAGGCCGGGCACCGTCGCCCTGCGAGAAATCAGGCGCTACCAGAAGAGCACAGAGCTGCTCATCCGCAAGCTGCCATTCCAGCGCCTAGTGCGCGAGATCGCCCAGGACTTCAAGACCGACCTGCGCTTCCAGAGCTCCGCAGTCATGGCCCTGCAGGAGGCCATCGAGGCCTACCTCGTCGGCCTCTTCGAAGACACCAACCTGTGCGCAATCCACGCCAAGCGCGTCACCATCATGCCCAAGGACATCCAGCTCGCGCGCCGCATCCGCGGCGAGCGCGCCTAAACCGCGCCGCGGCACCGCACCGCACAAACAAAAACGGCCCTTTTCAGGGCCACTAGCATCTCTCCGTCGCGAGCAAACTTTGTCGGTCGCCTGCCTCTCGCCCCACAACCACACAAAAACAAAAACAACCACCACTTCCCGTCCGTCCGCCACACCCGCTCACTCTGCCTGCCTGCTAGCAGCGCGCAACAATCGCACATCATCCCTCCCCGGCCGCTCAAAGCGCACAATACCCAACGGCCGACGTCACACCGCACGGGTGGCTGGCCGGCCGCCGCCGCTTTCGTTTCGAAAACAAAACCCGCACCGACGGCCAACGGCCAGGCAGGCGCGCTCTACACGCCACCGAAATCCCCGCCGACTCCTTCCACATCTCAACGTGCCCCCCGTTGCAAAACATAACACACACAAAGACCGGACACGACGAGACAAGACATCCGAGAAGAACTGAACGCAGGCAAGCCAACCAACGTATTCAAAAACAACGTGACAGAAAACCAACCGTCGGCCGCCGCCAAAAAGCAACGGCGACACTCAACCACGACAACAACACCACCGCTACCGCTACCGCTACCGCTACCGCCGCCCACACCCGCCACCGACCCCCGCAATCCAACCACCACGGCACGCAAACAGCATCCCCACGGGCATACAGACAGACAGACACCCACACCAAACGCAACACGACAATCAAAACCTTCCCCGACGTGCTTTGATGGCCCTGAGAAGGGCCGTTTTGGGCCGCGCGTCTCTTGCGCGCCACTAGACGACGACGGGGGGTGGGGACGACGGAGCCAAGCGCCAAACCCTTCCTTTCCCATCTCTTTCTCCTCTACTCTACTTCTTCTTCTTGGGCGAAGCCTTCGCCTTAGACGGCGTCGTCGCCTTCTTCGGGCGCGGCGCCTTCGGCTTCTTCGTCGGAACCTTGGCGGCCTTCTTCGCCTTCGACGGCGACTTGGCCTTGGCCGGCTTGGCCGCAGCCGCCTTCTTCGCACCCGCGGGAGCGGCCGACGCCGCAGACGCCTTCTTGGCGGCGCCCGCCTTCCGACCGGTCGCCGCCTTCACACCACCAGCCTTCTTTGCGCCGGCCGCACGGGCGCCCTTCTTCTCCTTGCTGGCCGGAGCGGCGCGCTTCTTCTTGGCACCGCCAGCACGAGCCTTGCCGCCCTCGGCCGCCCCCCCGCCGCCGGCGCCGGCAAGCTTGAACGAGCCGGACGCGCCCTTCCCCTTCGTCTGCACCAGCTCGCCCGCCACGACGGCCGACTTGAGGTACTTCTTGATAAACGGCGCCAGCTTCTCCGCGTCCAGCTTGTAGTGCGCGGCAATGTACTTCTTGATCGCCTGCAGCGACGACCCGCCGCGCTCCTTCAGACTCTTGATGGCCGCCGTCACCATCTCAGAGGTGCGCGGGTGCGCAGGCTTGGCGCGCGGCTTCTTCGCAGACGACGCAGACTTGGCCTTCTTCGTAGTGCCGGTGGCGGCGGGTGCCGCAGCAGTCTCGTTCGTAGCCGCCTGATCTGCCATTTCGACGACGCGCGTAACACACAGCGAGAGCGAGAGCGAGAGCGAGCGGGACGGCAGGCACGCAAGCACAGCACAGCAGAGCAGAGAATCACAAGGGCCCAGCCAGTGTCGCGGGCGGGCGCGGACGGCCGAGAGAGCGGCCGCCACTCTGCGCGCCGCCGCGCCGCGCCTCCCGCGCTTGCTACCGCCCAACGTCCGACAGCCTGTGCGGAGCAGCCCCAAACCTGCGCCACAACCGCCCGCGCCTTTCAAACCACCGAGGATGGGGCTACACACAGCCACACCACAGTCGCCAACCAGTCGCCACGGCAGCGCCGCAAACCACGGCCAAACTGCAGCTACCGCGCGCTACAGCCTGGGTCGGCCCGCCGAGAATCGCCGCCCCCGCCCAAATGCCGCCCCCACAGCCCCAGCCGACGACCCGCCACAATGGCCAAACCTTCGGCAAAACTCCCACACCGTCGCCGCGGCAGCCCGGCCAGCGCGGCCGGCGCCACAGCCACACAAGCCGAGGCGTGCGGCGATGACGGCCGTGCAAACGCGCCTCCGCCGCCCCATCGCCTTCCGTCGCCCTCCCGCCGTTTCCCGATCGGCCCGCAGCCGTCGGGCCACATCGCGCGCCGTCCTCCTCCTCTCGCCCGCCAACATTCACAGCCGTTTCTCAACAATTGCCCGCCGCAAACGGACGCCGCCTGCGCAACAGGCGCCGCCGCCCCTCGCCGCTTCCGACCCAACCCCTCGACCGAGGCAAACCGCAATCCGAATCTACAGACCAACCCAATCTGCCGTCAGCACACACGACAGCCGACCTTACACGTTACGCGTTACACATTACGTTTACACGTCTAGGTTAGGTTAGGTTAGGTTAGGTTAGGTTAGGTTAGGTGGACGTGGGTTAGGTTAAGGGGACTTGGGTTAGGTTAAGCGTCAAACTTAGGTTAAGCATTCAAACACGTCAGGCGTCAGAGGTTAGGTTAGGTTAGGTTAGGTTAGGTTAGGTTAGGTTAAGGGGTCAGTGCTAGGTTAAGAAGCGTCAAACGTAGGTTAAAAAGCGTTCAAAAACGTGAGGCGTGAGCCGGACAGCTTACCTTACGTAGACGTTAGGGGCTCAGGCTGAGCTCACCTCACCACAGGTTCGGTTCGGTTCGCTCAGCTCACCTCAGCTCAGCGTAAAGCGCCGAGGTCAGGCTACGTTCGTTCACCTTCGGGCGCCACACTTTCGGTTGAAAGGTCGCGACGGGACGACGTCGGCAGGCACGCCGCAAACAAACAAACAAACAAAACGTACAGACGACGTCGAAAAACCGCCGACAGACGGGGAGCAGCACGACCACGACCAGATACCGAGCGCGAACGAGACACACGCGAACCACCCCCACCGGCCAAAGGGCACCACACAACAACCCAGAGCACCACGTGTCGACACCAGACCAACCCGCCGCTCACGCGACATGCCTGGCACCGAAGGGCAACCGCCCGCAACTGCGCTTTCCGCGCCGGCCCGGATGCACGTCGTGCTACAACAACACCACTACCGTACACAGCCGCTGTTCACAACATCACTATCATGCGCGCCCGCGGCTCGCCGCCGTCGCAGTCGCACCCCCAACGCCAGCACTTTTGCACCACCATTCACACGCACCGCAACACAGCTCGCCGACACAGCCGAACAAAACAAACACCACACAACAACAACAACAACAACAACACCGCCGCCGCCGCCGCCGCCGCCTCTACTTGTGCCGGCGACCCACCCCGCCGATGGCGCACCTTTCGCCAGCCGGCAATCGACACGCACCCACCCACCCACCCACCCCTGGGGCCCAGTGCAAAAAAAAAAAAAAAAAAACAAAACACACACACACACACACAAACGACACGGGAGGCGCACACCGCCACTTCGCGCGCACGCCACCAACCAGTCGTCGTCTCAAAATAACAAACAAAAAAACCAAAAAACAAACAAAATAAACTAACAACTAGGGCAACACAAATCAAAACAAAAAACGCCTCGCACGAACCGCCCACAAAACGAACAAGCACACGCACAGGCACAGCCTCTGCTGGCGACCACGACGCAGCGGCACGCTGCTCCTGTCCCGCGCCCCGCGCCCCACTCGATTCACAACTCACGCGACACCGTCAACGACGGGCTCGCTTCCCGCAACCTACCACCTTTCCGCCACGACGCACAGCCCCAGCCCCACCCGACGACGCCCGTGGCAACGACTGCACTTTCACCACCGCCTCCCCCCAACACACACACAGCCAGCCAAAAACGCACTCGCGACCCACACATGCACGTGCATCGGCACACGCCAACCAGTCAACGTCGACAACCACACGCAAGGCTCGAAACGAAACCGGCGTCCTTCCACGTTGCCATCAAGCTACACGACACAAGACACAAGGAACCAACACAACAGCCGGCCCCACTAATTCCCACTCTCACGCCGCAAAAAGCACACCGAAACCGCCAAACGCACGCACATTCCCCTTCGCACTGACACCGACCGGCTCGCTACCACACCTCCCGGCAGCCGTTTCACAAACATGACACGGCGTGACGCGACATCACGGGCCTACGCACACCGGACCCACTCACACTCTCTCCTTTCCTTCTGTTTTTCCCGACGCCTTCGGCCGGGCACACGCGGCACAACGCCGCCAATTCACCACACCGCCCACACAGTCGACAAGCGCCCGCCCTGTACGGCACACGCAACGACGCAGCGCAGCAAAGGGCGCCCGCAACACATACCTCTCCTCTCTCTCTCTCTCTCTCTCTCTCTCCGCCGCCCGACGCGCCAACCGCCACACCACACCGCCAGCCACTCGCACATTGTGCACTGCCACCAGCCACACGTCCAACACGCCGCGCCGCCTCCGGCCACCCGCCAGGGGGCGCTCACGTCCGCGACAACAGCGCGGCCCGCCGGGCCGAACCGAACCGAGCCGCCGCTGCTGCTCTGCACTCGGCACGGCCACACCCTGCTGCAGGCCGGGCTCGTCTCCCTGTACGCGTCTGCCTGCGCATCAACACAACGGGGCAAGTGAGCAAACCCCGTCACAACACGCCACATCGCGCAATGGCCGTGCCGACCTTTTTCTCTCTACCGCCATCCCTTCTTCTCGCGTTTTACTCGTTGTTGCTGCAGCGGCGCACACCTACACATCCACAGCCCCAGCCGGCCTCACCTCAGGGCCCGCCGCCAGCGTCTCCTCCTCGGGCACAGGTGCGGTGCTGTGGCCGCCCATCCAACCGCATTGCTGGCCGTCCAGTCCAGCCGCCAGGCGTTCCCACTGCCGCGCACCGACCCTGCTGCAGAAAACGAAGCATGGCCAGACCGACCGACCGATACACAAAGCAAGCCGTCGCCTCGCCTCGCCTCTCGTCCTTCCTTCCGCCCCCGCCATTCTCACACCACCGCCTCTCCACTTTCGCCCCCCCCCCCCCTCCCTCCTTTTTTTTTTTTGTTTCTTTCTTTCTTTCTTAGGGCCCTCTCTCCTTACGGCACCGCCTGCAGCAGCGGATTTTTGCGCCCACACGCCTACTCCTACCACCATTACCTTGCCCTGCCCTGCCCTGCCCTGCCCTGCCCTGCCCATCAACGTCGCAGTCGAACCGACGCTTGCCAACAACACACTGCCCACGTTCCTTTCTCTTTTCGGCCTACGCCCATTACGCGCCGCCGCCACAGCCTATTATTCTCCCTTCCCTTCCCGTCCCACAACACACCGACGTCATCACACGCACCCAAAACAGGGGCCACGACCGTGTTCCTCGCCCACTCCCATCCCGCACGGTACGCACATTCCCAACTACTACCGCGCACCCTCCCTTTCCAATCTGTGTGTCTCTGTGTCTGTGTCCTGTCCGCGCGTGACGCCTCTCAACATCCGCCGTCCCCCGTCCCGTTTTCGCCCCCATGCCGTCGTCGCGCCGCCTCCTCCTCCTCCCCGTCCACCGCCGCCCCTGTCCGCCCCGCACCACACCATACACCGCTGCTTGTCCCGGCCGTTGCCACCAAAGGCGCCGACCGCAAACGCGCCACGCCGCAGCCCCCGTGCGTCTCGCTCGCTTGCATCTCCGTGCCGACGCTGCCTCTCTTCCCGCACGCACTCGACCTCGACAACACAGTCTTTGGCTCCGCCACTGCGTGTTCCGGTGGTACGCACGCTGCAACACGTATGTACTCATTACCAGAGCGATGGCGAGGCATGACAGCATCTCTGTCTGACCAGAGAGTTATTTATCGTTGCTAGTCGGCGCTTGGACCGCGCCAGACGACAGTAGTGGCACGCAGCGAGTCGCCAGGAACAGTTGTTATATATATTGTAGCGCGAGTCGGGAGAGGTAGTAGTCGTCAGTCGACAGTCGTAGCGGGTGGACGGTTGTACTGAGCGGGCGTCGGCGGCGTGCTCTGCTCGTCTCGCGACTCTGGTCACGGTTCGGGACGATGTACAGTATATTGTGTTACAATAACAAGGTAGTGTGAAGCTGCATTGCGCAAATCTGATAACGTATGTTCATTGTACTTATTTTGTTCAACAACAAATGCCCCAATATTACTTTTTTTCTAAAGTAACCTTTTTTTTTTTTTTTAAAGAAAAACATTCACTTTTTAAAGACTACTTCCTATGGCATTTCCCTCCAAGGAGTGCAAATTAATTACCAGCCAGCACTCATTCATTGCACACAGCTGTGTAAGGGGTATCTACAATTGAGGAGCAGATATATAAATGCACTTTTTTTTTTGTGTGTGTGTCTCTTTTTCATTGGGGTAACGATCTTTGGCTCTTTTTATTCTGAATACGCTGCTGCCCTCATACAATGTATCAGGTTTCATTATGTCTGTTGCACTGTTACTTATCGTTGGGTTTGTTTTGTAGGGACGTTAACATTCTGGCACATTTTTATTATCATCAGACTCTCTGCTATTTGTGCAGGGAGGTTATACCTGGGTCCATTTCCATTTACATTTTAATCTTGATAGACTTTTTGTTTTCTTTTTTGTTTCTTGTTGTTTTCCCTTCTTTTTTTGTTGTTTTTTTGTTTGTTTTGTTTTTCCCACTCTCACCACCACCGCCGCATCACGCCATGGCCTCCCCCTTACGTTTTTGGTTTCTTTTTCTGTTCTTCAACTGCTTCAACATCACCGCGCCCCATTTCCACACCACAGCCATCAGCCTCCAAGACGGGCAGGCGCAGTGTGCCATTTCCGGCGCACAAGCACACCCCGTACGGTACTCTCCTCGCCCCCACGCCACCAACAACACAGCGACCACGCGGCTTTCAGGCATGGCACGGCACCGGCGAAATGCGCCGCCCCCGCCCCCGCCCCCGCCCCCGCCCCTCCGCGCATCCGTCCGTCTCGCCACGTTCACTGACAGCCGCGTCTGCGGCTACACCACGACAACCACAACACAACAACGCTCCCCTCCCTGGCACCTCATTGTTTTTCTCCTCCTCTTTTGCACAAAACCACAACGCCGAGCACAGGCGCAAGCCACCCACACCGCGCCCCTCCCCGTCTTTGGCCGCCGCTCCTCGTTTGCCCCCTCCCATCTCCCGAATGCCATGCCAGCAGCGTTACGCATGCCCCTCCCCTGTCCACACAACACTACCGCCAAACGAACAGCCTTCCGGGCCACATGCAGGGCACGCCCACCTCCAAACACTGCCAATTCACGGACGCAATTCGCTAAACACACACACACACACACACACTTTCTCGACACCTTTCTGTAGGGAGGGTGCGTCATCTCGACCGTGACAGAGTGACGGCAACTATCGACGATCCATTTCCCCCCACTGGTAAAACATGTCCACTAAACACCTACATACATCATTCAAGTACACAGACAATAGCATACACACAATGGGAGGGCACACGAACATGGACGGCACGGCACTGTCATACACTCTTCCTCAGAACCATATCAACAAACGTTACGTACATCCGGGAAAGCGAAAGCAAAAAGCACAAGCAAAGGGCAAAGCCCAATGCAGCCGTCAAAGGTAAGGTAACGTTCACCACGGCAGACACTTGCAGCCGCGCCGCCGTTAAACGCATTTCAGTGCGGCTCCAATACGCCTCCGACACGGGAACGTTCCGTTGCTCTACGAATGCGTTTCTCCCTTTGTCCCTTCCTCTCTCTTTTGCCCCCCCTCTGTCCTTTCCTCCTGCACTCTTGCCTCATTCCTCACGTTCTGCCCAGACATTCGACCGATCAAAGTCAACCTTTCGTTACCGTTCTCAGCGCGACGGTGTACAACAGTATGACGGGTGTGCCCAAAGACTTCGGTTCAGTTGCGTGACGCCGGTCTATCGCGCCGATCGACAGTTACACAAAACTATGTCAAACAAACAAATACATACATACCGGATGGACACAGACAAACACGTGTACAGACATTCGCCAAAAACGACCGCCGCCGCCGCCGCCGCCGCCGCCGCCGCCGCCGTCGTCTAGCGTCGCGCTTACTGTACTGCACTGGACACGCGTGCATCTCGAATGACGACATCGGTGTGCGTGCGTCCTACGCAATCAGTCAGACACGGCTATCAAAAATCAGAGTCGAATGGTACATCATCGTGCGTGTCGCCGTACACGTACAGTACAATACAAAACAACAATGCGTCTCTTAATGGCACGTTCATTTCAACGTCACTCCACACACCTCCACGCTGCAGTTACGTCGCACCATTGTCAACTCGGCGTACTGCAAAGGGAATAGTGGGCGGCAAAACATTCCACATTTCACCCTCGCCATGTGTGATGTGCAAACCAAACCCGCAGACGGCCGTCGTTACGGTGACACACAACGCCAACGAGGCGTGCCACCATTCCACGCCACGGCGACCAACCTCGTGGCCGTACCCCGCAACAACGCTTTGACGCGGACCCCCCCACCCACAATCAAAATGCACACATCACAGCCGTCCACAAAACAACAACAACAACAACAACAACAACAACAACAATTCCGCCCTTCCCGCAAAGGCACGTTGGTGGCCCTGAAAAGGGCCGTTTTGCCGCTCTCGCAACGGAGGAGCCTTCTCCATCCTTCCTTCCATTCCAGAGCCACCTCCTTACTTGGAGCTCGTGTACTTGGTCACCGCCTTCGTGCCCTCGCTCACGGCGTGCTTGGCCAGCTCGCCAGGCAGCAACAGCCGCACAGCGGTCTGGATCTCGCGGGACGTGATGGTCGAGCGCTTGTTGTAGTGCGCCAGGCGAGAAGCCTCGGCCGCAATGCGCTCGAAAATGTCGTTCACGAAGCTGTTCATGATGCTCATCGCCTTCGACGAGATGCCCGTGTCAGGGTGCACCTGCTTCAGCACCTTGTAGATGTAGATGGCATAGCTCTCCTTCCTCTTGCGCTTCTTCTTCTTGTCGCCCTTCGAAATGTTCTTCTGCGCCTTGCCAGCCTTCTTGGCGGCCTTCCCGCTAGTCTTGGGCGGCATCTCGAACCAACGTACGGCAGCAGCAACACCAGTAGCAAGCGCTCCGCTCTAGTCAGCGTCTCCCCACACAGTGGCACCCGCCGACCTGATATGTTTGGGGTATTCTCCCCCTTTGTTAATTGAAGTACCGGCATCCTGTTGATGCCCTGACTTTCGAGATGGTACCTTTAGGTTAAGATTGGCTTTTTGTCTGTATTTGTTTGGGGGTGTTCCCCGGGTATATGAACTGTGTTTGATTAATGATGGTTATGATATGAGTGGATGAAAGTCAGTGTAGCTCGTCATCTGAACTGACGGTGAATGGTAGTGATGGGAGTTCTGTGTGTAGGGAGAATATCTGGTCCCAGGGATCTAATGAGGGGGAAAGGTGAAGAATGAGATGTTTCATAGAATTTCGTTGACTTGATTTTTATGAGATGGTTAAATGTTGGTTGTCCTAGCATACCTCTAATTTCCTCGTTACTGGAGAACCAGGGGGCATCTGTGATTATTCTAAACGTCTTATTTTGTATCACTTCTAGTGAGGCCAGGTGTGTGTTTGCCGCCATGCTCCACACCTCCGATCCATAAAGAATAACTGGCAAAATTATTGTTTTCCATATTCGGAGCTTCGCCTCTGTTGATAAGCCCCTGCCCTTAAGAAGGGGATACAGTTGGTAGAGCCGGGCGGAACCTTTGTTTTTGGCCTCTGTTATATGCTGTTTGAACGTGAGATTTTTGTCTATGTTCAGTCCCAGGTATTTTATAACTTTTCTCCATGGGAGTTGTTGTCCATTGTGGTTGAGATTTCTGATGGGTCTTGTTATTTTGTGTGTGAAAATTATGGCTTGGCACTTGTCCGGATTTACTTTTACTTTCCACAAGTTACACCAGTGGTCGACTTTGTTGAGGTGCCGCTGGAGGCTACACGTTATACGATTTATGTTACGCCCACTGTGGTACAGCGCTGTGTCATCAGCGTAGAGCGCTATGTTCCCACCCGGCTCTTTTGGGATATCATTTGTGAACACAAGATAGAGGAGGGGGCCAAGCACAGATCCCTGTGGGACACCTGCTTCTATATTAGTTATTGGACTTTTCGCTCCATCAACTGAAGCAAAAAACCTCCTGTCTGTCAAAAATGAGTGAATCATTTTTAACAGGTGATTGGGGCAATTTAGCTTCGACAGCTTGTAGAGTAGGCCGTCATGCCAGACACGGTCAAACGCCTTCTCTATGTCGAGGAATATGGCTGCTGTGCTGTCTCCATGTTGTTTCTCGGCACAGATGTGCTCCACCAGGCGGATGGCTTGCTGGGTGGTGCTATGGCCAGCACGAAAACCGAATTGTTCCGGGGTAAGGATAGTGTTATCGTTTAGGAATTTAAGTAGGGCGTTTAGGATGAGGATTTCGAGAAGTTTTGATAAGTGATTTAATAGCGAGATAGGACGATAGTTTTGTGGGAATAGATGGTCTTTATTGGGTTTGGGGATTGAGATGATCTTGGCAACCTTCCAGGCTGAAGGGAAATATTGTAGTTTGAGACAGTGGTTGAGGATATTTGATAGATGGGAAATGGCAGGTGGTGGAAGGTGTTTAAGAAGTGGGGGTTTTATAAGGTCAGGACCAGGGGCCTTTGCATTGCCGATCCGCCTGATGTAAGCTGTTATTTCGCGTTCAGTTGTGTCTGCGAAGGTGGTGTTAATCCTCTCATTGAGTTTTCGTGCGAGGTGCCTCTCGATTCTCCTCTCTAGCCTCTCTGCTTCTCCCTCGTCGTTATCTACTATGTTTTCTTGGAACTGGAGTTCGTAGGTGTCTGACATGGCGGCCGCCTTATCTGCAGGGGTGTAAACCAGCCCCTGTTGCCCATGCAGTGGTCTTGTGGCTGTCTGGGGTTGCCGCCTAGCCTTTATGATTCGCCAGAATTGTTCAGGGTTTGATTCGGCTGCCTGCAAGCTATGTTGGTACCTGCTGCACCGGAGCATATGCAGTCTGGTTTTGATTTCACGGGCCATTTGGTCCATTATCCTCCTATCTTGAGGGTAACGGTATGTTTGCCATCGCTTCCTGGTCCGGTTTTTGTCTGTTATCAATTGGGCTAGGTCTGGTGGTAAGTTGGTCCTGCCCCTATTTTGTGTGAGTTTGATAGTTGTGACTTGGGCACAGCTTTTGATGATGTTAGTAAAGTCTGCTGCGGCTTTGTCTATGTCTTCTGTCGATGCATATTCCGGTGCTGGGTCTGGTATGTGATGTGCCACTAGTTCTTTATATCGTACCCAGTTTGTGTGGTACGTAGTGTGGATGCTTTCTGTTGGTATGATGTGGTCATTTTCGAATCTTAAGATGACTGGGTTATGGTCAGAGTTCAGCGTGTTTATGACTTCTGTGCTTGTGCCCAGGTCAATATTTTTTTAGTAAGAATATGTCCAGCTTGTCTGGCAGATGGCGTGAGTTGTACGGGAAGTGGGTGGGTTCATCTGGGGCTACCACTTGAACTGCTGGGTGGGTATCCAGGTATCTCAGCAGCTGGTTCCCACTTGTATTTCCAGTGCGGCAACCCCATGCCCTGTGCTTGGCATTCAGGTCCCCCCCTACTATGGTCCTGTTGTTCACATTTAGCAAGCTGTCGAGGTCACTGTGATGGAAGCGTTCGTTTGGAGGGTGGTAGGTTGCCACCAGGACAGTTGGGTGTTGGTTTAACATGATTTCTATTGCAGTTGCCTCTGTGTTGATTAGAGGTGGGATGGTGACTTGTCGGTGGCATATCCGGTGTTTTATGAGGACTCCAGTTCCGCCACCAGGTCTGTTAGGACGGTCAGTCCGGATTAGAATGTAATTTTTGACTCGAAATTGTTCATCAGGGGTTAGATGGGTTTCATTTACTAGTGCTACGTCGATGCCGTAATCTTCTAGAAACATTTCCAGTTCGTGTCGGTCGTGGAATACTCCGTCTGCATTCCAGATGGCGATGGTGATTTGTCGTTTTCTATTCGCCATCGGAAAACAGCGGGAGAATGGTGGTGAAAAACATTGATACCTTCGTGAAGGTGTCTGGAGCTGCTAGGATTTGGCTTATTGCTTTTTTCACTTTCGTGAAGAAGTCGGTGGTTAATAATTTCTGGATAAGGTTTATAACCTTCTTGACGAAGTCCCAGGGCTGGTTTTGGTTTGAACTATGCTCCTGGGTATTTCGGTTTTGTTGGATATGTGGTGATTGGTGCTGTGTTGGAGATGCTGTGATCTCGACAGTTCTGATATCTGATTCTGTGTGGGGTGTTGTGGAAGAGATGGGGGCTTGCAGGAGCTGCTGGGATGCTGTTTGTGGTGGTGGAGTTGTTGTGGTGGTTGGTGCCAGTAGTGGCAGGGGAGGTACTTCTGTGGATGTTGCTGCTGGCGATAGCATGGGTGTGGGGAGAGTTGGTGAGTCTGGATTGTTGGCAGGGTTTGTGGGCAGAGGGGGGGTTTTTGTCCTTTTGGGGGAGGGCCGTGAGACCTGGGTGGCAACTGGTTGGTTTGGTGGGGTGGCTGGGCGTCTTTGCGCTGCTGGTAGACGTTGGGGTCGTGGTTGGGCTTCTGGTTTTGTCGCCTTTGCCGGTTGGGGGTTTGTTTTTACCACCTGGGCTAAGGTGCGGTTATCGTTTCTGTGTTCTTTAGGTGGTCCTGTTGTGCAATCTTGCGGAGGAGGTGGTGAAGTGGTTTGGTTATTAGGGTTTCTTCCCGCGTTTGCGGGTGTTGGTGGCGTGGGGAAGTGCGCTTCCTCCAAGATTGATGGTGGGGGGGGTGGGGGTGGGGCATTTCTGGCTGTGGTCGTGTGTCTCGCTTCCCAGGCCTCGACAAGCTTGATACGTACTGGGCATCCCCCATAGGATGCAGGGTGAGCCCCTCCACAGTTTGCGCAAGTGGCTGGCGTGTCTCTCGATTTTGTGCAGGTGCTCGACAGGTGTGGTCCAGCACACTTCACACACCTTGGGGCCATGTTGCATTGCTGAGCTCCGTGCCTGAAGCGTTGGCAAATGTAGCATTGGGTTGGACCTGCTGGTTTTTTATAAAGCTCTACTGCGATCGTCATGTGCAGCAGTCTTTGCAGCTTGAAAATCTTTCGGGATTCTGCTGTATTCAGTAAGTTTACTTGGAAGTTCCTGGTCTTCCTGCGTGGGGCAGAGATGACTCTACCTTCTGCGTCTATTTCTGTTTGTGGCTGCGCCACCTGGTACACGCCCTGCACCTGAAAGCCGCTTTCTAATAGTGCCTGCTTCACTTCGTCAGGGGTCCAATGTGGGGTTAATCTCTTTATGACCACTTTTAGTGTGTGTTTTGGGTCATCATTATATGTATAGAATTCTATTTGTCTTTTACGGAATTCCTGCTTTAGGAAATAGAAGTCCTCTGAGTTTGTCGCCTGGTAGACAATACTGTCTCCCTTGTATGTTGTGCTGAGGGCCCCTTTTAGCTTGCCTTGTATCTGGCCGATAAAAGTTGTATACCCCTTTGTCTCGAAAACTGTAATGGGGGGTATTTTTCTTCCCCTGGCTTGTGATGCCTTTGGTATTTGGGTAACTTGTGTGTCTTTGTCTTGCGGTGCAGGCTGGGCAGTGACCAACTCTCCTTGTTGTGATGTAGTTGGTTCCTGATTCGCTGCATCGCGCCTGCTCGTTTCTTGCGGGATGGTTTTGTGGTTGCCTTGCGCCACTTTTTGGGCTGGCTCCGCGATGTTTTTGGTTGTAGGCAGTTGTTGCTCTTGCCTCATAAGTGTCACTCTCTTTCCATTTCGGAGATGGAGGGGAGAATTTGGTTCAATTCCAGGTATTGAGGAATTAGAGTTGCTGTCAGAGCCAGAAGAGTCGGTGTCTACTATGAGCTTATCTGAGTCAGAGCTGCTGCTCAGTGAGGGTGTATGAATTGGTGAGATTAGTGGGGGATGTGGGGCAGAAGATGATATTGACAGGTTTGCAGGTGGGTCCATTTTGGCCTCCTGATGTTCAAAGTCGTGCGGGCGCTCCATGGAGGGGTAGCCACGATATGAAATGGTTTACTAGTACTTTCCTATATTTCGACAATTTCCGTGCCAATGTATTTTCCCTACACCTGGCAGGCGCGGGATGCCACCACGGGCCTCACAGTCAGTCTGTTTGACTGTGTGGCTCGGCGGGTCCCTGGACTGCAACTTCCCTAACGCCTATGGCACCGAAATTCTCGAAAGATGGTGATTTACAGCCACCTTCTCAGGCGGGATGTTCTTCTTTTCTTCTTCTCCTCGAGCTATGCCATTCGTCCGAACGAGCGCCCAAGTAGTCTAGAGCTCCGTCCCGTGTCGTACGTGTGCAACACGACTTTTGCTTTTCTCGACACGACAATTTGCTTTTTCAGATAGCACACGCCCGACCACGTCCGGAAACCCAGAAAAACAGCGCCGGCGAAACACGCCGCTATGGCGCGAGCACGCAAGGCGACGACCAAGCACACGAGAAGCAAGCAACGAGGCGTGCTCTGGACAAAGGCGGCGAGAGCGCGCGGTGGGAATTTCCAGGGCTGGGAGCACAATAGCGGCGCGGAGCACAGGTAGACGCACGTCCGTCCGCTTCGCAGTCCCACCTCGGAATCTGGCCTGGCCTGGCACCCGCCGCCAGCCGCCGCCGCACCTTTACCAGCTCGCCCTGTTGCGGCCGCCGACCAATGGGGCGCGCGCGCAACCGGCCGCCGCACCCGAGCCCATAAAGCACCCCCACCCCGGCTGCGCCGGCACGCACTCCGCTGCTCGACTCGCTGCCGCTCGCACCGGTCGTTTTCGTTTCCGTTTCGTGTGCACCGTCGCTAGCCCATCGCCATGTCCGGACGCGGAAAGGGAGGCAAAGTCAAGGGCAAGTCAAAGTCCCGCTCAAGCAGGGCTGGGCTCCAGTTCCCGGTCGGCAGAATCCACCGCCTCCTGCGCAAGGGAAACTACGCAGAGCGCGTCGGCGCCGGGGCGCCCGTCTACCTCGCCGCCGTCATGGAGTACCTCGCGGCTGAGGTGCTCGAGCTGGCCGGAAACGCGGCCCGCGACAACAAGAAGACGCGCATCATCCCGCGCCACCTGCAGCTTGCCATCCGCAACGACGAGGAGCTCAACAAGCTCCTGTCGGGCGTCACCATCGCACAGGGTGGTGTCCTGCCCAACATCCAGGCCGTCCTGCTGCCAAAGAAGACCGAGAAGAAGGCCTAAAGGAGGCCAGGCAATCGCAGCGCCGCGTGCTCCCCTGCACGCAACGCGCTTTGCCGGCTCGGCCCACAACAATCGGCCCTTTTCAGGGCCACCACACAAACCTACGTCCAAAGCAAAATTTCAGTCGTCCTCGCCGCACCTTGTTTTGTTTTGTTTTAACTTTGCACTTTCACAGCACAGCCGCCGCCGGCGCACGTCCGCCATCTTGTCGTCCACACAGCCCGTGTGGCCCAACACACACACACACACATTTTGCACGGTCGCAGTCGCCTTCCAAACGACAACGGCAGCAATAATGACCATTGTTAAAGGGAGGCGTGTCGACACACCGCCCTCCACTCCCGCGCGCAACGGCCGTCGACACGAACGAAACAAACAGCTGATCCGGCCGCCTATGCCCACACGCCTTGCCTCGGAAACCCCAACGCCGCCGCAAACACACAGAGCCAAACCACGCAAGCAAATAATCACCGCCTCTCGCACAACAACACACAGCCCGCCATCTCCATCGCGATCGATACAAAGACACACAATAACAAACACACAAACGAAGCAGCTCCACACACAGCCAGCCACATGACACGTTTCCTTTCCTTCTCCCCTCCCAGTCACATCACGTCGCTCAAACGGAAAGAAAGAAAGAAAGAAACAAACAAACAAACAACACAGCGCACACACGCAGCAACAACACAGACTCTTTCGCACTTTTCAACTTCCGAACAGTGTGGTGGCCCTGAAAAGGGCCGTTTTCTAGTCTCTCCCACCCACAAGCACGGCCGCGGGAAGGCCAGCGCCCGCTGCGACGCAGCCTAACCGCCGAAACCGTACAGGGTGCGCCCCTGCCTCTTCAGGGCGTACACCACGTCCATGGCCGTCACAGTCTTGCGCTTGGCGTGCTCAGTGTACGTCACCGCGTCGCGGATCACGTTCTCCAGGAACACCTTCAGCACCCCGCGGGTCTCCTCGTAGATCAGACCAGAGATGCGCTTCACGCCGCCCCTGCGAGCCAGGCGGCGGATGGCGGGCTTCGTGATGCCCTGGATGTTGTCGCGCAACACCTTGCGGTGCCGCTTGGCGCCACCCTTGCCGAGCCCCTTTCCTCCCTTGCCGCGGCCTGTCATCCTTCCTTCCTCGGGCAAAGCAAAACGTGCACAAACAGCAGCTGCAGCGGCTGGCGAGTACCAGCGGCAGTCGAGCAGCCGACCCGAGCGGAACGCTGCTCTCTGCACCTGGCGTAGCTGCCCGCGGATAGCTCCTTGGAGTGGTCCCCAATAAGCTACAACTGGCGTAGCTGCCAGTGACGCTCTTCTGAGCGGCACGAACTCGCGCAAGCTGCTTAACGCTTTCGGGCGCTAAGTGGCAAGAGCTTCGGCTCCACTTCCTGCAACTTCGGTTGCAAACCTCCCCAGCGGGACTCTCCCGTTCTTTGGTAGGGTAATCTCAGTGTCAGGGGCCCGTTCACGTCGGATAACCCCGCGCACTGTAGGCCGCTCTCTTCAACCCGCGCTCTCTTGCGCCGCGCATTGCACTCCGCGCAGATAGGTCGTAGGGACCCCCTCTTCTGTAGGAACAGGATACACAGCGCTATCGCTAAAAAGCATTATTGTCGCTCCTTAAAAAGAGCAAAATTGTCGTGTTCCATCCTTCCCTATCCAAATAAATAATTACTCCTGAAACAGCGAAGATGTCCGATCTTTCCTGTGCTTCCCCACCACTCACCCGCAGCAAAGCTGCAGCACAAGAGGCGGTAATGCCGGCTACTCCCGCCATCATATCCGTCCCGCTGTCCACCTTCCAGGAGCAGGTTGCCCTGAAGGACCAGCAGATCGCGGAACAGCTGGAGCTGATCGCAGAGCTGATGGGCAGCGAAAACACACGAACAGAAACACCCACACCACACACACAGGCACCTGCTGAACAACAGGACATGCCCCCTATATCACCTCTGGCGGCCCAGGCACCGACGGAACCGGTTCCAGAGCCGACAGAGGACACAACAAACACTGATGAAGACGGGCCATGGCAGCAGGTCGGCCCAAGGCGCAAACAGCAGCCAACTACACAAACATGTGAGCCCACAAACTCACGAGGCAACGGCCAAGCGCTGCTGCCAACACCATCCACGCCGCGAACAAACAATAACAACACAGGGACCAACACAAACAACCCTGCGACTGCAGCAACCACAAACATACACGCAGCTACGCAGAACACTAACAACACCGCGACCGGCTTCCCACCGGTCATCATTCACAACTATGGAGACCTAAGTCTCCTAAACAGAGAATTTAACAATAAGCACAGCCCCACAACATACTACTCCAAGCTCACCGGGGAACACGCCGCACTGTACGTGGCGAACAAGACAGACTACACGAATCTACTGGACTTTCTCAAAGAAAGGAAGGTAGAACACTTCACGTACAGGACAGTCTTGGAAAAAACACAACAGTACGTGATTAAGGGGATAGACTCACGAACCCCGACCGACACGGTACACAACGAACTCTCTGCTCTCGGGTGGGAGTGCATTCGGGTAAACCGGATGTCAGAGTTCGGCACAGCGAGACCGTCACATAACTACATGGCGGAGCTGGCTGACACGGCCAAATCCCGCGACCTGCTGAAGTTAAAATTATTTCTTCACATGGTCGTTAATGTAGAGGTGTACAACACGCCGCGCACCCCCCAACAATGCCACAACTGCCAGCGCTATGCGCACGCGGGTATCAGATGCGGTCTCGCACCCCGCTGCCGCATATGCGCCGGCGGTCACACAACCCAACGCTGCAAACTCCCCAATACAGCACCTCGCAAGTGCGCCAACTGTGGTGCTGCCCATCCGGCAAACTACAGAGGGTGCATTGCATACAAAGCAGCTCTGAGGCGCAAAATCGCCAAACATGCGAAACCAACCGCCATCACAGTTCCAAAACCGCCCCCGCGCCCAGTAAGAAGTGGTTTATCCTTCGCTGGAGCGGTCGCTGGCAGCCCCAGCAGCGCGGGACGGTCAGAGGAGCCCCAGAGCTCAGAACACGCTCAGCAAACACCCCCAGCAACAGGCACACAACAGACATGCACAACAAATGACACCACACCCGCACCGGGCACACCGCACGAGACAAGCAACAACACCACCCTACCCCCTGAGATCGCGAACTGCAGCCCACCACAGGCTACAGAAAACGCACACACACAGGGACAACCACAGCGCCAGAGGAGGAGGAGAAGGAGAAACAGCCGCAGCACGAGGAACACGACCGCACCACAACAATTACACAGGCAACAGAACACCAACACCCACGAACACATCCCGGACACCAACTCAACAACCCACATAACACACCCACTCACCTCAGAAAATACACAGCCGCCCACAACTGCCACACGAACAACCGACTCGCAGGCCAGCCCTCACCAAACGCCAACACTGGAACAAGCGGCCGCTAACACGACCAACAACTCCCAGGCCGACATGACCAACATCACAACAACATTCCAGAGAATAATGGAAACATTATTCCCCGGACGCACGACCACCGAAATAGTCACGAAGATTATGGGGTGTGTCTCACAACTCTTTATGCAGTTCATGTCGGGTACGCTCAACTGGACTAGCTTCCAAGCCACTATCACACCGCTCTTTACACTACTACATGGATAATACACCACACCAGCCCCGAAACGCAGACTTAAACGCAGTCACACAGATCCTGTTTTGGAATGCCAACGGGATCGCAAACAAAAAAGCCGAGATGGCCGCGTTCATGGAGCGAAAGGGTATCCGAATCGCTCTTGTGAACGAAACACTGCTTACGCCTCGCAAACAACTAAACCTCCCAGGTTATTGCGTCTATCGTACCGACCGAGCGGATGGCAGGAGGGGAGGCGGCACGGCAATCATTATACACAGAGACATAGACCACACGAACATCGAGCTCCCAGCACTTGAAAGACTGGAGGCTACGGCCGTTAGGGTCAAGTTCAACGGAGCCAACACCACACTGGTATCGCTATACAATCCTCCTAAAAACATAGTAACACGCGATATCAGCACAGTACTCAACATGGCACCGCGGGTAATAGCCGCTGGAGACCTCAACGCAAAACACCCCGATTGGAACTCACGAATACGAACCTCCAACGGCAAGAAACTGTACGAACACGCACTAGGCCGAAACTACATTATACTTGGGCCGGACGTTCCGACGTTCGTGCCTACACAGGCCCGACATAGGCCAGACGTGTTAGACATAGCCCTCATAAAGGGCATCACATGCACACTCAACCTAACGGTTGAAAACGATCTGGACTCAGACCACATGCCTGTAATACTGCACATGGAAGAGACACTGCAGGACATTGAACCACGCAGGATGCTTAACTACAAACGTGCGAACTGGACACTGTTCAAGGAAACGCTTGATAGTCGCATTCCTGACACTCACGAAATTAACAACACACAGCAAATCGATGAGGCTGTGGAGGCTCTCACAACTGCCGTCCAAGACGCAATGACTGACGCCATTCCATTTACAACACCAAGACAACACTCGACGGCCCTGCCCCAGGAAATCCTGGGCCTTATCTCAATGAGGAACCGCCTCAGGAGATACTGGCAGCGTACCAGGCGTCCGTTCTATAAACTGCACGTCAACAGACTCCAGGGCATAATACGGAATAAAATCCAAACATTCAGAAACGAACAATGGGGACAGAGACTCGCTCGGCTGGATACCACACGTCCTGGCGTGTGGCAGCTGGCCAGACACTTCACCAGGGAGAAACATTACATTCCCACGTTACAAGGACCAGACGGCCCAGCCTACTCCGCGACGGAGAAGGCAGAGCTTATGGCCACAACACTTGCAGCGTCCTTCATGCCGAATCTGGTTCCTTCAGACCCAGCATTCACACTTGAAACGGACCAGGAGGTTACACGACTTGTAGCCCAGCCCTCGCGCGACGTAATCAGACGTGCTAGCACAAATGAAGTCACATGGGCTATCAAGCACACCAACGCTAGAAAAGCCCCTGGGCCTGATGGCATTCAAAACCGTGTCCTCCAGGAGTTCACGGATAAAGCCGTAGAATACCTCACACACCTAACGAATGCCATCCTGACACACCAACACTTCCCTGACTTTTGGAAGGCGGCCAAGGTCCTGATGTTCAGGAAGCCAGGGAAAGACCACTCCCTCCCACAAAATTACCGTCCCATCAGTCTGCTGTGCTCGCTCAGCAAGATTGTTGAGAAGGTAATACTAAAACGTATCACTAGGCATTGCATCGCCAACGACACCCTAAGACCGGAGCAATTCGGCTTTAGGAATCACCACTCGACAACACAACAACTCCTCCGCGTAGTCGAACATATAACACACGGCTACAACATGAACAAAGCCACAGGGGCCGTGTTCCTAGACATCGAAAAGGCTTTCGATCGTCTCTGGCACAACGGACTCATACGCAAACTAAGCGAAGCTGGTTTCCCAGACGGACTCGTACGTCTCATACACTCATATCTCACGAACAGATGTTTCAACACTAACGTGCAGGATAAACAATCAACACAACACGGTATCCAAGCTGGAGTACCCCAAGGAAGCATTCTGGGGCCCATCTTGTTTAACCTGTACATTAATGACTACCCAGCGACACGAAACACGACGTTAGCCGTCTACGCGGATGACACAGCCATCCTCGCGCAAGACTGGAAACCGTCGAACATCAACTCACGAATACAGACAGCACTCAGAACAGCTGAGCCTTGGCTGGAGCGATGGCGTATTAAAGTAAACGTCGACAAGTGCGAAGCAGTTCTGTTCACACGCAGACCGAAACTACTGCGCAAACACCAACACTGTAGACCGATAACACTACATACACGCCCAATACGTTTCCGAGAGAAAGTCAGATACCTTGGTGTCTGGCTGGACCGGAAACTTACGTGGGGGGACCACATCGAATACGTTGCCAACCGAGCGCACGCGAGGCTCAAACAGCTCTACCCAATGCTCAACAGGGAAAGCACACTGAATAGGAGGGTGTCGAGGTCCTTATACACTACACTGATTAGACCTCTGATGACGTACGCAGCTCCCGTCTGGGGATATGCAGCTCCCACACGACTGCGCCGCCTGCAGATCATACAGAACAAAGTGCTACGAATCATTAGCAATGCTCCACGCTACACACGCACCGTGGATCTTCACCATGAATACCGCCTTGATACCCTCAAGGAAGTATTCAAGAAACACGCTACACGACTATACAGGAACTCGAGACACTCGAACAATCCTTTCATCCTCACTCTGGGAAACTACGATCACAACCACAGGTGGAAACACAAGCGACCAAAGACACTGCTAGCTAGGGCATAACCACCTATGGTAAACTAACATACGCAAACAGCGACAAACGTCGGTAAGCCCCTGCATAACAGCAATACTGACTGGCAACTACCAGCTGCTATTAGAGCCGACCAACAGGCCACAGCAGGGACACCGACGAGCTCGCCCACAGACGCACGAACAATCTCCCAACACTCCCCCACACTGTGCCTCCGGTATATGACCTATCGGACACAAGACCGATAACAAACATAACTGTTGCAGGTCGCAGGACGCTGAACGAGGACTCTGTACCAGCACCCAGCGCCAGCCGCCGAGCAGCACAAACGCACAACGTCAAGGTATCGACATGCATGATACCCACTACTAACAAAGCCTATCCTTGCACAACCTATCGCAGGCAGCAAGACAACCGCTACTGCTCTTGCCGCCCGACCTAACTTTCGCAGAGGTTTTTTTCCCTTGGCTCTTGCCTTGGCACTTTTTTTCCTCTGCCCTTCAAACCGCTACCCTTCGTCAGATTTCGACCAATCTATCTCCAGATGAGCGCGTATTAATGGTTAATCCTAACCAGACGTACGCAAACATCGCAGTACCCACATCCTGCGACACCTCACTTTAGTGAATACTAACCCTTATGCAGAGATGGCAGTAGACCTTTTGTGTTGGCCATCATGCCGGTGTGGGCGTGGAGGGGCTCCACCTCTTGTTAAAAAAAAAAAAAAAAAAAAAAAAAAAAAAAATCCCCCCACCACGCGCAACCGAGGGCATATAAGCGCAGCACGGAGGCGCGCGGGCCCGTTGTCAAGGCAGCACCGGACGCCGCGCCGCACCTAACCTCCACGCACGCCGCTCCGCTACCGCTACCGCTACCGCCATGGCCCGCACAAAGCAAACGGCCCGCAAGTCCACCGGCGGAAAGGCGCCGCGCAAACAGCTCGCCACCAAGGCGGCGAGGAAGAGCGCGCCCGCCACCGGAGGCGTCAAGAAGCCCCACCGCTACAGGCCGGGCACCGTCGCCCTGCGAGAAATCAGGCGCTACCAGAAGAGCACAGAGCTGCTCATCCGCAAGCTGCCATTCCAGCGCCTAGTGCGCGAGATCGCCCAGGACTTCAAGACCGACCTGCGCTTCCAGAGCTCCGCAGTCATGGCCCTGCAGGAGGCCAGCGAGGCCTACCTCGTCGGCCTCTTCGAAGACACCAACCTGTGCGCAATCCACGCCAAGCGCGTCACCATCATGCCCAAGGACATCCAGCTCGCGCGCCGCATCCGCGGCGAGCGCGCCTAAACCGCGCCGCGGCACCGCACCGCACAAACAAAAACGGCCCTTTTCAGGGCCACTAACATCTCTCCGTCGCGAGCAAACTTTGTCGGTCGCCTGCCTCTCGCCCCACAACCACACAAAAACAAAAACAACCACCACTTCCCGTCCGTCCGCCACACCCGCTCACTCTGCCTGCCTGCTAGCAGCGCGCAACAATCGCACATCATCCCTCCCCGGCCGCTCAAAGCGCACAATACCCAACGGCCGACGTCACACCGCACGGGTGGCTGGCCGGCCGCCGCCGCTTTCGTTTCGAAAACAAAACCCGCACCGACGGCCAACGGCCAGGCAGGCGCGCTCTACACGCCACCGAAATCCCCGCCGACTCCTTCCACATCTCAACGTGCCCCCCGTTGCAAAACATAACACACACAAAGACCGGACACGACGAGACAAGACATCCGAGAAGAACTGAACGCAGGCAAGCCAACCAACGTATTCAAAAACAACGTGACAGAAAACCAACCGTCGGCCGCCGCCAAAAAGCAACGGCGACACTCAACCACGACAACAACACCACCGCTACCGCTACCGCTACCGCTACCGCCGCCCACACCCGCCACCGACCCCCGCAATCCAACCACCACGGCACGCAAACAGCATCCCCACGGGCATACAGACAGACAGACACCCACACCAAACGCAACACGACAATCAAAACCTTCCCCGACGTGCTTTGATGGCCCTGAGAAGGGCCGTTTTGGGCCGCGCGTCTCTTGCGCGCCACTAGACGACGACGGGGGGTGGGGACGACGGAGCCAAGCGCCAAACCCTTCCTTTCCCATCTCTTTCTCCTCTACTCTACTTCTTCTTCTTGGGCGAAGCCTTCGCCTTAGACGGCGTCGTCGCCTTCTTCGGGCGCGGCGCCTTCGGCTTCTTCGTCGGAACCTTGGCGGCCTTCTTCGCCTTCGACGGCGACTTGGCCTTGGCCGGCTTGGCCGCAGCCGCCTTCTTCGCACCCGCGGGAGCGGCCGACGCCGCAGACGCCTTCTTGGCGGCGCCCGCCTTCCGACCGGTCGCCGCCTTCACACCACCAGCCTTCTTTGCGCCGGCCGCACGGGCGCCCTTCTTCTCCTTGCTGGCCGGAGCGGCGCGCTTCTTCTTGGCACCGCCAGCACGAGCCTTGCCGCCCTCGGCCGCCCCCCCGCCGCCGGCGCCGGCAAGCTTGAACGAGCCGGACGCGCCCTTCCCCTTCGTCTGCACCAGCTCGCCCGCCACGACGGCCGACTTGAGGTACTTCTTGATAAACGGCGCCAGCTTCTCCGCGTCCAGCTTGTAGTGCGCGGCAATGTACTTCTTGATCGCCTGCAGCGACGACCCGCCGCGCTCCTTCAGACTCTTGATGGCCGCCGTCACCATCTCAGAGGTGCGCGGGTGCGCAGGCTTGGCGCGCGGCTTCTTCGCAGACGACGCAGACTTGGCCTTCTTCGTAGTGTCGGTGGCGGCGGGTGCCGCAGCAGTCTCGTTCGTAGCCGCCTGATCTGCCATTTCGACGACGCGCGTAACACACAGCGAGAGCGAGAGCGAGAGCGAGCGGGACGGCAGGCACGCAAGCACAGCACAGCAGAGCAGAGAATCACAAGGGCCCAGCCAGTGTCGCGGGCGGGCGCGGACGGCCGAGAGAGCGGCCGCCACTCTGCGCGCCGCCGCGCCGCGCCTCCCGCGCTTGCTACCGCCCAACGTCCGACAGCCTGTGCGGAGCAGCCCCAAACCTGCGCCACAACCGCCCGCGCCTTTCAAACCACCGAGGATGGGGCTACACACAGCCACACCACAGTCGCCAACCAGTCGCCACGGCAGCGCCGCAAACCACGGCCAAACTGCAGCTACCGCGCGCTACAGCCTGGGTCGGCTCGCCGAGAATCGCCGCCCCCGCCCAAATGCCGCCCCCACAGCCCCAGCCGACGACCCGCCACAATGGCCAAACCTTCGGCAAAACTCCCACACCGTCGCCGCGGCAGCCCGGCCAGCGCGGCCGGCGCCACAGCCACACAAGCCGAGGCGTGCGGCGATGACGGCCGTGCAAACGCGCCTCCGCCGCCCCATCGCCTTCCGTCGCCCTCCCGCCGTTTCCCGATCGGCCCGCAGCCGTCGGGCCACATCGCGCGCCGTCCTCCTCCTCTCGCCCGCCAACATTCACAGCCGTTTCTCAACAATTGCCCGCCGCAAACGGACGCCGCCTGCGCAACAGGCGCCGCCGCCCCTCGCCGCTTCCGACCCAACCCCTCGACCGAGGCAAACCGCAATCCGAATCTACAGACCAACCCAATCTGCCGTCAGCACACACGACAGCCGACCTTACACGTTACGCGTTACACATTACGTTTACACGTCTAGGTTAGGTTAGGTTAGGTTAGGTTAGGTTAGGTTAGGTTAGGTGGACGTGGGTTAGGTTAAGGGGACTTGGGTTAGGTTAAGCGTCAAACTTAGGTTAAGCATTCAAACACGTCAGGCGTCAGAGGTTAGGTTAGGTTAGGTTAGGTTAGGTTAGGTTAGGTTAAGGGGTCAGTGCTAGGTTAAGAAGCGTCAAACGTAGGTTAAAAAGCGTTCAAAAACGTGAGGCGTGAGCCGGACAGCTTACCTTACGTAGACGTTAGGGGCTCAGGCTGAGCTCACCTCACCACAGGTTCGGTTCGGTTCGCTCAGCTCACCTCAGCTCAGCGTAAAGCGCCGAGGTCAGGCTACGTTCGTTCACCTTCGGGCGCCACACTTTCGGTTGAAAGGTCGCGACGGGACGACGTCGGCAGGCACGCCGCAAACAAACAAACAAACAAAACGTACAGACGACGTCGAAAAACCGCCGACAGACGGGGAGCAGCACGACCACGACCAGATACCGAGCGCGAACGAGACACACGCGAACCACCCCCACCGGCCAAAGGGCACCACACAACAACCCAGAGCACCACGTGTCGACACCAGACCAACCCGCCGCTCACGCGACATGCCTGGCACCGAAGGGCAACCGCCCGCAACTGCGCTTTCCGCGCCGGCCCGGATGCACGTCGTGCTACAACAACACCACTACCGTACACAGCCGCTGTTCACAACATCACTATCATGCGCGTCCGCGGCTCGCCGCCGTCGCAGTCGCACCCCCAACGCCAGCACTTTTGCACCACCATTCACACGCACCGCAACACAGCTCGCCGACACAGCCGAACAAAACAAACACCACACAACAACAACAACAACAACAACAACGCCGCCGCCGCCGCCGCCGCCTCTACTTGTGCCGGCGACCCACCCCGCCGATGGCGCACCTTTCGCCAGCCGGCAATCGACACGCACCCACCCACCCACCCACCCACCCCCGGGGCCCAGTGCAAAAAAAAAAAAAAAAAAAAAAAACACACACACACACACACAAACGACACGGGAGGCGCACACCGCCACTTCGCGCGCACGCCACCAACCAGTCGTCGTCTCAAAATAACAAACAAAAACCAAAAAACAAACAAAATAAACTAACAACTAGGGCAACACAAATCAAAACAAAAAACGCCTCGCACGAACCGCCCACAAAACGAACAAGCACACGCACAGGCACAGCCTCTGCTGGCGACCACGACGCAGCGGCACGCTGCTCCTGTCCCGCGCCCCGCGCCCCACTCGATTCACAACTCACGCGACACCGTCAACGACGGGCTCGCTTCCCGCAACCTACCACCTTTCCGCCACGACGCACAGCCCCAGCCCCACCCGACGACGCCCGTGGCAACGACTGCACTTTCACCACCGCCTCCCCCCAACACACACACAGCCAGCCAAAAACGCACTCGCGACCCACACATGCACGTGCATCGGCACACGCCAACCAGTCAACGTCGACAACCACACGCAAGGCTCGAAACGAAACCGGCGTCCTTCCACGTTGCCATCAAGCTACACGACACAAGACACAAGGAACCAACACAACAGCCGGCCCCACTAATTCCCACTCTCACGCCGCAAAAAGCACACCGAAACCGCCAAACGCACGCACATTCCCCTTCGCACTGACACCGACCGGCTCGCTACCACACCTCCCGGCAGCCGTTTCACAAACATGACACGGCGTGACGCGACATCACGGGCCTACGCACACCGGACCCACTCACACTCTCTCCTTTCCTTCTGTTTTTCCCGACGCCTTCGGCCGGGCACACGCGGCACAACGCCGCCAATTCACCACACCGCCCACACAGTCGACAAGCGCCCGCCCTGTACGGCACACGCAACGACGCAGCGCAGCAAAGGGCGCCCGCAACACATACCTCTCCTCTCTCTCTCTCTCTCTCTCTCTCTCCGCCGCCCGACGCGCCAACCGCCACACCACACCGCCAGCCACTCGCACATTGTGCACTGCCACCAGCCACACGTCCAACACGCCGCGCCGCCTCCGGCCACCCGCCAGGGGGCGCTCACGTCCGCGACAACAGCGCGGCCCGCCGGGCCGAACCGAACCGAGCCGCCGCTGCTGCTCTGCACTCGGCACGGCCACACCCTGCTGCAGGCCGGGCTCGTCTCCCTGTACGCGTCTGCCTGCGCATCAACACAACGGGGCAAGTGAGCATACCCCGTCACAACACGCCACATCGCGCAATGGCTGTGCCGACCTTTTTCTCTCTACCGCCATCCCTTCTTCTCGCGTTTTACTCGTTGTTGCTGCAGCGGCGCACACCTACACATCCACAGCCCCAGCCGGCCTCACCTCAGGGCCCGCCGCCAGCGTCTCCTCCTCGGGCACAGGTGCGGTGCTGTGGCCGCCCATCCAACCGCATTGCTGGCCGTCCAGTCCAGCCGCCAGGCGTTCCCACTGCCGCGCACCGACCCTGCTGCAGAAAACGAAGCATGGCCAGACCGACCGACCGATACACAAAGCAAGCCGTCGCCTCGCCTCGCCTCTCGTCCTTCCTTCCGCCCCCGCCATTCTCACACCACCGCCTCTCCACTTTCGCCCCCCCCCCCTCCCTCCTTTTTTTTTTTTTTTTGTTTCTTTCTTTCTTTCTTAGGGCCCTCTCTCCTTACGGCACCGCCTGCAGCAGCGGATTTTTGCGCCCACACGCCTACTCCTACCACCATTACCTTGCCCTGCCCTGCCCTGCCCTGCCCTGCCCTGCCCATCAACGTCGCAGTCGAACCGACGCTTGCCAACAACACACTGCCCACGTTCCTTTCTCTTTTCGGCCTACGCCCATTACGCGCCGCCGCCACAGCCTATTATTCTCCCTTCCCTTCCCGTCCCACAACACACCGACGTCATCACACGCACCCAAAACAGGGGCCACGACCGTGTTCCTCGCCCACTCCCATCCCGCACGGTACGCACATTCCCAACTACTACCGCGCACCCTCCCTTTCCAATCTGTGTGTCTCTGTGTCTGTGTCCTGTCCGCGCGTGACGCCTCTCAACATCCGCCGTCCCCCGTCCCGTTTTCGCCCCCATGCCGTCGTCGCGCCGCCTCCTCCTCCTCCCCGTCCACCGCCGCCCCTGTCCGCCCCGCACCACACCATACACCGCTGCTTGTCCCGGCCGTTGCCACCAAAGGCGCCGACCGCAAACGCGCCACGCCGCAGCCCCCGTGCGTCTCGCTCGCTTGCATCTCCGTGCCGACGCTGCCTCTCTTCCCGCACGCACTCGACCTCGACAACACAGTCTTTGGCTCCGCCACTGCGTGTTCCGGTGGTACGCACGCTGCAACACGTATGTACTCATTACCAGAGCGATGGCGAGGCATGACAGCATCTCTGTCTGACCAGAGAGTTATTTATCGTTGCTAGTCGGCGCTTGGACCGCGCCAGACGACAGTAGTGGCACGCAGCGAGTCGCCAGGAACAGTTGTTATATATATTGTAGCGCGAGTCGGGAGAGGTAGTAGTCGTCAGTCGACAGTCGTAGCGGGTGGACGGTTGTACTGAGCGGGCGTCGGCGGCGTGCTCTGCTCGTCTCGCGACTCTGGTCACGGTTCGGGACGATGTACAGTATATTGTGTTACAATAACAAGGTAGTGTGAAGCTGCATTGCGCAAATCTGATAACGTATGTTCATTGTACTTATTTTGTTCAACAACAAATGCCCCAATATTACTTTTTTTCTAAAGTAACCTTTTTTTTTTTTTAAAGAAAAACATTCACTTTTTAAAGACTACTTCCTATGGCATTTCCCTCCAAGGAGTGCAAATTAATTACCAGCCAGCACTCATTCATTGCACACAGCTGTGTAAGGGGTATCTACAATTGAGGAGCAGATATATAAATGCACTTTTTTTTTTGTGTGTGTGTCTCTTTTTCATTAGGGTAACGATCTTTGGCTCTTTTTATTCTGAATACGCTGCTGCCCTCATACAATGTATCAGGTTTCATTATGTCTGTTGCACTGTTACTTATCGTTGGGTTTGTTTTGTAGGGACGTTAACATTCTGGCACATTTTTATTATCATCAGACTCTCTGCTATTTGTGCAGGGAGGTTATACCTGGGTCCATTTCCATTTACATTTTAATCTTGATAGACTTTTTGTTTTCTTTTTTGTTTCTTGTTGTTTTCCCTTCTTTTTTTGTTGTTTTTTTGTTTGTTTTGTTTTTCCCACTCTCACCACCACCGCCGCATCACGCCATGGCCTCCCCCTTACGTTTTTGGTTTCTTTTTCTGTTCTTCAACTGCTTCAACATCACCGCGCCCCATTTCCACACCACAGCCATCAGCCTCCAAGACGGGCAGGCGCAGTGTGCCATTTCCGGCGCACAAGCACACCCCGTACGGTACTCTCCTCGCCCCCACGCCACCAACAACACAGCGACCACGCGGCTTTCAGGCATGGCACGGCACCGGCGAAATGCGCCGCCCCCGCCCCCGCCCCCGCCCCCGCCCCTCCGCGCATCCGTCCGTCTCGCCACGTTCACTGACAGCCGCGTCTGCGGCTACACCACGACAACCACAACACAACAACGCTCCCCTCCCTGGCACCTCATTGTTTTTCTCCTCCTCTTTTGCACAAAACCACAACGCCGAGCACAGGCGCAAGCCACCCACACCGCGCCCCTCCCCGTCTTTGGCCGCCGCTCCTCGTTTGCCCCCTCCCATCTCCCGAATGCCATGCCAGCAGCGTTACGCATGCCCCTCCCCTGTCCACACAACACTACCGCCAAACGAACAGCCTTCCGGGCCACATGCAGGGCACGCCCACCTCCAAACACTGCCAATTCACGGACGCAATTCGCTAAACACACACACACACACACACTTTCTCGACACCTTTCTGTAGGGAGGGTGCGTCATCTCGACCGTGACAGAGTGACGGCAACTATCGACGATCCATTTCCCCCCACTGGTAAAACATGTCCACTAAACACCTACATACATCATTCAAGTACACAGACAATAGCATACACACAATGGGAGGGCACACGAACATGGACGGCACGGCACTGTCATACACTCTTCCTCAGAACCATATCAACAAACGTTACGTACATCCGGGAAAGCGAAAGCAAAAAGCACAAGCAAAGGGCAAAGCCCAATGCAGCCGTCAAAGGTAAGGTAACGTTCACCACGGCAGACACTTGCAGCCGCGCCGCCGTTAAACGCATTTCAGTGCGGCTCCAATACGCCTCCGACACGGGAACGTTCCGTTGCTCTACGAATGCGTTTCTCCCTTTGTCCCTTCCTCTCTCTTTTGCCCCCCCTCTGTCCTTTCCTCCTGCACTCTTGCCTCATTCCTCACGTTCTGCCCAGACATTCGACCGATCAAAGTCAACCTTTCGTTACCGTTCTCAGCGCGACGGTGTACAACAGTATGACGGGTGTGCCCAAAGACTTCGGTTCAGTTGCGTGACGCCGGTCTATCGCGCCGATCGACAGTTACACAAAACTATGTCAAACAAACAAATACATACATACCGGATGGACACAGACAAACACGTGTACAGACATTCGCCAAAAACGACCGCCGCCGCCGCCGCCGCCGCCGCCGCCGCCGCCGTCGTCTAGCGTCGCGCTTACTGTACTGCACTGGACACGCGTGCATCTCGAATGACGACATCGGTGTGCGTGCGTCCTACGCAATCAGTCAGACACGGCTATCAAAAATCAGAGTCGAATGGTACATCATCGTGCGTGTCGCCGTACACGTACAGTACAATACAAAACAACAATGCGTCTCTTAATGGCACGTTCATTTCAACGTCACTCCACACACCTCCACGCTGCAGTTACGTCGCACCATTGTCAACTCGGCGTACTGCAAAGGGAATAGTGGGCGGCAAAACATTCCACATTTCACCCTCGCCATGTGTGATGTGCAAACCAAACCCGCAGACGGCCGTCGTTACGGTGACACACAACGCCAACGAGGCGAGCCACCATTCCACGCCACGGCGACCAACCTCGTGGCCGTACCCCGCAACAACGCTTTGACGCGGACCCCCCCACCCACAATCAAAATGCACACATCACAGCCGTCCACAAAACAACAACAACAACAACAACAACAACAACAACAATTCCGCCCTTCCCGCAAAGGCACGTTGGTGGCCCTGAAAAGGGCCGTTTTGCCGCTCTCGCAACGGAGGAGCCTTCTCCATCCTTCCTTCCATTCCAGAGCCACCTCCTTACTTGGAGCTCGTGTACTTGGTCACCGCCTTCGTGCCCTCGCTCACGGCGTGCTTGGCCAGCTCGCCAGGCAGCAACAGCCGCACAGCGGTCTGGATCTCGCGGGACGTGATGGTCGAGCGCTTGTTGTAGTGCGCCAGGCGAGAAGCCTCGGCCGCAATGCGCTCGAAAATGTCGTTCACGAAGCTGTTCATGATGCTCATCGCCTTCGACGAGATGCCCGTGTCAGGGTGCACCTGCTTCAGCACCTTGTAGATGTAGATGGCATAGCTCTCCTTCCTCTTGCGCTTCTTCTTCTTGTCGCCCTTCGAAATGTTCTTCTGCGCCTTGCCAGCCTTCTTGGCGGCCTTCCCGCTAGTCTTGGGCGGCATCTCGAACCAACGTACGGCAGCAGCAACACCAGTAGCAAGCGCTCCGCTCTAGTCAGCGTCTCCCCACACAGTGGCACCCGCCGCCAGCCGCCGCCGCACCTTTACCAGCTCGCCCTGTTGCGGCCGCCGACCAATGGGGCGCGCGCGCAACCGGCCGCCGCACCCGAGCCCATAAAGCACCCCCACCCCGGCTGCGCCGGCACGCACTCCGCTGCTCGACTCGCTGCCGCTCGCACCGGTCGTTTTCGTTTCCGTTTCGTGTGCACCGTCGCTAGCCCATCGCCATGTCCGGACGCGGAAAGGGAGGCAAAGTCAAGGGCAAGTCAAAGTCCCGCTCAAGCAGGGCTGGGCTCCAGTTCCCGGTCGGCAGAATCCACCGCCTCCTGCGCAAGGGAAACTACGCAGAGCGCGTCGGCGCCGGGGCGCCCGTCTACCTCGCCGCCGTCATGGAGTACCTCGCGGCTGAGGTGCTCGAGCTGGCCGGAAACGCGGCCCGCGACAACAAGAAGACGCGCATCATCCCGCGCCACCTGCAGCTTGCCATCCGCAACGACGAGGAGCTCAACAAGCTCCTGTCGGGCGTCACCATCGCACAGGGTGGTGTCCTGCCCAACATCCAGGCCGTCCTGCTGCCAAAGAAGACCGAGAAGAAGGCCTAAAGGAGGCCAGGCAATCGCAGCGCCGCGTGCTCCCCTGCACGCAACGCGCTTTGCCGGCTCGGCCCACAACAATCGGCCCTTTTCAGGGCCACCACACAAACCTACGTCCAAAGCAAAATTTCAGTCGTCCTCGCCGCACCTTGTTTTGTTTTGTTTTAACTTTGCACTTTCACAGCACAGCCGCCGCCGGCGCACGTCCGCCATCTTGTCGTCCACACAGCCCGTGTGGCCCAACACACACACACACACATTTTGCACGGTCGCAGTCGCCTTCCAAACGACAACGGCAGCAATAATGACCATTGTTAAAGGGAGGCGTGTCGACACACCGCCCTCCACTCCCGCGCGCAACGGCCGTCGACACGAACGAAACAAACAGCTGATCCGGCCGCCTATGCCCACACGCCTTGCCTCGGAAACCCCAACGCCGCCGCAAACACACAGAGCCAAACCACGCAAGCAAATAATCACCGCCTCTCGCACAACAACACACAGCCCGCCATCTCCATCGCGATCGATACAAAGACACACAATAACAAACACACAAACGAAGCAGCTCCACACACAGCCAGCCACATGACACGTTTCCTTTCCTTCTCCCCTCCCAGTCACATCACGTCGCTCAAACGGAAAGAAAGAAAGAAAGAAACAAACAAACAAACAACACAGCGCACACACGCAGCAACAACACAGACTCTTTCGCACTTTTCAACTTCCGAACAGTGTGGTGGCCCTGAAAAGGGCCGTTTTCTAGTCTCTCCCACCCACAAGCACGGCCGCGGGAAGGCCAGCGCCCGCTGCGACGCAGCCTAACCGCCGAAACCGTACAGGGTGCGCCCCTGCCTCTTCAGGGCGTACACCACGTCCATGGCCGTCACAGTCTTGCGCTTGGCGTGCTCAGTGTACGTCACCGCGTCGCGGATCACGTTCTCCAGGAACACCTTCAGCACCCCGCGGGTCTCCTCGTAGATCAGACCAGAGATGCGCTTCACGCCGCCCCTGCGAGCCAGGCGGCGGATGGCGGGCTTCGTGATGCCCTGGATGTTGTCGCGCAACACCTTGCGGTGCCGCTTGGCGCCACCCTTGCCGAGCCCCTTTCCTCCCTTGCCGCGGCCTGTCATCCTTCCTTCCTCGGGCAAAGCAAAACGTGCACAAACAGCAGCTGCAGCGGCTGGCGAGTCGGCTACGGTCTGCGCCCAGCGCGCCCGCCGCCCCCCTATATAGACTCTGGCCCGCCCTCCCCCCACCACGCGCAACCGAGGGCATATAAGCGCAGCACGGAGGCGCGCGGGCCCGTTGTCAAGGCAGCACCGGACGCCGCGCCGCACCTAACCTCCACGCACGCCGCTCCGCTACCGCTACCGCTACCGCCATGGCCCGCACAAAGCAAACGGCCCGCAAGTCCACCGGCGGAAAGGCGCCGCGCAAACAGCTCGCCACCAAGGCGGCGAGGAAGAGCGCGCCCGCCACCGGAGGCGTCAAGAAGCCCCACCGCTACAGGCCGGGCACCGTCGCCCTGCGAGAAATCAGGCGCTACCAGAAGAGCACAGAGCTGCTCATCCGCAAGCTGCCATTCCAGCGCCTAGTGCGCGAGATCGCCCAGGACTTCAAGACCGACCTGCGCTTCCAGAGCTCCGCAGTCATGGCCCTGCAGGAGGCCAGCGAGGCCTACCTCGTCGGCCTCTTCGAAGACACCAACCTGTGCGCAATCCACGCCAAGCGCGTCACCATCATGCCCAAGGACATCCAGCTCGCGCGCCGCATCCGCGGCGAGCGCGCCTAAACCGCGCCGCGGCACCGCACCGCACAAACAAAAACGGCCCTTTTCAGGGCCACTAACATCTCTCCGTCGCGAGCAAACTTTGTCGGTCGCCTGCCTCTCGCCCCACAACCACACAAAAACAAAAACAACCACCACTTCCCGTCCGTCCGCCACACCCGCTCACTCTGCCTGCCTGCTAGCAGCGCGCAACAATCGCACATCATCCCTCCCCGGCCGCTCAAAGCGCACAATACCCAACGGCCGACGTCACACCGCACGGGTGGCTGGCCGGCCGCCGCCGCTTTCGTTTCGAAAACAAAACCCGCACCGACGGCCAACGGCCAGGCAGGCGCGCTCTACACGCCACCGAAATCCCCGCCGACTCCTTCCACATCTCAACGTGCCCCCCGTTGCAAAACATAACACACACAAAGACCGGACACGACGAGACAAGACATCCGAGAAGAACTGAACGCAGGCAAGCCAACCAACGTATTCAAAAACAACGTGACAGAAAACCAACCGTCGGCCGCCGCCAAAAAGCAACGGCGACACTCAACCACGACAACAACACCACCGCTACCGCTACCGCTACCGCTACCGCCGCCCACACCCGCCACCGACCCCCGCAATCCAACCACCACGGCACGCAAACAGCATCCCCACGGGCATACAGACAGACAGACACCCACACCAAACGCAACACGACAATCAAAACCTTCCCCGACGTGCTTTGATGGCCCTGAGAAGGGCCGTTTTGGGCCGCGCGTCTCTTGCGCGCCACTAGACGACGACGGGGGGTGGGGACGACGGAGCCAAGCGCCAAACCCTTCCTTTCCCATCTCTTTCTCCTCTACTCTACTTCTTCTTCTTGGGCGAAGCCTTCGCCTTAGACGGCGTCGTCGCCTTCTTCGGGCGCGGCGCCTTCGGCTTCTTCGTCGGAACCTTGGCGGCCTTCTTCGCCTTCGACGGCGACTTGGCCTTGGCCGGCTTGGCCGCAGCCGCCTTCTTCGCACCCGCGGGAGCGGCCGACGCCGCAGACGCCTTCTTGGCGGCGCCCGCCTTCCGACCGGTCGCCGCCTTCACACCACCAGCCTTCTTTGCGCCGGCCGCACGGGCGCCCTTCTTCTCCTTGCTGGCCGGAGCGGCGCGCTTCTTCTTGGCACCGCCAGCACGAGCCTTGCCGCCCTCGGCCGCCCCCCCGCCGCCGGCGCCGGCAAGCTTGAACGAGCCGGACGCGCCCTTCCCCTTCGTCTGCACCAGCTCGCCCGCCACGACGGCCGACTTGAGGTACTTCTTGATAAACGGCGCCAGCTTCTCCGCGTCCAGCTTGTAGTGCGCGGCAATGTACTTCTTGATCGCCTGCAGCGACGACCCGCCGCGCTCCTTCAGACTCTTGATGGCCGCCGTCACCATCTCAGAGGTGCGCGGGTGCGCAGGCTTGGCGCGCGGCTTCTTCGCAGACGACGCAGACTTGGCCTTCTTCGTAGTGCCGGTGGCGGCGGGTGCCGCAGCAGTCTCGTTCGTAGCCGCCTGATCTGCCATTTCGACGACGCGCGTAACACACAGCGAGAGCGAGAGCGAGAGCGAGCGGGACGGCAGGCACGCAAGCACAGCACAGCAGAGCAGAGAATCACTTTTTTTTTTTTTTTTTTTTTTTTTTTTTTTTTTTTTTTTTTTTTTTTGTGTCACGTGGTGTTCTACAGTTCCTTCGGCTTTGCCGAATCTACGTGTATTTGTATGGTTTGGTTTGTTGTTCTCTGTGATTAAATTTTTATTTACAAAAACAAAATCGTAGGCATTGGAGGGCATGGTCGGTAACAATGAGGCCTTGCGGCCCCCGACCATCCTCGATTTTTGAGGCGTGGGTTCTGTGCAGTGGGTGCAGCGGGTGCTGCTTCCCACTGCTTTCCTTTTGTGAAGTTTTGCCAGTCGGCCGCTCGGCGAGATGAGGTCGTCGTTCCGTGGCGGCCGCTGTGCCCGTTGTTTCGCCGCTTGCCCACTGGGTACGGCGTCGTACATTTGAGGATCTGCGTCTTACTTTAACATTAATTTTTTAAAACATTTGTCAAGTGGTTAACTCTAGTTTATTCTATATAGCTAAGGGTGGTCGTGCAGCCGACAGAGAGTGGGGGAGGGGCTTGGTGATTACATCTTAGACTTAGTTCTGGTCCTACGCTAATAATCAGCAAGAAAATTTAAAACTAACAATTAATGCACAAATAATAGACATGTTCCTATTTCCTATTGGTTTCTACCTCGGGAGCATGGATTTTTAAGGACAATTACAGTGTATTATGTTAAACTAAAACGACATCTTATTAACTATTGTGTTTTTACTATTGCTTACTACTTCCTTACTAGTCTACGGGGGCTTCTATGATTCGGCGTGGCACTCTCTGCCTGTGCCACGTTCGGGGTATCACAGTACCTGTGCCCCTGAGTTGTCTGCAGTTTTCTCTGGTTTGTTCAAGTTTGTCAAACAGTGTCGTTACCAGTCTTTGCACTGTGTCTTGTATCCTCTCGACTTCCACTGTTTCATGGAGTTCTTGTACGGGTGTCCACGGTGGGGCGTCCAGAATCCACCTTAGCACTTTATTTTGCACCCTTTGCAATTTTTTGTGGTTTGTCTGGCACGTGATTCCCCACGCAGAACACCCGTACGTTAGTGCTGGGAGGACTGTTGTTTTGTACAGTGTTCGTTTAGTTTCCATCCACATCTCCCTGCTGAGGAAGAAGGGCAGGAGGGCTTTTGCGAGGTTTATACCTCTCTCTCGCTTTTCCCCGATGTGAAGGTGAAACAACATCTTTTTGTTCAATGTTACGCCCAGGTATTTCACGGAGTCTCTCCACGGTAGTTCCTGGGCGTTTAGGGACAGCTGGTTTCTGAGTACCGGCCGCTTCCTTGTGAAGTAGACAGCTGTAGTTTTGTCTGCGTTTAATGTCATTTTGTTTCCCCTACACCAGTCTTCTACCATGTCTAGCTGCCTTTGGAGGCGTGCTATGTTTGAGTGATGCTGCCTGCCACTCGTGTAGAAGGCTGTGTCATCCGCGAATTGGGCTATCCTGGCATGCGGTGACAGGGGGATGTCGTTTGCGTATATGTTGAAAAGTGTAGGTGATAGCACCGACCCCTGGGGTATGCCGGCCCTCAGGGTCTTTCTTGAGGAGCGTTTTCCGTCTACCTCAACAAGGAACGTCCGGTCTGTCAGAAAGCTGTCTATTAGTTTTGTGTACACATCGGGGATCGTCGTGTTGTGGTGTATCTTATAGGTTAAGTTGTCATGCCAAACCTTGTCGTAAGCCTTTTCCCAATCGAGGAATACTGCTGCTGTTGAATTTGTGTAGTTGAAATTGTGTGTGATATGTTCTGTTAGTCGAAGGACTTGTAGCTCTGCAGAGACCTTTTTCTGGAACCCAAATTGTTCCGGTCTGATGGTTTCATCGTCTATGAGACATTTGTTGATCCTGTCCAATACTACCCTTTCAAGTGTTTTCCCCATTGTGGAGAGTAAACTGATTGGGCGGTGGTTCGCCGGTAGTTTTGGGTCTTTCCCTGCCTTTGGGATTGTAATGACTTTTGCTGCCTTCCAGGCCGCAGGGAATTTTTGTAGCAGCATGCAGCTATTTATTATGCGTGTTAGCAGGACTAGTGGTTTCCTAGAGAGGTTCTTTAGATGCAAATTTGAAATTTTGTCTAGTCCTGGTGCGGATCTGCCCTTTCTGCAGGCTATTATTTTCTTTATGTGTGTCGGTGTTGTGAGTTCTGGTGCTGTTTGTGTCGGTGTGTCTCGGAGATTTTGAACTGTTTGTGTGACATTCTCTTCCTCAAGTTGTTCTGCAGCTGTGAGGTCGATCTGTGGTGTTGTGTTTTGCTCCTCGTACGTGTCCGCAAACAGTTCGGCTTTCGACAAGGCATCAAACACGGTTCCCTGGGGTCCTAGCATAGCCCTTTTAGCTGGTCGCTGCTGTCGAATGTGTTTGACTAGTTGCCACTCGTCCTGGGTTTGGAGGCAGAGTGTCTCCATCCTGTCTTCCCAGGTTTCCGCGCGCCATTCTTTCAGCCGCTTTTCAAGCTCACGAGACAGTCTGTTCATTTCTCTCCGCTCCCGCGGGTCCCTGCTTCTTTGCCACAGCTTTCTGTGTCTGTTTTTCTGGCATCGAAGTTCCCGCAGTAGCGGAGGGAGTTCTGTTTCGTGTCTATCCGGTAGTGTTGTGGTTATCCTGGTCTGTTTTATGGCTTTTTGTATCTTGGTAGTCAGGTATTCGACAGCGTCGTCCAGCTTTTCCTCTGACGACAGGTCCAGTGTTGGGTCTATTGTGTCTGTGAGGACCCTGCGATACTGTTCCCAGTTCATGTCTATAACTCTTCTCGGAATGTCCGGGATAGAGTTTAGCCTGCGGAGTTTCACTAGTACCGGATTGTGGTCCGACGTTAGGTCCTGGATCGTATCTAGCGTGACGTCGTCTCCAATGTTTTTCGTCAGCAGTACGTCCAGGACGTCCGGTCTTTGTCCGGCTATGAGTGGGACGTGTGTCGCGTCGTCTGGGCCGCGGACGATGTAGTGGTACGCGTCCTCCAGTTGCAGGAGTTTTGTTCCTTTGGGGTTCGTTGTGCGGGAATTCCACGCTGGATTTTTAGCGTTTAGGTCCCCGCCCAACGCCACCCTTTGGTGTCTGTCGAAGATCACTCTGAGGTCTTCTTCCAGTAGCTGGCGGTTTGGGGCTAGGTATGCTGCCCCCACCGTCAGTTTCCCTCTTTCTGTGTTTATTGTGACCAGAGTGACCTCGATGTCCTGCACTGGCGGCGCGTCCACCACGTCGTGTGGGATTTTCCGTTTTAGGAACACGGCCGTACCGCCTCCTCGTTGATTTTGTCTGTCTGTGCGGTATCCCGTCATGTTCCGCAGTTTAAAAGTATCGCAGGGCCGGAGGTGTGTTTCGGAGACTAACAGGACGTCCACATTATGTTCCGAAATGAACGTCTGTAGCTCCGTCTTTTTGTTTTTGATACCGTTTGCATTCCATATGCAGAGTGTTGTGTCAGTGTTTTGTCTGCCTCGTTGCGCCATCTTTACATGAACGCACTAAGCAGACCCTGTAGTATTATTTGTGTCTTTTCCGTCCTGTCCGATGTTCGACGGAGCGCGTTTGCCGTGTGTAGTATTGTTGTGACGATGTTTGTGTCCTGCTCGAGGGAACGGATTGTGTTTATGATCACCCATAGGGCGTCCACGAGCAGTCCTTTCTCATTTGTGTGTGGTGTGTCAGTGGTTTCCTGTTTGTTTTGTGTTGTCTCTTTTTGTATTTGTGTTTGTTTTCTCGTGTTTGTCTGGGTGTGATTTGGTGTAGTGTCGGTCGGTGGTGATGTTAGTGCCTCTCTGAAGGAGCGGCGGCGAGGTGTTGGCGTGTTCTTGTCTGTGTCTGCCACCTCCGCGTGTGCGGCTGCGGCAAGAATCACAAGGGCCCAGCCAGTGTCGCGGGCGGGCGCGGACGGCCGAGAGAGCGGCCACCACTCTGCGCGCCGCCGCGCCGCGCCTCCCGCGCTTGCTACCGCCCAACGTCCGACAGCCTGTGCGGAGCAGCCCCAAACCTGCGCCACAACCGCCCGCGCCTTTCAAACCACCGAGGATGGGGCTACACACAGCCACACCACAGTCGCCAACCAGTCGCCACGGCAGCGCCGCAAACCACGGCCAAACTGCAGCTACCGCGCGCTACAGCCTGGGTCGGCCCGCCGAGAATCGCCGCCCCCGCCCAAATGCCGCCCCCACAGCCCCAGCCGACGACCCGCCACAATGGCCAAACCTTTGGCAAAACTCCCACACCGTCGCCGCGGCAGCCCGGCCAGCGCGGCCGGCGCCACAGCCACACAAGCCGAGGCGTGCGGCGATGACGGCCGTGCAAACGCGCCTCCGCCGCCCCATCGCCTTCCGTCGCCCTCCCGCCGTTTCCCGATCGGCCCGCAGCCGTCGGGCCACATCGCGCGCCGTCCTCCTCCTCTCGCCCGCCAACATTCACAGCCGTTTCTCAACAATTGCCCGCCGCAAACGGACGCCGCCTGCGCAACAGGCGCCGCCGCCCCTCGCCGCTTCCGACCCAACCCCTCGACCGAGGCAAACCGCAATCCGAATCTACAGACCAACCCAATCTGCCGTCAGCACACACGACAGCCGACCTTACACGTTACGCGTTACACATTACGTTTACACGTCTAGGTTAGGTTAGGTTAGGTTAGGTTAGGTTAGGTTAGGTGGACGTGGGTTAGGTTAAGGGGACTTGGGTTAGGTTAAGCGTCAAACTTAGGTTAAGCATTCAAACACGTCAGGCGTCAGAGGTTAGGTTAGGTTAGGTTAGGTTAGGTTAGGTTAGGTTAAGGGGTCAGTGCTAGGTTAAGAAGCGTCAAACGTAGGTTAAAAAGCGTTCAAAAACGTGAGGCGTGAGCCGGACAGCTTACCTTACGTAGACGTTAGGGGCTCAGGCTGAGCTCACCTCACCACAGGTTCGGTTCGGTTCGCTCAGCTCACCTCAGCTCAGCGTAAAGCGCCGAGGTCAGGCTACGTTCGTTCACCTTCGGGCGCCACACTTTCGGTTGAAAGGTCGCGACGGGACGACGTCGGCAGGCACGCCGCAAACAAACAAACAAACAAAACGTACAGACGACGTCGAAAAACCGCCGACAGACGGGGAGCAGCACGACCACGACCAGATACCGAGCGCGAACGAGACACACGCGAACCACCCCCACCGGCCAAAGGGCACCACACAACAACCCAGAGCACCACGTGTCGACACCAGACCAACCCGCCGCTCACGCGACATGCCTGGCACCGAAGGGCAACCGCCCGCAACTGCGCTTTCCGCGCCGGCCCGGATGCACGTCGTGCTACAACAACACCACTACCGTACACAGCCGCTGTTCACAACATCACTATCATGCGCGCCCGCGGCTCGCCGCCGTCGCAGTCGCACCCCCAACGCCAGCACTTTTGCACCACCATTCACACGCACCGCAACACAGCTCGCCGACACAGCCGAACAAAACAAACACCACACAACAACAACAACAACAACAACAACGCCGCCGCCGCCGCCGCCGCCTCTACTTGTGCCGGCGACCCACCCCGCCGATGGCGCACCTTTCGCCAGCCGGCAATCGACACGCACCCACCCACCCACCCACCCACCCCCGGGGCCCAGTGCAAAAAAAAAAAAAAAAAAACAAAACACACACACACACACACAAACGACACGGGAGGCGCACACCGCCACTTCGCGCGCACGCCACCAACCAGTCGTCGTCTCAAAATAACAAACAAAAACCAAAAAACAAACAAAATAAACTAACAACTAGGGCAACACAAATCAAAACAAAAAACGCCTCGCACGAACCGCCCACAAAACGAACAAGCACACGCACAGGCACAGCCTCTGCTGGCGACCACGACGCAGCGGCACGCTGCTCCTGTCCCGCGCCCCGCGCCCCACTCGATTCACAACTCACGCGACACCGTCAACGACGGGCTCGCTTCCCGCAACCTACCACCTTTCCGCCACGACGCACAGCCCCAGCCCCACCCGACGACGCCCGTGGCAACGACTGCACTTTCACCACCGCCTCCCCCCAACACACACACAGCCAGCCAAAAACGCACTCGCGACCCACACATGCACGTGCATCGGCACACGCCAACCAGTCAACGTCGACAACCACACGCAAGGCTCGAAACGAAACCGGCGTCCTTCCACGTTGCCATCAAGCTACACGACACAAGACACAAGGAACCAACACAACAGCCGGCCCCACTAATTCCCACTCTCACGCCGCAAAAAGCACACCGAAACCGCCAAACGCACGCACATTCCCCTTCGCACTGACACCGACCGGCTCGCTACCACACCTCCCGGCAGCCGTTTCACAAACATGACACGGCGTGACGCGACATCACGGGCCTACGCACACCGGACCCACTCACACTCTCTCCTTTCCTTCTGTTTTTCCCGACGCCTTCGGCCGGGCACACGCGGCACAACGCCGCCAATTCACCACACCGCCCACACAGTCGACAAGCGCCCGCCCTGTACGGCACACGCAACGACGCAGCGCAGCAAAGGGCGCCCGCAACACATACCTCTCCTCTCTCTCTCTCTCTCTCTCTCTCCGCCGCCCGACGCGCCAACCGCCACACCACACCGCCAGCCACTCGCACATTGTGCACTGCCACCAGCCACACGTCCAACACGCCGCGCCGCCTCCGGCCACCCGCCAGGGGGCGCTCACGTCCGCGACAACAGCGCGGCCCGCCGGGCCGAACCGAACCGAGCCGCCGCTGCTGCTCTGCACTCGGCACGGCCACACCCTGCTGCAGGCCTGGCTCGTCTCCCTGTACGCGTCTGCCTGCGCATCAACACAACGGGGCAAGTGAGCAAACCCCGTCACAACACGCCACATCGCGCAATGGCCGTGCCGACCTTTTTCTCTCTACCGCCATCCCTTCTTCTCGCGTTTTACTCGTTGTTGCTGCAGCGGCGCACACCTACACATCCACAGCCCCAGCCGGCCTCACCTCAGGGCCCGCCGCCAGCGTCTCCTCCTCGGGCACAGGTGCGGTGCTGTGGCCGCCCATCCAACCGCATTGCTGGCCGTCCAGTCCAGCCGCCAGGCGTTCCCACTGCCGCGCACCGACCCTGCTGCAGAAAACGAAGCATGGCCAGACCGACCGACCGATACACAAAGCAAGCCGTCGCCTCGCCTCGCCTCTCGTCCTTCCTTCCGCCCCCGCCATTCTCACACCACCGCCTCTCCACTTTCGCCCCCCCCCCTCCCTCCCTCCTTTTTTTTTTTTTTGTTTCTTTCTTTCTTTCTTAGGGCCCTCTCTCCTTACGGCACCGCCTGCAGCAGCGGATTTTTGCGCCCACACGCCTACTCCTACCACCATTACCTTGCCCTGCCCTGCCCTGCCCTGCCCTGCCCTGCCCATCAACGTCGCAGTCGAACCGACGCTTGCCAACAACACACTGCCCACGTTCCTTTCTCTTTTCGGCCTACGCCCATTACGCGCCGCCGCCACAGCCTATTATTCTCCCTTCCCTTCCCGTCCCACAACACACCGACGTCATCACACGCACCCAAAACAGGGGCCACGACCGTGTTCCTCGCCCACTCCCATCCCGCACGGTACGCACATTCCCAACTACTACCGCGCACCCTCCCTTTCCAATCTGTGTGTCTCTGTGTCTGTGTCCTGTCCGCGCGTGACGCCTCTCAACATCCGCCGTCCCCCGTCCCGTTTTCGCCCCCATGCCGTCGTCGCGCCGCCTCCTCCTCCTCCCCGTCCACCGCCGCCCCTGTCCGCCCCGCACCACACCATACACCGCTGCTTGTCCCGGCCGTTGCCACCAAAGGCGCCGACCGCAAACGCGCCACGCCGCAGCCCCCGTGCGTCTCGCTCGCTTGCATCTCCGTGCCGACGCTGCCTCTCTTCCCGCACGCACTCGACCTCGACAACACAGTCTTTGGCTCCGCCACTGCGTGTTCCGGTGGTACGCACGCTGCAACACGTATGTACTCATTACCAGAGCGATGGCGAGGCATGACAGCATCTCTGTCTGACCAGAGAGTTATTTATCGTTGCTAGTCGGCGCTTGGACCGCGCCAGACGACAGTAGTGGCACGCAGCGAGTCGCCAGGAACAGTTGTTATATATATTGTAGCGCGAGTCGGGAGAGGTAGTAGTCGTCAGTCGACAGTCGTAGCGGGTGGACGGTTGTACTGAGCGGGCGTCGGCGGCGTGCTCTGCTCGTCTCGCGACTCTGGTCACGGTTCGGGACGATGTACAGTATATTGTGTTACAATAACAAGGTAGTGTGAAGCTGCATTGCGCAAATCTGATAATGTATGTTCATTGTACTTATTTTGTTCAACAACAAATGCCCCAATATTACTTTTTTTCTAAAGTAACCTTTTTTTTTTTTTTTAAAGAAAAACATTCACTTTTTAAAGACTACTTCCTATGGCATTTCCCTCCAAGGAGTGCAAATTAATTACCAGCCAGCACTCATTCATTGCACACAGCTGTGTAAGGGGTATCTACAATTGAGGAGCAGATATATAAATGCACTTTTTTTTTTGTGTGTGTGTCTCTTTTTCATTGGGGTAACGATCTTTGGCTCTTTTTATTCTGAATACGCTGCTGCCCTCATACAATGTATCAGGTTTCATTATGTCTGTTGCACTGTTACTTATCGTTGGGTTTGTTTTGTAGGGACGTTAACATTCTGGCACATTTTTATTATCATCAGACTCTCTGCTATTTGTGCAGGGAGGTTATACCTGGGTCCATTTCCATTTACATTTTAATCTTGATAGACTTTTTGTTTTCTTTTTTGTTTCTTGTTGTTTTCCCTTCTTTTTTTGTTGTTTTTTTGTTTGTTTTGTTTTTCCCACTCTCACCACCACCGCCGCATCACGCCATGGCCTCCCCCTTACGTTTTTGGTTTCTTTTTCTGTTCTTCAACTGCTTCAACATCACCGCGCCCCATTTCCACACCACAGCCATCAGCCTCCAAGACGGGCAGGCGCAGTGTGCCATTTCCGGCGCACAAGCACACCCCGTACGGTACTCTCCTCGCCCCCACGCCACCAACAACACAGCGACCACGCGGCTTTCAGGCATGGCACGGCACCGGCGAAATGCGCCGCCCCCGCCCCCGCCCCCGCCCCCGCCCCTCCGCGCATCCGTCCGTCTCGCCACGTTCACTGACAGCCGCGTCTGCGGCTACACCACGACAACCACAACACAACAACGCTCCCCTCCCTGGCACCTCATTGTTTTTCTCCTCCTCTTTTGCACAAAACCACAACGCCGAGCACAGGCGCAAGCCACCCACACCGCGCCCCTCCCCGTCTTTGGCCGCCGCTCCTCGTTTGCCCCCTCCCATCTCCCGAATGCCATGCCAGCAGCGTTACGCATGCCCCTCCCCTGTCCACACAACACTACCGCCAAACGAACAGCCTTCCGGGCCACATGCAGGGCACGCCCACCTCCAAACACTGCCAATTCACGGACGCAATTCGCTAAACACACACACACACACACACTTTCTCGACACCTTTCTGTAGGGAGGGTGCGTCATCTCGACCGTGACAGAGTGACGGCAACTATCGACGATCCATTTCCCCCCACTGGTAAAACATGTCCACTAAACACCTACATACATCATTCAAGTACACAGACAATAGCATACACACAATGGGAGGGCACACGAACATGGACGGCACGGCACTGTCATACACTCTTCCTCAGAACCATATCAACAAACGTTACGTACATCCGGGAAAGCGAAAGCAAAAAGCACAAGCAAAGGGCAAAGCCCAATGCAGCCGTCAAAGGTAAGGTAACGTTCACCACGGCAGACACTTGCAGCCGCGCCGCCGTTAAACGCATTTCAGTGCGGCTCCAATACGCCTCCGACACGGGAACGTTCCGTTGCTCTACGAATGCGTTTCTCCCTTTGTCCCTTCCTCTCTCTTTTGCCCCCCCTCTGTCCTTTCCTCCTGCACTCTTGCCTCATTCCTCACGTTCTGCCCAGACATTCGACCGATCAAAGTCAACCTTTCGTTACCGTTCTCAGCGCGACGGTGTACAACAGTATGACGGGTGTGCCCAAAGACTTCGGTTCAGTTGCGTGACGCCGGTCTATCGCGCCGATCGACAGTTACACAAAACTATGTCAAACAAACAAATACATACATACCGGATGGACACAGACAAACACGTGTACAGACATTCGCCAAAAACGACCGCCGCCGCCGCCGCCGCCGCCGCCGCCGCCGCCGTCGTCTAGCGTCGCGCTTACTGTACTGCACTGGACACGCGTGCATCTCGAATGACGACATCGGTGTGCGTGCGTCCTACGCAATCAGTCAGACACGGCTATCAAAAATCAGAGTCGAATGGTACATCATCGTGCGTGTCGCCGTACACGTACAGTACAATACAAAACAACAATGCGTCTCTTAATGGCACGTTCATTTCAACGTCACTCCACACACCTCCACGCTGCAGTTACGTCGCACCATTGTCAACTCGGCGTACTGCAAAGGGAATAGTGGGCGGCAAAACATTCCACATTTCACCCTCGCCATGTGTGATGTGCAAACCAAACCCGCAGACGGCCGTCGTTACGGTGACACACAACGCCAACGAGGCGTGCCACCATTCCACGCCACGGCGACCAACCTCGTGGCCGTACCCCGCAACAACGCTTTGACGCGGACCCCCCCACCCACAATCAAAATGCACACATCACAGCCGTCCACAAAACAACAACAACAACAACAACAACAATTCCGCCCTTCCCGCAAAGGCACGTTGGTGGCCCTGAAAAGGGCCGTTTTGCCGCTCTCGCAACGGAGGAGCCTTCTCCATCCTTCCTTCCATTCCAGAGCCACCTCCTTACTTGGAGCTCGTGTACTTGGTCACCGCCTTCGTGCCCTCGCTCACGGCGTGCTTGGCCAGCTCGCCAGGCAGCAACAGCCGCACAGCGGTCTGGATCTCGCGGGACGTGATGGTCGAGCGCTTGTTGTAGTGCGCCAGGCGAGAAGCCTCGGCCGCAATGCGCTCGAAAATGTCGTTCACGAAGCTGTTCATGATGCTCATCGCCTTCGACGAGATGCCCGTGTCAGGGTGCACCTGCTTCAGCACCTTGTAGATGTAGATGGCATAGCTCTCCTTCCTCTTGCGCTTCTTCTTCTTGTCGCCCTTCGAAATGTTCTTCTGCGCCTTGCCAGCCTTCTTGGCGGCCTTCCCGCTAGTCTTGGGCGGCATCTCGAACCAACGTACGGCAGCAGCAACACCAGTAGCAAGCGCTCCGCTCTAGTCAGCGTCTCCCCACACAGTGGCACCCGCCGCCAGCCGCCGCCGCACCTTTACCAGCTCGCCCTGTTGCGGCCGCCGACCAATGGGGCGCGCGCGCAACCGGCCGCCGCACCCGAGCCCATAAAGCACCCCCACCCCGGCTGCGCCGGCACGCACGCACGCACGCACGCGTACGCACGCTCGTGTTCGAGATGGCGAGCGAGCAAGACGTTTGTGACGCGCGCGCGGTCGCGGCAGCTGCCGCCGCCGCGCCGGAGCTGTCTGATCGCCGTCCGGCGGCGCCTGCGCCGTCGGCGGCCCCATCGGACGCTCCACTTATGACGACCCGGCAACCCCAGGAGGACCAAGAGTATATGACGACTACGCGCGACCAGGACGATGAGATGGACTACTCTACCGACCCTCCCCGTGAGGACTGCGCTGCCGGCGCCCCGCAGAGGGTGCTTCAGCGCAAGCGATCGGCTGTCACGTCCGCCAGTGATGACCCACACACTTCTGGTACGAGTGACGCTGGATTCAAGAAACCGCCACCTAAGAAGAGGGCGGCGCCACGACGGCGCCCGGCCGTTGTCCCTGTGCCTACTGCCAATCAGTACGACGCCCTACAGGATGGCGCCGACTCTGAAGATCCTGACGAGCCTCCACCGGCGGCCGCCGACGATGCTACACCTCGCTCCGGCCCTAAGTTGCCGCCGATTGTTATCGACTACCCTGACGATTATCTGACGCTTCGGGACTGGCTCCAGGCCAACCTCAAGAACGCTTTTACCGCCAAACACTGCGGCGAAGACCGCCTGAAGCTGACAGTCGCCACTACTGAAGATTACGTGGCTGTTATGGATATGGTTGGTGCACGTGGGATCCCAAACTACACCTTCCCCACCGTACGACCCAAAGTTCTCAAGGTTGCCATGCGAGGCATACCGCTGAAGATGAAGGCTGACGCCTTTAAGGACGGCCTCATCACCATGGGTTTCGCGCCTACTGCAGTCACCCGGATGAAGATGCCTGGTACCCAGCGCCCCATCCCTCTGATGGAGATCGTGTTGCCTGATACGCCTGATAACAGGCAAATCTACCAAGTCACCCGGTTTTATGACCTCTCGGTGACTGTCGAGAAGTTACGCGCACGGAAGGGCCTCGTCCAATGCTACAATTGCCAGGAGCCGGGCCACACTTCCCGCCTCTGTCGCATGAGGCCCCGATGTGTCAAGTGTGGCGAGGGTCACCTCAGCCAGCAGTGTACCCGGTCCCGGGACGAACCAGCCACCTGTGCCCTGTGCAAGCGGGCTCATCCTGCGAGTTACCGCGGTTGCGCTGTCCACAAGGCAGCCAGCCGCCGCCAGCGTGGACTACCTCCCTTGCGGCCGACGTCCCGCTCCGATGGCCAACAGCCGCGGCGCCGAGCTGCGCCACCGCCTGCTCCACCTGCTACTCCTCCGCGGCAACCCGCCCAGCGGCGCCTGCTTGCTGCTCGGGCGGACCTTGGTTACGCCGACGTCCTCCAGGGCCGGACGACGCCTCCTCCTGCCCCTGCTGTCCAGCCTCTGCGACGCTCTGAAGACGGGCCTGCTCCACCTGCTGCAGCTGCTGATTTCATCGCGGTCTTGCAAGAAGTCCAGGCCACCCTCGTGGCTGTTTCTGCCGCTCTGGCCCAGCTGCCGACCGCCATCACTGCTGCAGTCCATGCAGCCCTCCGAAGTTTCCCCACTGCCACGGCGATCGCATCCGCTGGCCATGGCTCACAACCTTAGGCGCCACCAGACCTTCACGGCTGTAACGTGGAACGCGAATGGCCTCTTTCCTGCGCTTCTCGAATTCCGGCAGTTCCTCCAGGATTACAGCGTGGATGTGTGTCTCCTCACCGAGACCCATCTCAAGCCTGGACTTCGAGCGAACGCACCGAATTACGTCTGCTATCGCGACGACAGGCTGACGGCTGGCGGTGGGACAGCCATCTATGTCAAGCGGACACTCCGACACTATCGTGTCCCTCTGCCGAGGTTGGACTCCTGTGAAGCCACGGCCGTTGCAGTGGAGACGTCCCTTGGAACGGTCATCTTTCTCTCCGTGTACCGGCCGCCACGAGGCCACCTCACCGTCCATGATGCTGACACTCTCCTTCGTGCTGGGGTCAAGCTCTTCCTCGCCGGAGACCTGAATGCCAAGTTCCAGCTCTGGAATTCTCGGACGCTGAACGTCAGTGGGAGGCGGCTCTATCACGCCGCTGAGAGGGCACGAGCTTCTGTGTATGGACCTGCTGAGCCGACGCACTACCCTTCGAACGGCTCTGCTCCCGACGTTTTGGACATTTGTCTCGTCAAGGGTGTCGACTGGTTTGTCACCCCCGAAGTTCTGCACGCCTTGAGCTCCGACCACTTGCCGGTGCTCTTTCGACTACACGTCACTCCGCTTCCACCAGCGGCGAAGCTCGACACCCGGAAGACCGACTGGCCGCGCTTCCGGCAGCTTGTTCTGCAACGCCTCCCAGATGAGTCACCTCCACTGGACACGGATGTTAATGCTGCTCTTCACACCCTGACTGCGGCTCTCACCACGGCTGTTGCTGACTCCACCCCGCCTCCACGGGTTTCTTCAGTGGCAGCTCCAGCACTCCCTGCCGACTTAAGGGACCTTATCCGAGAACGAAACCGTCTCAACAGAGTTTGGCATGAAACGCGCCAGCCCGTGCTGAAGCGGCGCATCAATCATCTCCGCCGCGTCATCAAGGCTGCCCTTGCTGCTCACCGTATCCGCCGGTGGGAGGAGAAGCTTGCCTCAGTTGATCCTGGAGCCGACACGTGGGAGTTGGTCCGTTCCCTCACACGGCATCGCCCACACATGCCGCCGCTCACAACTACCGATGGACCTGCTTACACGCCCGCCGCTAAAGCCGAGGCCCTGGCGACGACTTTTGCGGCCAACTTCCGGCCCCTTGCGGCGCCGGTCGACAACGAGAACGTCCGCACAGTTGAGACCAGACTTGCTGCCTTCCTCCACGGCGACCACGGTGACGCCACCATTGTGCCAACGTCGGAAAGGGAGGTCACTGACCATCTTCGCCGGCTTCCCCAGACGAAGGCCCCGGGGCACGACAACGTTGACGGGAGAGTCCTCCGCATGCTGCCCAGGATTGCCATCCTGTACGTGGTCGCTCTCTTCAACGCCGTCTTTCACCAACTGCAGTACCCAGACGCTTGGAAGAAGGCAGTCGTTGTGGCGGTCCCGAAGCCGGGCAAAAACAGGACAGTACCGGAGCATTATCGCCCCATTAGTCTCCTCCCGACGCTGAGCAAAGTTTTCGGGAGGATCCTCCTCTCTAGGTTCGGCCGGCTGCTTCACCAGGACAACATCATTCCTCGGGAACAGTTTGGCTTCCGCCAGCACCACTCCACCACCCAACAGTTGCTCCGCGTCGTCGAGGAGGCGACACTGGCGTTCAACAATCGGGAGTTTTGCGGCCTTGTCTTGCTTGATGTGTCCAAGGCCTTTGACACCGTCTGGCACCACGGCCTGCTCTTCAAGTTGTTCCATCTCGGCATCCCTTCGTGCTTCGTCCGCCTACTTGGCACCTACCTTGAGGGCCGTACATTTGTCGTCCGAGTTGACAGCACGACTTCCTCTGTTCGCCCGGTCCTTGCTGGAGTGCCACAAGGGAGTGTTCTGGGCCCGATATTGTATGCTGTCTACACCTCTGACCTGCCGATTTCCCCGAGGGTTGGTCGTGCCATCTATGCTGATGACACGGCCCTTTTCTCGCGCCATCGCAACATCGACGCCGTCCTCCGACGTCTGCAAGCTGCTCTGCAGGACCTCGAGCGCTGGGCCGCCGACTGGCGGATCGGCTTCAACGCCACCAAATCTCAGGCGATGCTCCTCACTCGCCGTCTCCCACCTGACGTGCCGCCCCTGGTGCTTTGTAATCAGGCCATCACCTGGACCACGACTGCTACCTACCTCGGGGTCATTCTCGATCGCACCCTGACATGGAAGGCTCACGTCACCGCTGTACACCGGAAGACATCTCAGAGGGCTGGGGCATTGTACCCCATGCTCAACGAAACTTCCTCGATCCCTGTCGCCAACGGACTGCATATCTATCGCACGTGCATTCGTCCGGTTATGGACTATGCCTGTGAAGTCTGGGGCAATGCTGCCCCCTCCCATATTCAGAGGCTCCAGCAACTACAAAACAAACTCTTGCGCCGAGTTTACCATGTGCCGCGTGATTTCCCTCATCGCCCCCTCCATCAGGCGGCTGAGGAACCCCTCGTCCGGGAGAGATTTAAAGACGCCGCGCGCCGGTTTTATACTGCCACCCGCACTTCAGACAATCCCCTCGTCCGGAGGTTAGGACGACATAATGACCATCACGACCACTACAGGCGGCCCGTTGCCCTGATCGAATAATCAGGTCAGCCCAGAAGACTCACCACCACTTCTTCCTCTCAGCGACTTCCAGATATCATACGCGCTGACCACCGCCAACCACACCCTGCAGCCTTGGTAGGAAATGCCTCTAGGTAAACCCTACGTTCACGATAGCCTGGGATGTTCCACACCCAGTCCCGACGAAAGGAGGCCGCGCCGCCGCGCCGGCACGCACTCCGCTGCTCGACTCGCTGCCGCTCGCACCGGTCGTTTTCGTTTCCGTTTCGTGTGCACCGTCGCTAGCCCATCGCCATGTCCGGACGCGGAAAGGGAGGCAAAGTCAAGGGCAAGTCAAAGTCCCGCTCAAGCAGGGCTGGGCTCCAGTTCCCGGTCGGCAGAATCCACCGCCTCCTGCGCAAGGGAAACTACGCAGAGCGCGTCGGCGCCGGGGCGCCCGTCTACCTCGCCGCCGTCATGGAGTACCTCGCGGCTGAGGTGCTCGAGCTGGCCGGAAACGCGGCCCGCGACAACAAGAAGACGCGCATCATCCCGCGCCACCTGCAGCTTGCCATCCGCAACGACGAGGAGCTCAACAAGCTCCTGTCGGGCGTCACCATCGCACAGGGTGGTGTCCTGCCCAACATCCAGGCCGTCCTGCTGCCAAAGAAGACCGAGAAGAAGGCCTAAAGGAGGCCAGGCAATCGCAGCGCCGCGTGCTCCCCTGCACGCAACGCGCTTTGCCGGCTCGGCCCACAACAATCGGCCCTTTTCAGGGCCACCACACAAACCTACGTCCAAAGCAAAATTTCAGTCGTCCTCGCCGCACCTTGTTTTGTTTTGTTTTAACTTTGCACTTTCACAGCACAGCCGCCGCCGGCGCACGTCCGCCATCTTGTCGTCCACACAGCCCGTGTGGCCCAACACACACACACACACATTTTGCACGGTCGCAGTCGCCTTCCAAACGACAACGGCAGCAATAATGACCATTGTTAAAGGGAATCGTGTCGACACACCGCCCTCCACTCCCGCGCGCAACGGCCGTCGACACGAACGAAACAAACAGCTGATCCGGCCGCCTATGCCCACACGCCTTGCCTCGGAAACCCCAACGCCGCCGCAAACACACAGAGCCAAACCACGCAAGCAAATAATCACCGCCTCTCGCACAACAACACACAGCCCGCCATCTCCATCGCGATCGATACAAAGACACACAATAACAAACACACAAACGAAGCAGCTCCACACACAGCCAGCCACATGACACGTTTCCTTTCCTTCTCCCCTCCCAGTCACATCACGTCGCTCAAACGGAAAGAAAGAAAGAAAGAAACAAACAAACAAACAACACAGCGCACACACGCAGCAACAACACAGACTCTTTCGCACTTTTCAACTTCCGAACAGTGTGGTGGCCCTGAAAAGGGCCGTTTTCTAGTCTCTCCCACCCACAAGCACGGCCGCGGGAAGGCCAGCGCCCGCTGCGACGCAGCCTAACCGCCGAAACCGTACAGGGTGCGCCCCTGCCTCTTCAGGGCGTACACCACGTCCATGGCCGTCACAGTCTTGCGCTTGGCGTGCTCAGTGTACGTCACCGCGTCGCGGATCACGTTCTCCAGGAACACCTTCAGCACCCCGCGGGTCTCCTCGTAGATCAGACCAGAGATGCGCTTCACGCCGCCCCTGCGAGCCAGGCGGCGGATGGCGGGCTTCGTGATGCCCTGGATGTTGTCGCGCAACACCTTGCGGTGCCGCTTGGCGCCACCCTTGCCGAGCCCCTTTCCTCCCTTGCCGCGGCCTGTCATCCTTCCTTCCTCGGGCAAAGCAAAACGTGCACAAACAGCAGCTGCAGCGGCTGGCGAGTCGGCTACGGTCTGCGCCCAGCGCAAACAAACAAACAAAACAAAGGATGGGGCCCCTCCACGCCCGCACCAACGTGGTGACCAACACAAAAGTTCTACTGTCACCTCCGTATGCATGTTAGTTTTGAATCAAGGCGTCACAGGATGCAGGCTGTGATGTTATCCATGCGTCTGGGTAAGGCTACTCATTAACATGGTCCATCAGGAGATAGTAGTGGTCGAAAGCGATCGAAGGGTAGCGGTTGTAAGAGCAGAGGAAAAAAAGTGCCAAGGCCAGCGCCAAGGGAAAAAAACCTCTGCGACAGTAGGACGGGAAGTAAGAGCAGTAGCGGTTTGCTAGCTGCGACAGAGCATGCAAGGTGAGGGGGGTTAGCGTGAGGTATCGTGCAACGTTACCTATGTACTGCGTGGTCGTTCGCTGGGTCAGTCCGGTGCCGCGGCTGGGCTCCCTCGTTGTCTCCTGGGCCGGCCGCAGTGGCTTACTCCCTGTAACACAAAAGTTCGGCGCGGCAGCGCGGCGACGCTTGCGCGATGAAGACTGCCCTGGCGGTTTTCTTCTTTGCACCTTTCACCTGCGGTGCTGCTGGGGCAACCGCTGGGACAGGCGCGCGAACGTCCTTCTGCGAGGTCGCAGGAGTGTTCGCAGGTACGACTGCACTGAGGCCTTGGGCGAAGACTGCACGCAGTTGCCTCAAGGCCTCTTCCTTCTCTGCAGCCACGGCGGCTGCGAAGGCAGCCCTCTCCACCGCCATTACGGCTTTGAGGGCTGCTGTGGCCTCCTTCACGGCGATGCCGAGCTCGAGGTCACATCTCTTCGCGGGAGGGCGAGCTGCGTCCTGGCGGCCCGTTTCCGAGCGGCCGTCCCCGCCCCTGGTAGGTGGATCTGCTGCTGCGCCGTCCCTCAGCTGCACCGGGCTGTTCTCCGCCCTACGCCGTTTCCGACGTCGTCTTCTCTTCTGCTGCTGCGTCGGTGCGGCCGCGGCCGCTTCGCCGCCCCCGGCACGGCTGCGGCTAGAGAAAGCCGCGCAACCGCGCCAGCTGGCGACGTGCGGGCCGCCACACCGGACACAAGTCGGCAGAGCGTTGCTGCCGCGGTCGCAGGCGCGGCTGTCGTGCTCACCTGAGCACTTGACGCACCGCGCCGCGTTGCGGCAGTACTTCGCAACATGGCCCTCGCCCTGGCACCTGAAGCACTGGGGCTGAGGATCCATGGCGGTCGGGAGAGCCTCCGTCGTAACCGGGAAGCCCAGCAACTTCCGCAAGTCGAAGATGTCGCTCCCGCCGTCGACCGTTTGCACGGTCACGGCATAGAGCGGCGCCCTCTTCCTGTTGGTCCGGTTGTGCAACCTTGCGGCTGCATTACCAAACCCGGCTCGCAGCAGCCCTTCCCGGACCGCTGCCTCGTCACAGCACCAAGGCAACCCCCTGAGGAGTGCCTTAGTCGTCTTCATCCTTCCTACGGAAGGTGCCTTCTCACGCGCCGGCGGCGCGTCGACGATGTGGTCGGCCACTGCGACCTTGATCGCCCTGTGGTCGGCCACGTTTGCGGCTCGAACGCAGATCAGCGAGTCTGTATCGACAGACTCGTAGACCACCTCGTTCCGAGCGCATTTCGTCATGGTGTCGAACAGCGCTGTCCACCCACCTTTGCACTTGACGTACAAAGGGGGGACAGGCCGCGACTCGTCTTCACAGGAGTTCCTTGCACGGTCGGCAGACTCAGAGAGTCGCACAACCGAAGGACCCTTCGTAGCGGCAGGTTTCCTCTGCGCACCCTTCTTTCCCATGCTGCGAGGTGCGGAACACGACAATTTGCAAGCGTTGTCAAAACAACGCACGACAATTTGCTCTCCGCAGCGCCCACAGCACAGAAAACCTCTTCACGAGCTCTCAACGGCCGAGTAAGCGAAGCGCGCAACAGCAGCGATGCGCTCGCCTCGCCAGCTCAGGCCGCTCTCAACTGCGCCCAGCGCGCCCGCCGCCCCCCTATATAGACTCTGGCCCGCCCTCCCCCCACCACGCGCAACCGAGGGCATATAAGCGCAGCACGGAGGCGCGCGGGCCCGTTGTCAAGGCAGCACCGGACGCCGCGCCGCACCTAACCTCCACGCACGCCGCTCCGCTACCGCTACCGCTACCGCCATGGCCCGCACAAAGCAAACGGCCCGCAAGTCCACCGGCGGAAAGGCGCCGCGCAAACAGCTCGCCACCAAGGCGGCGAGGAAGAGCGCGCCCGCCACCGGAGGCGTCAAGAAGCCCCACCGCTACAGGCCGGGCACCGTCGCCCTGCGAGAAATCAGGCGCTACCAGAAGAGCACAGAGCTGCTCATCCGCAAGCTGCCATTCCAGCGCCTAGTGCGCGAGATCGCCCAGGACTTCAAGACCGACCTGCGCTTCCAGAGCTCCGCAGTCATGGCCCTGCAGGAGGCCAGCGAGGCCTACCTCGTCGGCCTCTTCGAAGACACCAACCTGTGCGCAATCCACGCCAAGCGCGTCACCATCATGCCCAAGGACATCCAGCTCGCGCGCCGCATCCGCGGCGAGCGCGCCTAAACCGCGCCGCGGCACCGCACCGCACAAACAAAAACGGCCCTTTTCAGGGCCACTAACATCTCTCCGTCGCGAGCAAACTTTGTCGGTCGCCTGCCTCTCGCCCCACAACCACACAAAAACAAAAACAACCACCACTTCCCGTCCGTCCGCCACACCCGCTCACTCTGCCTGCCTGCTAGCAGCGCGCAACAATCGCACATCATCCCTCCCCGGCCGCTCAAAGCGCACAATACCCAACGGCCGACGTCACACCGCACGGGTGGCTGGCCGGCCGCCGCCGCTTTCGTTTCGAAAACAAAACCCGCACCGACGGCCAACGGCCAGGCAGGCGCGCTCTACACGCCACCGAAATCCCCGCCGACTCCTTCCACATCTCAACGTGCCCCCCGTTGCAAAACATAACACACACAAAGACCGGACACGACGAGACAAGACATCCGAGAAGAACTGAACGCAGGCAAGCCAACCAACGTATTCAAAAACAACGTGACAGAAAACCAACCGTCGGCCGCCGCCAAAAAGCAACGGCGACACTCAACCACGACAACAACACCACCGCTACCGCTACCGCTACCGCTACCGCCGCCCACACCCGCCACCGACCCCCGCAATCCAACCACCACGGCACGCAAACAGCATCCCCACGGGCATACAGACAGACAGACACCCACACCAAACGCAACACGACAATCAAAACCTTCCCCGACGTGCTTTGATGGCCCTGAGAAGGGCCGTTTTGGGCCGCGCGTCTCTTGCGCGCCACTAGACGACGACGGGGGGTGGGGACGACGGAGCCAAGCGCCAAACCCTTCCTTTCCCATCTCTTTCTCCTCTACTCTACTTCTTCTTCTTGGGCGAAGCCTTCGCCTTAGACGGCGTCGTCGCCTTCTTCGGGCGCGGCGCCTTCGGCTTCTTCGTCGGAACCTTGGCGGCCTTCTTCGCCTTCGACGGCGACTTGGCCTTGGCCGGCTTGGCCGCAGCCGCCTTCTTCGCACCCGCGGGAGCGGCCGACGCCGCAGACGCCTTCTTGGCGGCGCCCGCCTTCCGACTGGTCGCCGCCTTCACACCACCAGCCTTCTTTGCGCCGGCCGCACGGGCGCCCTTCTTCTCCTTGCTGGCCGGAGCGGCGCGCTTCTTCTTGGCACCGCCAGCACGAGCCTTGCCGCCCTCGGCCGCCCCCCCGCCGCCGGCGCCGGCAAGCTTGAACGAGCCGGACGCGCCCTTCCCCTTCGTCTGCACCAGCTCGCCCGCCACGACGGCCGACTTGAGGTACTTCTTGATAAACGGCGCCAGCTTCTCCGCGTCCAGCTTGTAGTGCGCGGCAATGTACTTCTTGATCGCCTGCAGCGACGACCCGCCGCGCTCCTTCAGACTCTTGATGGCCGCCGTCACCATCTCAGAGGTGCGCGGGTGCGCAGGCTTGGCGCGCGGCTTCTTCGCAGACGACGCAGACTTGGCCTTCTTCGTAGTGCCGGTGGCGGCGGGTGCCGCAGCAGTCTCGTTCGTAGCCGCCTGATCTGCCATTTCGACGACGCGCGTAACACACAGCGAGAGCGAGAGCGAGAGCGAGCGGGACGGCAGGCACGCAAGCACAGCACAGCAGAGCAGAGAATCACAAGGGCCCAGCCAGTGTCGCGGGCTGGCGCGGACGGCCGAGAGAGCGGCCGCCACTCTGCGCGCCGCCGCGCCGCGCCTCCCGCGCTTGCTACCGCCCAACGTCCGACAGCCTGTGCGGAGCAGCCCCAAACCTGCGCCACAACCGCCCGCGCCTTTCAAACCACCGAGGATGGGGCTACACACAGCCACACCACAGTCGCCAACCAGTCGCCACGGCAGCGCCGCAAACCACGGCCAAACTGCAGCTACCGCGCGCTACAGCCTGGGTCGGCCCGCCGAGAATCGCCGCCCCCGCCCAAATGCCGCCCCCACAGCCCCAGCCGACGACCCGCCACAATGGCCAAACCTTCGGCAAAACTCCCACACCGTCGCCGCGGCAGCCCGGCCAGCGCGGCCGGCGCCACAGCCACACAAGCCGAGGCGTGCGGCGATGACGGCCGTGCAAACGCGCCTCCGCCGCCCCATCGCCTTCCGTCGCCCTCCCGCCGTTTCCCGATCGGCCCGCAGCCGTCGGGCCACATCGCGCGCCGTCCTCCTCCTCTCGCCCGCCAACATTCACAGCCGTTTCTCAACAATTGCCCGCCGCAAACGGACGCCGCCTGCGCAACAGGCGCCGCCGCCCCTCGCCGCTTCCGACCCAACCCCTCGACCGAGGCAAACCGCAATCCGAATCTACAGACCAACCCAATCTGCCGTCAGCACACACGACAGCCGACCTTACACGTTACGCGTTACACATTACGTTTACACGTCTAGGTTAGGTTAGGTTAGGTTAGGTTAGGTTAGGTTAGGTTAGGTGGACGTGGGTTAGGTTAAGGGGACTTGGGTTAGGTTAAGCGTCAAACTTAGGTTAAGCATTCAAACACGTCAGGCGTCAGAGGTTAGGTTAGGTTAGGTTAGGTTAGGTTAGGTTAGGTTAAGGGGTCAGTGCTAGGTTAAGAAGCGTCAAACGTAGGTTAAAAAGCGTTCAAAAACGTGAGGCGTGAGCCGGACAGCTTACCTTACGTAGACGTTAGGGGCTCAGGCTGAGCTCACCTCACCACAGGTTCGGTTCGGTTCGCTCAGCTCACCTCAGCTCAGCGTAAAGCGCCGAGGTCAGGCTACGTTCGTTCACCTTCGGGCGCCACACTTTCGGTTGAAAGGTCGCGACGGGACGACGTCGGCAGGCACGCCGCAAACAAACAAACAAACAAAACGTACAGACGACGTCGAAAAACCGCCGACAGACGGGGAGCAGCACGACCACGACCAGATACCGAGCGCGAACGAGACACACGCGAACCACCCCCACCGGCCAAAGGGCACCACACAACAACCCAGAGCACCACGTGTCGACACCAGACCAACCCGCCGCTCACGCGACATGCCTGGCACCGAAGGGCAACCGCCCGCAACTGCGCTTTCCGCGCCGGCCCGGATGCACGTCGTGCTACAACAACACCACTACCGTACACAGCCGCTGTTCACAACATCACTATCATGCGCGCCCGCGGCTCGCCGCCGTCGCAGTCGCACCCCCAACGCCAGCACTTTTGCACCACCATTCACACGCACCGCAACACAGCTCGCCGACACAGCCGAACAAAACAAACACCACACAACAACAACAACAACAACAACAACGCCGCCGCCGCCGCCGCCGCCTCTACTTGTGCCGGCGACCCACCCCGCCGATGGCGCACCTTTCGCCAGCCGGCAATCGACACGCACCCACCCACCCACCCACCCACCCCCGGGGCCCAGTGCAAAAAAAAAAAAAAAAAAAACAAAACACACACACACACACACACAAACGACACGGGAGGCGCACACCGCCACTTCGCGCGCACGCCACCAACCAGTCGTCGTCTCAAAATAACAAACAAAAACCAAAAAACAAACAAAATAAACTAACAACTAGGGCAACACAAATCAAAACAAAAAACGCCTCGCACGAACCGCCCACAAAACGAACAAGCACACGCACAGGCACAGCCTCTGCTGGCGACCACGACGCAGCGGCACGCTGCTCCTGTCCCGCGCCCCGCGCCCCACTCGATTCACAACTCACGCGACACCGTCAACGACGGGCTCGCTTCCCGCAACCTACCACCTTTCCGCCACGACGCACAGCCCCAGCCCCACCCGACGACGCCCGTGGCAACGACTGCACTTTCACCACCGCCTCCCCCCAACACACACACAGCCAGCCAAAAACGCACTCGCGACCCACACATGCACGTGCATCGGCACACGCCAACCAGTCAACGTCGACAACCACACGCAAGGCTCGAAACGAAACCGGCGTCCTTCCACGTTGCCATCAAGCTACACGACACAAGACACAAGGAACCAACACAACAGCCGGCCCCACTAATTCCCACTCTCACGCCGCAAAAAGCACACCGAAACCGCCAAACGCACGCACATTCCCCTTCGCACTGACACCGACCGGCTCGCTACCACACCTCCCGGCAGCCGTTTCACAAACATGACACGGCGTGACGCGACATCACGGGCCTACGCACACCGGACCCACTCACACTCTCTCCTTTCCTTCTGTTTTTCCCGACGCCTTCGGCCGGGCACACGCGGCACAACGCCGCCAATTCACCACACCGCCCACACAGTCGACAAGCGCCCGCCCTGTACGGCACACGCAACGACGCAGCGCAGCAAAGGGCGCCCGCAACACATACCTCTCCTCTCTCTCTCTCTCTCTCTCTCTCCGCCGCCCGACGCGCCAACCGCCACACCACACCGCCAGCCACTCGCACATTGTGCACTGCCACCAGCCACACGTCCAACACGCCGCGCCGCCTCCGGCCACCCGCCAGGGGGCGCTCACGTCCGCGACAACAGCGCGGCCCGCCGGGCCGAACCGAACCGAGCCGCCGCTGCTGCTCTGCACTCGGCACGGCCACACCCTGCTGCAGGCCGGGCTCGTCTCCCTGTACGCGTCTGCCTGCGCATCAACACAACGGGGCAAGTGAGCAAACCCCGTCACAACACGCCACATCGCGCAATGGCCGTGCCGACCTTTTTCTCTCTACCGCCATCCCTTCTTCTCGCGTTTTACTCGTTGTTGCTGCAGCGGCGCACACCTACACATCCACAGCCCCAGCCGGCCTCACCTCAGGGCCCGCCGCCAGCGTCTCCTCCTCGGGCACAGGTGCGGTGCTGTGGCCGCCCATCCAACCGCATTGCTGGCCGTCCAGTCCAGCCGCCAGGCGTTCCCACTGCCGCGCACCGACCCTGCTGCAGAAAACGAAGCATGGCCAGACCGACCGACCGATACACAAAGCAAGCCGTCGCCTCGCCTCGCCTCTCGTCCTTCCTTCCGCCCCCGCCATTCTCACACCACCGCCTCTCCACTTTCGCCCCCCCCCCCCTCCCTCCTTTTTTTTTTTTTGTTTCTTTCTTTCTTTCTTAGGGCCCTCTCTCCTTACGGCACCGCCTGCAGCAGCGGATTTTTGCGCCCACACGCCTACTCCTACCACCATTACCTTGCCCTGCCCTGCCCTGCCCTGCCCTGCCCTGCCCATCAACGTCGCAGTCGAACCGACGCTTGCCAACAACACACTGCCCACGTTCCTTTCTCTTTTCGGCCTACGCCCATTACGCGCCGCCGCCACAGCCTATTATTCTCCCTTCCCTTCCCGTCCCACAACACACCGACGTCATCACACGCACCCAAAACAGGGGCCACGACCGTGTTCCTCGCCCACTCCCATCCCGCACGGTACGCACATTCCCAACTACTACCGCGCACCCTCCCTTTCCAATCTGTGTGTCTCTGTGTCTGTGTCCTGTCCGCGCGTGACGCCTCTCAACATCCGCCGTCCCCCGTCCCGTTTTCGCCCCCATGCCGTCGTCGCGCCGCCTCCTCCTCCTCCCCGTCCACCGCCGCCCCTGTCCGCCCCGCACCACACCATACACCGCTGCTTGTCCCGGCCGTTGCCACCAAAGGCGCCGACCGCAAACGCGCCACGCCGCAGCCCCCGTGCGTCTCGCTCGCTTGCATCTCCGTGCCGACGCTGCCTCTCTTCCCGCACGCACTCGACCTCGACAACACAGTCTTTGGCTCCGCCACTGCGTGTTCCGGTGGTACGCACGCTGCAACACGTATGTACTCATTACCAGAGCGATGGCGAGGCATGACAGCATCTCTGTCTGACCAGAGAGTTATTTATCGTTGCTAGTCGGCGCTTGGACCGCGCCAGACGACAGTAGTGGCACGCAGCGAGTCGCCAGGAACAGTTGTTATATATATTGTAGCGCGAGTCGGGAGAGGTAGTAGTCGTCAGTCGACAGTCGTAGCGGGTGGACGGTTGTACTGAGCGGGCGTCGGCGGCGTGCTCTGCTCGTCTCGCGACTCTGGTCACGGTTCGGGACGATGTACAGTATATTGTGTTACAATAACAAGGTAGTGTGAAGCTGCATTGCGCAAATCTGATAACGTATGTTCATTGTACTTATTTTGTTCAACAACAAATGCCCCAATATTACTTTTTTTCTAAAGTAACCTTTTTTTTTTTTTTTAAAGAAAAACATTCACTTTTTAAAGACTACTTCCTATGGCATTTCCCTCCAAGGAGTGCAAATTAATTACCAGCCAGCACTCATTCATTGCACACAGCTGTGTAAGGGGTATCTACAATTGAGGAGCAGATATATAAATGCACTTTTTTTTTTGTGTGTGTGTCTCTTTTTCATTGGGGTAACGATCTTTGGCTCTTTTTATTCTGAATACGCTGCTGCCCTCATACAATGTATCAGGTTTCATTATGTCTGTTGCACTGTTACTTATCGTTGGGTTTGTTTTGTAGGGACGTTAACATTCTGGCACATTTTTATTATCATCAGACTCTCTGCTATTTGTGCAGGGAGGTTATACCTGGGTCCATTTCCATTTACATTTTAATCTTGATAGACTTTTTGTTTTCTTTTTTGTTTCTTGTTGTTTTCCCTTCTTTTTTTGTTGTTTTTTTGTTTGTTTTGTTTTTCCCACTCTCACCACCACCGCCGCATCACGCCATGGCCTCCCCCTTACGTTTTTGGTTTCTTTTTCTGTTCTTCAACTGCTTCAACATCACCGCGCCCCATTTCCACACCACAGCCATCAGCCTCCAAGACGGGCAGGCGCAGTGTGCCATTTCCGGCGCACAAGCACACCCCGTACGGTACTCTCCTCGCCCCCACGCCACCAACAACACAGCGACCACGCGGCTTTCAGGCATGGCACGGCACCGGCGAAATGCGCCGCCCCCGCCCCCGCCCCCGCCCCCGCCCCCGCCAGTCCGCGCATCCGTCCGTCTCGCCACGTTCACTGACAGCCGCGTCTGCGGCTACACCACGACAACCACAACACAACAACGCTCCCCTCCCTGGCACCTCATTGTTTTTCTCCTCCTCTTTTGCACAAAACCACAACGCCGAGCACAGGCGCAAGCCACCCACACCGCGCCCCTCCCCGTCTTTGGCCGCCGCTCCTCGTTTGCCCCCTCCCATCTCCCGAATGCCATGCCAGCAGCGTTACGCATGCCCCTCCCCTGTCCACACAACACTACCGCCAAACGAACAGCCTTCCGGGCCACATGCAGGGCACGCCCACCTCCAAACACTGCCAATTCACGGACGCAATTCGCTAAACACACACACACACACATACACTTTCTCGACACCTTTCTGTAGGGAGGGTGCGTCATCTCGACCGTGACAGAGTGACGGCAACTATCGACGATCCATTTCCCCCCACTGGTAAAACATGTCCACTAAACACCTACATACATCATTCAAGTACACAGACAATAGCATACACACAATGGGAGGGCACACAAACATGGACGGCACGGCACTGTCATACACTCTTCCTCAGAACCATATCAACAAACGTTACGTACATCCGGGAAAGCGAAAGCAAAAAGCACAAGCAAAGGGCAAAGCCCAATGCAGCCGTCAAAGGTAAGGTAACGTTCACCACGGCAGACACTTGCAGCCGCGCCGCCGTTAAACGCATTTCAGTGCGGCTCCAATACGCCTCCGACACGGGAACGTTCCGTTGCTCTACGAATGCGTTTCTCCCTTTGTCCCTTCCTCTCTCTTTTGCCCCCCCTCTGTCCTTTCCTCCTGCACTCTTGCCTCATTCCTCACGTTCTGCCCAGACATTCGACCGATCAAAGTCAACCTTTCGTTACCGTTCTCAGCGCGACGGTGTACAACAGTATGACGGGTGTGCCCAAAGACTTCGGTTCAGTTGCGTGACGCCGGTCTATCGCGCCGATCGACAGTTACACAAAACTATGTCAAACAAACAAATACATACATACCGGATGGACACAGACAAACACGTGTACAGACATTCGCCAAAAACGACCGCCGCCGCCGCCGCCGCCGCCGCCGCCGCCGCCGTCGTCTAGCGTCGCGCTTACTGTACTGCACTGGACACGCGTGCATCTCGAATGACGACATCGGTGTGCGTGCGTCCTACGCAATCAGTCAGACACGGCTATCAAAAATCAGAGTCGAATGGTACATCATCGTGCGTGTCGCCGTACACGTACAGTACAATACAAAACAACAATGCGTCTCTTAATGGCACGTTCATTTCAACGTCACTCCACACACCTCCACGCTGCAGTTACGTCGCACCATTGTCAACTCGGCGTACTGCAAAGGGAATAGTGGGCGGCAAAACATTCCACATTTCACCCTCGCCATGTGTGATGTGCAAACCAAACCCGCAGACGGCCGTCGTTACGGTGACACACAACGCCAACGAGGCGTGCCACCATTCCACGCCACGGCGACCAACCTCGTGGCCGTACCCCGCAACAACGCTTTGACGCGGACCCCCCCACCCACAATCAAAATGCACACATCACAGCCGTCCACAAAACAACAACAACAACAACAACAACAACAACAACAATTACGCCCTTCCCGCAAAGGCACGTTGGTGGCCCTGAAAAGGGCCGTTTTGCCGCTCTCGCAACGGAGGAGCCTTCTCCATCCTTCCTTCCATTCCAGAGCCACCTCCTTACTTGGAGCTCGTGTACTTGGTCACCGCCTTCGTGCCCTCGCTCACGGCGTGCTTGGCCAGCTCGCCAGGCAGCAACAGCCGCACAGCGGTCTGGATCTCGCGGGACGTGATGGTCGAGCGCTTGTTGTAGTGCGCCAGGCGAGAAGCCTCGGCCGCAATGCGCTCGAAAATGTCGTTCACGAAGCTGTTCATGATGCTCATCGCCTTCGACGAGATGCCCGTGTCAGGGTGCACCTGCTTCAGCACCTTGTAGATGTAGATGGCATAGCTCTCCTTCCTCTTGCGCTTCTTCTTCTTGTCGCCCTTCGAAATGTTCTTCTGCGCCTTGCCAGCCTTCTTGGCGGCCTTCCCGCTAGTCTTGGGCGGCATCTCGAACCAACGTACGGCAGCAGCAACACCAGTAGCAAGCGCTCCGCTCTAGTCAGCGTCTCCCCACACAGTGGCACCCGCCGACCTGATATGTTTGGGGTATTCTCCCCCTTTGTTAATTGAAGTACCGGCATCCTATTGATGCCCTGACTTTCGAGATGGTACCTTTAGGTTAAGATTGGCTTTTTTGTCTGTATTTGTTTGGGGGTGTTCCCCGGGTATATGAACTGTGTTTGATTAATGATGGTTATGATATGAGTGGATGAAAGTCAGTGTAGCTCGTCATCTGAACTGACGGTGAATGGTAGTGATGGGAGTTCTGTGTGTAGGGAGAATATCTGGTCCCAGGGATCTAATGAGGGGGAAAGGTGAAGAATGAGATGTTTCATAGAATTTCGTTGACTTGATTTTTATGAGATGGTTAAATGTTGGTTGACCTAGCATACCTCTAATTTCCTCGTTACTGGAGAACCAGGGGGCATCTGTGATTATTCTAAACGTCTTATTTTGTATCACTTCTAGTGAGGCCAGGTGTGTGTTTGCCGCCATGCTCCACACCTCCGATCCATAAAGAATAACTGGCAAAATTATTGTTTTCCATATTCGGAGCTTCGCCTCTGTTGATAAGCCCCTGCCCTTAAGAAGGGGATACAGTTGGTAGAGCCGGGCGGAACCTTTGTTTTTGGCCTCTGTTATATGCTGTTTGAACGTGAGATTTTTGTCTATGTTCAGTCCCAGGTATTTTATAACTTTTCTCCATGGGAGTTGTTGTCCATTGTGGTTGAGATTTCTGATGGGTCTTGTTATTTTGTGTGTGAAAATTATGGCTTGGCACTTGTCCGGATTTACTTTTACTTTCCACAAGTTACACCAGTGGTCGACTTTGTTGAGGTGCCGCTGGAGGCTACACGTTATACGATTTATGTTACGCCCGCTGTGGTATAGCGCTGTGTCATCAGCGTAGAGCGCTATGTTCCCACCCGGCTCTTTTGGGATATCATTTGTGAACACAAGATAGAGGAGGGGGCCAAGCACAGATCCCTGTGGGACACCTGCTTCTATATTAGTTATTGGACTTTTCGCTCCATCAACTGAAGCGAAAAACCTCCTGTCTGTCAGGAATGAGTGAATCATTTTTAACAGGTGATTGGGGCAATTTAGCTTCGACAGCTTGTAGAGTAGGCCGTCATGCCAGACACGGTCAAACGCCTTCTCTATGTCGAGGAATATGGCTGCTGTGCTGTCTCCATGTTGTTTCTCGGCACAGATGTGCTCCACCAGGCGGATGGCTTGCTGGGTGGTGCTATGGCCAGCACGAAAACCGAATTGTTCCGGGGTAAGGATAGTGTTATCGTTTAGGAATTTAAGTAGGGCGTTTAGGATGAGGATTTCGAGAAGTTTTGATAAGTGATTTAATAGCGAGATAGGACGATAGTTTTGTGGGAATAGATGGTCTTTATTGGGTTTGGGGATTGAGATGATCTTGGCAACCTTCCAGGCTGAAGGGAAATATTGTAGTTTGAGACAGTGGTTGAGGATATTTGATAGATGGGAAATGGCAGGTGGTGGAAGGTGTTTAAGAAGTGGGGGTTTTATAAGGTCAGGACCAGGGGCCTTTGCATTGCCGATCCGCCTGATGTAAGCTGTTATTTCGCGTTCAGTTGTGTCTGCGAAGGTGGTGTTAATCCTCTCATTGAGTTTTCGTGCGAGGTGCCTCTCGATTCTCCTCTCTAGCCTCTCTGCTTCTCCCTCGTCGTTCTCTACTATGTTTTCTTGGAACTGGAGTTCGTAGGTGTCTGACATGGCGGCCGCCTTATCTGCAGGGGTGTAAACCAGCCCCTGTTGCCCATGCAGTGGTCTTGTGGCTGTCTGGGGTTGCCGCCTAGCCTTTATGATTCTCCAGAATTGTTCAGGGTTTGATTCGGCTGCCTGCAAGCTCTGTTGGTACCTGCTGCACCGGAGCATATGCAGTCTGGTTTTGATTTCACGGGCCATTTGGTCCATTTTCCTCCTATCTTGAGGGTAACGGTATGTTTGCCATCGCTTCCTGGTCCGGTTTTTGTCTGTTATCAATTGGGCTAGGTCTGGTGGTAAGTTGGTCCTGCCCCTATTTTGTGTGAGTTTGATAGTTGTGACTTGGGCACAGCTTTTGATGATGTTAGTAAAGTCTGCTGCGGCTTTGTCTATGTCTTCTGTCGATGCATATTCCGGTGCTGGGTCTGGTATGTGATGTGCCACTAGTTCTTTATATCGTACCCAGTTTGTGTGGTACGTAGTGTGGATGCTTTCTGTTGGTATGATGTGATCATTTTCGAATCTTAAGATGACTGGGTTATGGTCAGAGTTCAGCGTGTTTATGACTTCTGTGCTTGTGCCCAGGTCAATATTTTTTAGTAAGAATATGTCCAGCTTGTCTGGCAGATGGCGTGAGTTGTACGGGAAGTGGGTGGGTTCATCTGGGGCTACCACTTGGACTGCTGGGTGGGTATCCAGGTATCTCAGCAGCTGGTTCCCACTTGTATTTCCAGTGTGGCAACCCCATGCCCTGTGCTTGGCATTCAGGTCCCCCCCTACTATGGTCCTGTTGTTCACATTTAGCAAGCTGTCGAGGTCACTGTGATGGAAGCGTTCGTTTGGAGGGTGGTAGGTTGCCACCAGGACAGTTTGGTGCTGGTTTAACATGATTTCTATTGCAGTTGCCTCTGTGTTGATTAGAGGTGGGATGGTGACTTGTCGGTGGCATATCCGGTGTTTTATGAGGACTCCAGTTCCGCCACCTGGTCTGTTAGGACGGTCAGTCCGGATTAGAATGTAATTTTTGACTCGAAATTGTTCATCAGGGGTTAGATGGGTTTCATTTACCAGTGCTACGTCAATGCCATAATCTTCTAGAAACATTTCCAGTTCGTGTCGGTCATGGAATACTCCGTCTGCATTCCAGATGGCGATGGTGATGTGTCGTTTTCTATTCGCCATCGGAAAACAGTGGGAGAATGGTGGTGAAAAACATTGATACCTTCGTGAAGGTGTCTGGGGCTGCTAGGATTTGGCTTATTGCTTTTTTCACTTTCGTGAAGAAGTCGGTGGTTAATAATTTCTGGATAAGGTTTATAACCTTCTTGACGAAGTCCCAGGGCTGGTTTTGGTTTGGACTATGCTCCTGGGTATTTCGGTTTTGTTGGATATGTGGTGATTGCTGTTGTGTTGGAGATGCTGTGATCTCGACAGTTCTGATATCTGATTCTGTGTGGGGTGTTGTGGAAGAGATGGGGGCTTGCAGGAGCTGCTGGGATGCTGTTTGTGGTGGTGGAGTTGTTGTGGTGGTTGGTGCCAGTAGTGGCAGGGGAGGTACTTCTGTGGATGTTGCTGCTGGTGATAGCATGGGTGTGGGGAGAGTTGGTGAGTCTGGATTTTTGGCAGGGTTTGTGGGCAGAGGGGGGTTTTTTGTCCTTTTGGGGGAAGGCCGTGAGACCTGGGTGGCAACTGGTTGGTTTGGTGGGGTGGCTGGGCGTCTTTGCGCTGCTGGTAGACGTTGGGGTCGTGGTTGGGCTTCTGGTTTTGTCACCTTTGCCGGTTGGGGGTTTGTTTTTACCACCTGGGCTAAGGTGCGGTTATCGTTTCTGTGTTCTTCAGGTGGTCCTGTTGTGCACTCTTGCGGAGGAGGTGGTGAAGTGGTTTGGTTATTAGGGTTTCTTCCCGCGTTTACGGGTGTTGGTGGCGTGGGGAAGTGCGCTTCCTCCAAGATTGATGGTGGGGGGGGTGGGGGTGGGGCATTTCTGGCTGTGGTCGTGTGTCTCGCTTCCCAGGCCTCGACAAGCTTGATATGTACTGGGCATCCCCCATAGGATGCAGGGTGAGCCCCTCCACAGTTTGCGCAAGTGGCTGGCGTGTCTCTCGATTTTGTGCAGGTGCTCGACAGGTGTGGTCCAGCACACTTCACACACCTTGGGGCCATGTTGCATTGCTGAGCTCCGTGCCTGAAGCGTTGGCAAATGTAGCATTGGGTTGGACCTGCTGGTTTCTTATAAAGCTCTACTGCGATCGTCATGTGCAGCAGTCTTTGCAGCTTGAAAATCTTTCTGGATTCTGCTGTATTCAGTAAGTTTACTTGGAAGTTCCTGGTCTTCCTGCGTGGGGCAAAGATGACTCTACCTTCTGCATCTATTTCTGTTTGTGGCTGCGCCACCTGGTACACGCCCTGCACCTGAAAGCCGCTTTCTAATAGTGCCTGCTTCACTTCGTCAGGGGTCCAATGTGGGGTTAATCTCTTTATGACCACTTTTAGTGTGTGTTTTGGGTCATCATTATATGTATAGAATTCTATTTGTCTTTTACGGAATTCCTGCTTTAGGAAATAGAAGTCTTCTGAGTTTGTCGCCTGGTAGACAATACTGTCTCCCTTGTATGTTGTGCTGAGGGCCCCTTTTAGCTTGCCTTGTATCTGGCCGATAAAAGTTGTATACCCCTTTGTCTCGAAAACTGTAATGGGGGGTATTTTTCTTCCCCTGGCTTGTGATGCCTTTGGTATTTGGGTGACTTGTGTGTCTTTGTCTTGCGGTGCAGGCTGGGCAGTGTCCAACTCTACTTGTTATGATGTAGTTGGTTCCTGATTCGCTGCATCGCGCCTGCTCGTTTCTTGCGGGATGGTTTTGTGGTTGCCTTGCGCCACTTTTTGGGCTGGCTCCGCGATGTTTTTGGTTGTAGGCAGTTGTTGCTCTTGCCTCATAAGTGTCACTCTCTTTCCGTTTCGGAGATGGAGGGGAGAATTTGGTTCAATTCCAGGTGTTGAGGAATTGGAGGTGCTGTCAGAGCCAGAAGAGTCGGTGTCTACTATGAGCTTATCTGAGTCAGAGCTGCTGCTCCGCCAGCCGCCGCCGCACCTTTACCAGCTCGCCCTGTTGCGGCCGCCGACCAATGGGGCGCGCGCGCAACCGGCCGCCGCACCCGAGCCCATAAAGCACCCCCACCCCGGCTGCGCCGGCACGCACTCCGCTGCTCGACTCGCTGCCGCTCGCACCGGTCGTTTTCGTTTCCGTTTCGTGTGCACCGTCGCTAGCCCATCGCCATGTCCGGACGCGGAAAGGGAGGCAAAGTCAAGGGCAAGTCAAAGTCCCGCTCAAGCAGGGCTGGGCTCCAGTTCCCGGTCGGCAGAATCCACCGCCTCCTGCGCAAGGGAAACTACGCAGAGCGCGTCGGCGCCGGGGCGCCCGTCTACCTCGCCGCCGTCATGGAGTACCTCGCGGCTGAGGTGCTCGAGCTGGCCGGAAACGCGGCCCGCGACAACAAGAAGACGCGCATCATCCCGCGCCACCTGCAGCTTGCCATCCGCAACGACGAGGAGCTCAACAAGCTCCTGTCGGGCGTCACCATCGCACAGGGTGGTGTCCTGCCCAACATCCAGGCCGTCCTGCTGCCAAAGAAGACCGAGAAGAAGGCCTAAAGGAGGCCAGGCAATCGCAGCGCCGCGTGCTCCCCTGCACGCAACGCGCTTTGCCGGCTCGGCCCACAACAATCGGCCCTTTTCAGGGCCACCACACAAACCTACGTCCAAAGCAAAATTTCAGTCGTCCTCGCCGCACCTTGTTTTGTTTTGTTTTAACTTTGCACTTTCACAGCACAGCCGCCGCCGGCGCACGTCCGCCATCTTGTCGTCCACACAGCCCGTGTGGCCCAACACACACACACACACATTTTGCACGGTCGCAGTCGCCTTCCAAACGACAACGGCAGCAATAATGACCATTGTTAAAGGGAGGCGTGTCGACACACCGCCCTCCACTCCCGCGCGCAACGGCCGTCGACACGAACGAAACAAACAGCTGATCCGGCCGCCTATGCCCACACGCCTTGCCTCGGAAACCCCAACGCCGCCGCAAACACACAGAGCCAAACCACGCAAGCAAATAATCACCGCCTCTCGCACAACAACACACAGCCCGCCATCTCCATCGCGATCGATACAAAGACACACAATAACAAACACACAAACGAAGCAGCTCCACACACAGCCAGCCACATGACACGTTTCCTTTCCTTCTCCCCTCCCAGTCACATCACGTCGCTCAAACGGAAAGAAAGAAAGAAAGAAACAAACAAACAAACAACACAGCGCACACACGCAGCAACAACACAGACTCTTTCGCACTTTTCAACTTCCGAACAGTGTGGTGGCCCTGAAAAGGGCCGTTTTCTAGTCTCTCCCACCCACAAGCACGGCCGCGGGAAGGCCAGCGCCCGCTGCGACGCAGCCTAACCGCCGAAACCGTACAGGGTGCGCCCCTGCCTCTTCAGGGCGTACACCACGTCCATGGCCGTCACAGTCTTGCGCTTGGCGTGCTCAGTGTACGTCACCGCGTCGCGGATCACGTTCTCCAGGAACACCTTCAGCACCCCGCGGGTCTCCTCGTAGATCAGACCAGAGATGCGCTTCACGCCGCCCCTGCGAGCCAGGCGGCGGATGGCGGGCTTCGTGATGCCCTGGATGTTGTCGCGCAACACCTTGCGGTGCCGCTTGGCGCCACCCTTGCCGAGCCCCTTTCCTCCCTTGCCGCGGCCTGTCATCCTTCCTTCCTCGGGCAAAGCAAAACGTGCACAAACAGCAGCTGCAGCGGCTGGCGAGTCGGCTACGGTCTGCGCCCAGCGCGCCCGCCGCCCCCCTATATAGACTCTGGCCCGCCCTCCCCCCACCACGCGCAACCGAGGGCATATAAGCGCAGCACGGAGGCGCGCGGGCCCACCTTGCGTCTCGTTCCCATTCCGCCCCTCTGGGCTCCTACCCACCCCCGCTCCTCTCCCTCCCCATCGTACCCCCTCCAACAGCCTTCCCTCCCTTCCCCACCCAGCAGGTGTCAAGCACTGCTTCCCCCTCCTCCCAGCGGGTGTCACGCTCCGCTGTTCCTTCCCCATCCCCCCGGCAGGCGTTAAGCACTGCCTCCCCCTCTCCCACCCTGGTACACTCTCAACAGCACCCTGTCCCCACCCCTTCCTCTGTTCCCACCCCCCTTGGTGACCTCATCGCCACTGTTGTTGAGGCACTGACCTCAGCCATTTCCGCCACCTTCACCTCCCTCCTCCAATCCCTCCCACACCAACTTGCCACCGCCCTCTCCCAATCCATGTCCCCCATCGCCCCTCCCGCTCCCATTCCAACCAGTCATGGCTGTTAGACATCACGGATTGACAACCATGATCTGGAATGCCAACGGTCTCCACAAACAACAGGGCGAGTTCCGACAGTTCCTCCTGGATGAGAGGGTTGATGTTTGCCTTGTTGCTGAGACGCACCTCAAACCCGGTGTTTTTGTCCGTGTAGCAAACTACTCCTGCTACCGGACAGACAGGCCCACCGCCTATGGTGGCACGGCGGTGTACGTGCGTAACTCCCTCCGCCACCACCCTATTCCCCTCCCCCCACTTCACACTGTGGAAGCCACTGGCATTGTCGTCCACACGGTGAGGGGTCCCATTACGTTCGTGGCTCTCTACAGGCCACCACGAGGCCTTCTCGAAACACCGGACTATGAAGCATTGCTGTCGCTCGGCAACGACGTCTTCGTTGGCGGTGACTTCAATGCCAAACATGCTGCCTGGAACAGTAGGTTAACCAACACATCCGGTCGTCGACTCCTCCGGGTCGCAGAGTGGCATCATGCCCGCACCATCGGCCCGCACGACCCCACCATTTACCCTTCTGGTGGACGTGCCCCAGATGTCCTAGACATCGCAGTGGTGAAAGGTCTACCCCACCCCATCACTGCAGCCACCCGCATCGCTCTAGCCTCCGATCACCGACCGGTCATCTGTTCCATCGATCTCGCTGGAACATCGACCGTGCCGAGGGAAGGCCTAGACATCCGCGGTATTGACTGGCAGTCCTACCAGAGACGGGTCGAAGCAGCCCTACCCACACTACCTGCTGCCGATCACACGGACGCAGATCGTACCCTCATCCACCTCACCACCGTTGTGCTAGATGCTGCAACAGCAGCGACCCCTCCCCGTCCGCACCGGCCCCCGGATCATCTGCGTCCGCTCCCCCCCCACATCCTTGCTCTCATCACAGAGAAAAACCGGACCACCCGTGAATGGCAGCTCACTCGGAATCCGGCAACCAAGCGCCTCATCAATAGATTACAGCGCCAAATCAAGGCTGCGGTGCAAGACCACCGCAATCAGGCTTGGGAGAACAAAATCTCTGCCATTGACCTGCGTGACCCGTCTGCTTGGCGGCTCACAAAAAGCCTTTTGAGACGAGGGCAACGGATCCCCCCCCTACAGGTCGGCAATGACTTTGCGTCCGAACCAGACGCCAAGGCTAACGCCTTGGCTGATGTCTTCGCGCGCAACTTCACCCCGGTCAATGACCCCATTGACCCCGACCATATTCGCCTGGTCACGGCACGCCTCCCTCAATTCCTTGCCGTCCAGGACCCTGAGGATGAAATCACCCCCATTAACGAAGAGGAGGTTGCACTGCAATTGCGGTACCTCAAATCCAAGAAAGCTGGCGGCCCCGATAAGCTGACGAATGCCCTCCTCAAGCAATTACCCCCAGCTTCTATTCCCATCCTGACGGCCACATTCAACAACATCCTCACAACCAGGCAATATCCCTCTGCCTGGAAACACGCTGAAGTGGTCGCCATACCCAAGGCTGGGAAGGATCTTCGTTCCCCTGCCAGCTACCGCCCCATCAGCCTCTTGCCCGCCATCTCCAAGGTGTTCGAGAGGCTGTACCTTAAACGACTGCTCATCCACATTGCCCGAGAACGAGTCCTCCCTGATGAGCAGTTTGGCTTCAGGCAGGGCCACGCCACCACTCACCAACTCCTGCGCCTAGTAGAAGAGGCACTGGACGCCATTGAACGTAGGGAGTACTTCGGGGCCATACTCCTCGACGTGTCCAGGGCGTTTGACTCGGTCTGGCACGAAGGGCTGCTCTACAAATTATTCTCCCTTGGCTTCCCAGTGTCCCATGTACGGCTAATAGCCACATACCTGGAAGGTCGCACCTTCCATGTTAGGATCCCTGACGGGAAATCCACGCGACGACGCATCAGGGCAGGAGTACCACAGGGCAGCGTACTTGGGCCGCTACTCTACTCCCTCTTCACAGCTGATCTGCCCTCTGCGCCGAGGGTACATTTAGCTCTCTACGCAGATGACACTGCACTCTTCTCTCGTTCTCGGAGTGCGGCAGTTCTTCAACAGCGGCTCCAGGGGGCTACAGATTCCCTAACCGACTGGGCTAGGACCTGGCGTCTGGCATTTAATCCTTCCAAGACCCAAGCCCTTATCATCTGCCGACGCCGTATTCCCGTTCGGCTCCCTCAGGTGGCGGTCCTTGGTACCCCAGTCCCCTGGACTCGTACTGCAAAGTACTTGGGTGTTACCCTGGACCAACGCCTAACCTGGCGCCCCCACATCGACGAGGTGCGTCGTAAGGCAATGGGGCGGCTATGCCTGCTCTACCCTCTCATCAACCCAACCTCTTCCCTCCCCACGCACCTTGCTGTTAGACTGTACACCTCCCTTGTTCGCCCCATCCTTGAATACGCGGTGGTGGTGTGGGGCAATGCTGCCCCCACCCACCTCCGCCGACTCCAAACCGTCCAGAACCGGGCTCTCCGGCGTGCCCTCCGCCTCCCCTTCGACTTCCCAACCCGCGAGCTCCACCTCCTGGCTGAAGTGCCGCTCCTTCGTACCCGCATCCTCTCCGCCGCCCACTCCTTTTACCACAAAACTCGTCACTCTCCTAATCCCTTAATCCTTTCCCTGGGCACCCGTGTTCACCGACTAGCCACCACTCGATGGCCCGACCTTTTATTTCGCCCCCCGTGACCTCGCCTGCACCAGGCCCCTCATCTCATGCCGACTACCTCCCTCACGTCATAGATTATTCCCCCCCACATGCCATGTCATTCGCTCCCCCAACACACCTCCCCCTTCCCCCCACACTACCCCCAATGTTGGCCTAATCATGATAGGCCCTTCTTTTTTCCACTTCTTCAACTGTCACCCTCTGACTTCTTTCTCTTTCCCCCTCCCCCCAATTCGCCATGTCAAGAATGCCTGCCGCCGCCATCGCGTCGCCGCTACGAAGCAGAAGAGGCCAGGATAATGGCCGTTCGCTTTCACTCACTCTCACTATTCCTCCTTCTGTCCTTTCTTCTGTAACTAATCGTCATTCCCGGCCAGTCAATTGGGCCGTTCGTTTTCCTTTTCTCTCACTGTCTCTCTTACTATCCTTTCCTCTTTCTTTAAAAAAAAAAAAAAAAAAAAAAAAAAAAAAAAAAAAAAAAAATATTGCACAAAGCATCAAGCAGAACAATAACGCCATGAAATTTGGATAGCCAAACCGTCATGCCAGAAGGTGAAGCGCCTTGTTGCGCTAGTACTTCGCCCTCAGTCGAGGATATCTTCCTCAGTCAATTGTGCAGGTTCGTTCGCGCGGGCCCGTTGTCACGCACGCACGCACGCGTCTGCGCCGAGCCGCCGCAGCGTCAGGTCGCTTGGGCTCTCCGCAGCGCTTTGTCCGTCGCGCGCCTTTGTTCACGAGCGCCTTTGTTCTCGCGCGCCTTTGTCAAGGCACGCGGGCCGAAGGTGGCCACGTGGCAGAAGCGGTAGCGGACTTCTCCAGCTAACGACTCGCTTGCGAGTTCGTCTAGCGGCAAAATTGTGTGTTACCGTTATCGTGGCTGCAATACAAATTGATCAGCATCAATTTGTATTGCGCCTAGGGACTGTTAGGGCACGCCGTGAGTCAGGACCCCCTTCACGTGGGACCAGTCCGCGCTCACTCGCTTAGCACCCACCCTCAAGAGCTCCTGTCTTCCCCATGGAAGGCAATAACATCGCTGCGAACGTCGCGGCGGTGGTCGCCGCGTCAGAGCACGCTCTGGCGGCGGCCTCCAATGCTCCGACCCCCGCGACCGCTCCTCCAGGGTATCGCCCACTCACAACGGTCGAACTCTTTGTTGTAATGAACCGCATGGCCAAAGCCGCCACCGCCTCTGAACGCGAGGCCGCGGAAAAGGCTTACATAAGGTTCTTACAGTACGACCTCGCCGCCGCACTGCCAGGCGCAGCCAGTGAAGAGGCCAAGGTACCGCCGGGAGCCCCGCCAGGCGTGTCCACGCAAGAGGACACTGCACTGCCGGAGGCGGCCCCGAAGGGAGCAGAGCCACCAGGCGTGGCGTCTCATGCACCCACTGCCCTGCTGGCTCCCCCCACGGTACAGGCCAGTCAAGAGGCTGCTGACCTGCCAGCAGCATCTCACGAGGACGTTATTCCAGAAGCCAACCTGGAAAAATTAATCCACGATGGCGAGGCTATGGAAGTCTCACTCCCATCGCGAAAAAGGCCGGCGGATGACGATGAGTCGTCCGAAAACACCGCCGCAGCCGCTCCCGACGGCAAACTCGTTCGAGTCCGCCCAAATCGACACCGAGGCTATGGAGGAAGCGCCAAGGCCGCCCAAAAGGGTGGCCCCACCACCAATCAATGTCCTTTGGAAGGACACCTTCCGAGCCTTCCTAGAAAAATTCTCTGATGGTGTGTCCGCACCACCCAAAATAAAGTCCCTTGGGCGCGAGATGTTGCGCATCACACCTGCAAACATGGACGACTACCGCGCAACCATGAGTAAGATTCGGGAGGAGGGGCTGTTCTGCTACACTCATGATGCAGAGCGGCTCCCTCTCCTGAAGGTAGTCTTCCGCCGTTTGCCCATGAGTATGGAACCTGATCACCTCAAGGAGGAACTCCTCGCCCTGGGGTACAGCGTTAGATCAGCAGGCCTCATGAAGTCACCCAGGACACGGAGGGACATGCCACTGTTCCTCGTTGTCCTGGTGGACAGCATCGAGGCCAGAAAGATATTTCAACTTAAAACAATAGCTACAGTTGACGTAGAAGTTGAGCCACTCCGGGCCAAGGGGCGAAGAGCACAGTGCTTCTCGTGCCAAGGCCTGGATCATGTGGCACACTTCTGCACAATGCCTGCCCGTTGCGTCAAATGCGCGGGCTCCCACCAAAGCAGAGACTGCAAAAAGAGCAAAGATGAACCGCCGAAATGCTGCAACTGCAGTGAACAACACGTGGCCAGCTACAGGGGCTGCAACCTATTTAAAAAGACCAGGCGCCGCGGACGCGGACGTGGAACGTCACGCCCAGTCCAGCAAGGCACCAGCTATGCCACAGCCGCAAAAGGCGCGGCCCCAGCCCACCAGGAGCGACAGCAAGCACCCCCAGACGCCACGAACAAGCCGGCTGCCACAAACCAGTCACCAGCAGCCCAGCCAGGCCCCACTCCACCCGCAACAAGCACCAAAGACTGCAGTCAGGGCCCACTGCGTCCCACCCCCAGCTCCCCACACCAAACATGTCAGGCAAACGCACAGGTGGCCAGTCGTACGGCACCTGCTGCACACATCCCACCGGCTCGGAATACTGCAACAGCCATTCCTGAACCCCACAATAAACCCTGTTTGGAGACAACACAGCTAAATGCCCTCCTGCACTCGCTGACGTCAATGCTCCAGCAACTCCCAGTACTAGTGCAGGCAGTCACGGCGGCCCTCCAGGCCAGCACCGTCCCAGCCCCACACCATGGATAACCCGCACATACATGGGCTAACCGTCTGCGGATTCAACGCAAACGGCCTGGTAAGGCAACAAGGTGAGTTTCGCAACTTTCTGCAGGACGAAGCAGTTGATATATGTCTCGTTTGCGAAACCCACCTTAAGCCTGGAGTCCAAGTCAGGGCAGCCAATTACGCCTGTTACCGCTATGATAGGCCGACTGCCGGTGGTGGGACAGCCGTGTATGTTAGACGTGCACTGATGCACCATGCCACCCACCTCCCTGACCTAGTATCGGTGGAAGCCACAGCAGTCAGCGTGTCCACCGCAATAGGACAGATAACCTTCGTTGCTGCCTATAAGCCCCCACGCGCTACTCTTGCCGACCAGGATATCGACGCGCTACTGGCGGCTGGGGGGCGGGTTTTCATTGCGGGTGACTTCAACTCGAAGCACGCGGAATGGAACTCCCGCCTCACAAATGCCAATGGCCGCCGTCTCCTCAGAGCTGCCCAGAGAAACGGCGCCATAGCTCTGGGGCCATTCGAACATACCATCTTCCCAGCTCGCCAGGATCTGTTGTCCGATGTGCTGGACATAGCAATTCTCAAGGGTATAGGGCACCACATCTCCGCATCGACGCGCTGTGCACTGTCATCAGATCACGTCCCAGTGATCTATGACGTGGACATCGTCGGTGCGGCCCTTCCGCCACGTCGTCCGAACTTCAGGCACCTAAATCGAGAGCGCTATCAGGAGGAGGTCCTCCCTCTCCTGACAGACGCCCCAGACCCGTCTGAGGTTGGCACGGACACTGCCCTGCAGTACCTGAGCGAAAAACTGCTCCAGGCCGCCGAGGCAGCCTCACCGCCTCCCGCACAACATCCACTGGTAAACTCCCGTCGCCTCCCGCCCGAAATCAGGGAGACGATCCGGGAGAAAAACCGGCTCTTCCGAGAGTGGCAAATTACACGCCAACGTCACACGAAGGCCCGGCTGAACCACATGCGCCGGGAGATCAAGGCTGCAGTCGAGGCCCACCGAAACAGGGAATGGGCGGCCCTAGTGGAAACCCTTGACCCTGCTGACGGCAACGCCTGGCGCGTCGCAAAATCATTTTTGAGACGACGTAGGCGCGTCCCACCAATTCAGGTAGGCCAGGAGGTCTTCAGCCACCCCGATGAAAAGGCGAACGTGTTGGCCGACCACTTCGCGGCGTCTTTCACGCCCGTGGCGGACGTCGTGGACGCCGATCACGCTCGCCTGGTAGAAACACAGCTCCCCACCTTTCTAGCGGCCAGAGAAGACGGAGACAACATTGAGCTGATAACAGTGGAAGAAGTGGCCCTGCAGCTACGGACAATCAGCCCAAAAAAGGCGGGAGGGGATGATGGCATCGTCGGCATCCTCCTGCGCGAACTCCCAGCAGAGGCATACCAGACGCTCGCAGACATCTTCAACACCATCCTACGCACGGGAATCTACCCTTCCGAGTGGAAACACGCGGAAGTGGTAGCAATCCCTAAGACAGACAAGGACCCCCGTCTGGCGGCCTCCTACCGCCCGATCAGCCTCCTGCCCACACTCTCGAAAGTATTCGAGCGCCTCTACGCCAAACGCCTCCTCAGACACGTGGAGGCCGAACATCTGCTTCCAGATGAACAGTTCGGTTTTCGCAGGGGCCACTCCACAGTACACCAACTCATGCGTGTCGTGGAGGAAGCCATGAGAGCCCTGGAGACCCGGGAATACCTTGGGGCGGTGTTCCTGGACGTCTCTAGGGCATTTGACTCCGTGTGGCACGACGGGCTCGTGTACAAACTATTCGTGCACGGGATCCCAACGTCGCACGGGGTGCTACTGAAGTCCTACCTCGAAGACCGGACCTTTCATGTGCGCCTTGAGGAGGGTGTGTCTACTCAACGACCGATCCAGGCTGGAGTGCCGCAGGGGTCCGTACTCGGCCCCCTGCTGTACTCCCTCTACACCGCAGATGCTCCGCGAGTGGCGCGGGTGTCGCTCGCATTATATGCCGACGACACTGCGCTGCTCGTCCGGAGCATGAACCTGCAAGAAATGAGACGGCGTCTCCAGCTAGGGTGTGAGGCTTTAGGAAGCTGGTCGACGAAATGGCGGCTGAAATTTAATGCTGCCAAAAGTCAGGCAGTAATATTCACAAAGAGAATGCTGCCTCGTGACTTAGAGCCGGTGACGATCACGGGAGGCCCCATCCCGTGGTGTAAAACCGCGAAATACCTCGGGGTAACCTTAGACCAGCGGTTAACATGGCGCCCCCACATACAGGAGGCAAAGGGTAGGGCTGCAGGGCGTCTTCGTGTCCTGTACCCTCTACTCAACCCGACTTCGACGCTTCCCCCTCGCCACGGCATCACCCTATACCTGGCACTGGTTCGCCCGGTGCTGGAGTACGCTGCCGTGGTGTGGGGAAATGCGGCCGAAACCCACATTGTTGAGCTCCAGAGGGTGCAGAACCGAGCACTTCGGCTCGCCCTCCGTCTACCCTGGCGCTACCCAACTGCCCAGCTACACCAACAAACTGGTATACCTCTGCTGAGAGACCGCTTCCGACAATCAGCGCGACAGTTTTATCAAGAGGCCCACAGGTCTCACAATAGGCTCATCCAGGCACTGGGCCACCAAATCCACCACAGGCCGACCACACGTTGGCCCGACCTGTTGCAACCATAAAAACCTTGCAACAACCAATGGATGCAACGCATCCGATAGGCCAGCCCGAAATAAGTCAGTTCCCTCCCACATCTTATAAGTAAATATTTGCAGGAATAGCACCCGATGCTCACCCTGCCCCTTCACGAGCAAAGGATCGCTCGCAAGTAAAAGTGAGTGAGTGAGCGGGCCCGTTGTCAAGGCAGCACCGGACGCCGCGCCGCACCTAACCTCCACGCACGCCGCTCCGCTACCGCTACCGCTACCGCCATGGCCCGCACAAAGCAAACGGCCCGCAAGTCCACCGGCGGAAAGGCGCCGCGCAAACAGCTCGCCACCAAGGCGGCGAGGAAGAGCGCGCCCGCCACCGGAGGCGTCAAGAAGCCCCACCGCTACAGGCCGGGCACCGTCGCCCTGCGAGAAATCAGGCGCTACCAGAAGAGCACAGAGCTGCTCATCCGCAAGCTGCCATTCCAGCGCCTAGTGCGCGAGATCGCCCAGGACTTCAAGACCGACCTGCGCTTCCAGAGCTCCGCAGTCATGGCCCTGCAGGAGGCCAGCGAGGCCTACCTCGTCGGCCTCTTCGAAGACACCAACCTGTGCGCAATCCACGCCAAGCGCGTCACCATCATGCCCAAGGACATCCAGCTCGCGCGCCGCATCCGCGGCGAGCGCGCCTAAACCGCGCCGCGGCACCGCACCGCACAAACAAAAACGGCCCTTTTCAGGGCCACTAACATCTCTCCGTCGCGAGCAAACTTTGTCGGTCGCCTGCCTCTCGCCCCACAACCACACAAAAACAAAAACAACCACCACTTCCCGTCCGTCCGCCACACCCGCTCACTCTGCCTGCCTGCTAGCAGCGCGCAACAATCGCACATCATCCCTCCCCGGCCGCTCAAAGCGCACAATACCCAACGGCCGACGTCACACCGCACGGGTGGCTGGCCGGCCGCCGCCGCTTTCGTTTCGAAAACAAAACCCGCACCGACGGCCAACGGCCAGGCAGGCGCGCTCTACACGCCACCGAAATCCCCGCCGACTCCTTCCACATCTCAACGTGCCCCCCGTTGCAAAACATAACACACACAAAGACCGGACACGACGAGACAAGACATCCGAGAAGAACTGAACGCAGGCAAGCCAACCAACGTATTCAAAAACAACGTGACAGAAAACCAACCGTCGGCCGCCGCCAAAAAGCAACGGCGACACTCAACCACGACAACAACACCACCGCTACCGCTACCGCTACCGCTACCGCCGCCCACACCCGCCACCGACCCCCGCAATCCAACCACCACGGCACGCAAACAGCATCCCCACGGGCATACAGACAGACAGACACCCACACCAAACGCAACACGACAATCAAAACCTTCCCCGACGTGCTTTGATGGCCCTGAGAAGGGCCGTTTTGGGCCGCGCGTCTCTTGCGCGCCACTAGACGACGACGGGGGGTGGGGACGACGGAGCCAAGCGCCAAACCCTTCCTTTCCCATCTCTTTCTCCTCTACTCTACTTCTTCTTCTTGGGCGAAGCCTTCGCCTTAGACGGCGTCGTCGCCTTCTTCGGGCGCGGCGCCTTCGGCTTCTTCGTCGGAACCTTGGCGGCCTTCTTCGCCTTCGACGGCGACTTGGCCTTGGCCGGCTTGGCCGCAGCCGCCTTCTTCGCACCCGCGGGAGCGGCCGACGCCGCAGACGCCTTCTTGGCGGCGCCCGCCTTCCGACCGGTCGCCGCCTTCACACCACCAGCCTTCTTTGCGCCGGCCGCACGGGCGCCCTTCTTCTCCTTGCTGGCCGGAGCGGCGCGCTTCTTCTTGGCACCGCCAGCACGAGCCTTGCCGCCCTCGGCCGCCCCCCCGCCGCCGGCGCCGGCAAGCTTGAACGAGCCGGACGCGCCCTTCCCCTTCGTCTGCACCAGCTCGCCCGCCACGACGGCCGACTTGAGGTACTTCTTGATAAACGGCGCCAGCTTCTCCGCGTCCAGCTTGTAGTGCGCGGCAATGTACTTCTTGATCGCCTGCAGCGACGACCCGCCGCGCTCCTTCAGACTCTTGATGGCCGCCGTCACCATCTCAGAGGTGCGCGGGTGCGCAGGCTTGGCGCGCGGCTTCTTCGCAGACGACGCAGACTTGGCCTTCTTCGTAGTGCCGGTGGCGGCGGGTGCCGCAGCAGTCTCGTTCGTAGCCGCCTGATCTGCCATTTCGACGACGCGCGTAACACACAGCGAGAGCGAGAGCGAGAGCGAGCGGGACGGCAGGCACGCAAGCACAGCACAGCAGAGCAGAGAATCACAAGGGCCCAGCCAGTGTCGCGGGCGGGCGCGGACGGCCGAGAGAGCGGCCGCCACTCTGCGCGCCGCCGCGCCGCGCCTCCCGCGCTTGCTACCGCCCAACGTCCGACAGCCTGTGCGGAGCAGCCCCAAACCTGCGCCACAACCGCCCGCGCCTTTCAAACCACCGAGGATGGGGCTACACACAGCCACACCACAGTCGCCAACCAGTCGCCACGGCAGCGCCGCAAACCACGGCCAAACTGCAGCTACCGCGCGCTACAGCCTGGGTCGGCCCGCCGAGAATCGCCGCCCCCGCCCAAATGCCGCCCCCACAGCCCCAGCCGACGACCCGCCACAATGGCCAAACCTTCGGCAAAACTCCCACACCGTCGCCGCGGCAGCCCGGCCAGCGCGGCCGGCGCCACAGCCACACAAGCCGAGGCGTGCGGCGATGACGGCCGTGCAAACGCGCCTCCGCCGCCCCATCGCCTTCCGTCGCCCTCCCGCCGTTTCCCGATCGGCCCGCAGCCGTCGGGCCACATCGCGCGCCGTCCTCCTCCTCTCGCCCGCCAACATTCACAGCCGTTTCTCAACAATTGCCCGCCGCAAACGGACGCCGCCTGCGCAACAGGCGCCGCCGCCCCTCGCCGCTTCCGACCCAACCCCTCGACCGAGGCAAACCGCAATCCGAATCTACAGACCAACCCAATCTGCCGTCAGCACACACGACAGCCGACCTTACACGTTACGCGTTACACATTACGTTTACACGTCTAGGTTAGGTTAGGTTAGGTTAGGTTAGGTTAGGTTAGGTGGACGTGGGTTAGGTTAAGGGGACTTGGGTTAGGTTAAGCGTCAAACTTAGGTTAAGCATTCAAACACGTCAGGCGTCAGAGGTTAGGTTAGGTTAGGTTAGGTTAGGTTAGGTTAGGTTAAGGGGTCAGTGCTAGGTTAAGAAGCGTCAAACGTAGGTTAAAAAGCGTTCAAAAACGTGAGGCGTGAGCCGGACAGCTTACCTTACGTAGACGTTAGGGGCTCAGGCTGAGCTCACCTCACCACAGGTTCGGTTCGGTTCGCTCAGCTCACCTCAGCTCAGCGTAAAGCGCCGAGGTCAGGCTACGTTCGTTCACCTTCGGGCGCCACACTTTCGGTTGAAAGGTCGCGACGGGACGACGTCGGCAGGCACGCCGCAAACAAACAAACAAACAAAACGTACAGACGACGTCGAAAAACCGCCGACAGACGGGGAGCAGCACGACCACGACCAGATACCGAGCGCGAACGAGACACACGCGAACCACCCCCACCGGCCAAAGGGCACCACACAACAACCCAGAGCACCACGTGTCGACACCAGACCAACCCGCCGCTCACGCGACATGCCTGGCACCGAAGGGCAACCGCCCGCAACTGCGCTTTCCGCGCCGGCCCGGATGCACGTCGTGCTACAACAACACCACTACCGTACACAGCCGCTGTTCACAACATCACTATCATGCGCGCCCGCGGCTCGCCGCCGTCGCAGTCGCACCCCCAACGCCAGCACTTTTGCACCACCATTCACACGCACCGCAACACAGCTCGCCGACACAGCCGAACAAAACAAACACCACACAACAACAACAACAACAACAACAACGCCGCCGCCGCCGCCGCCGCCTCTACTTGTGCCGGCGACCCACCCCGCCGATGGCGCACCTTTCGCCAGCCGGCAATCGACACGCACCCACCCACCCACCCACCCACCCCCGGGGCCCAGTGCAAAAAAAAAAAAAAAAAAACAAAACACACACACACACACACAAACGACACGGGAGGCGCACACCGCCACTTCGCGCGCACGCCACCAACCAGTCGTCGTCTCAAAATAACAAACAAAAACCAAAAAACAAACAAAATAAACTAACAACTAGGGCAACACAAATCAAAACAAAAAACGCCTCGCACGAACCGCCCACAAAACGAACAAGCACACGCACAGGCACAGCCTCTGCTGGCGACCACGACGCAGCGGCACGCTGCTCCTGTCCCGCGCCCCGCGCCCCACTCGATTCACAACTCACGCGACACCGTCAACGACGGGCTCGCTTCCCGCAACCTACCACCTTTCCGCCACGACGCACAGCCCCAGCCCCACCCGACGACGCCCGTGGCAACGACTGCACTTTCACCACCGCCTCCCCCCAACACACACACAGCCAGCCAAAAACGCACTCGCGACCCACACATGCACGTGCATCGGCACACGCCAACCAGTCAACGTCGACAACCACACGCAAGGCTCGAAACGAAACCGGCGTCCTTCCACGTTGCCATCAAGCTACACGACACAAGACACAAGGAACCAACACAACAGCCGGCCCCACTAATTCCCACTCTCACGCCGCAAAAAGCACACCGAAACCGCCAAACGCACGCACATTCCCCTTCGCACTGACACCGACCGGCTCGCTACCACACCTCCCGGCAGCCGTTTCACAAACATGACACGGCGTGACGCGACATCACGGGCCTACGCACACCGGACCCACTCACACTCTCTCCTTTCCTTCTGTTTTTCCCGACGCCTTCGGCCGGGCACACGCGGCACAACGCCGCCAATTCACCACACCGCCCACACAGTCGACAAGCGCCCGCCCTGTACGGCACACGCAACGACGCAGCGCAGCAAAGGGCGCCCGCAACACATACCTCTCCTCTCTCTCTCTCTCTCTCTCTCTCCGCCGCCCGACGCGCCAACCGCCACACCACACCGCCAGCCACTCGCACATTGTGCACTGCCACCAGCCACACGTCCAACACGCCGCGCCGCCTCCGGCCACCCGCCAGGGGGCGCTCACGTCCGCGACAACAGCGCGGCCCGCCGGGCCGAACCGAACCGAGCCGCCGCTGCTGCTCTGCACTCGGCACGGCCACACCCTGCTGCAGGCCGGGCTCGTCTCCCTGTACGCGTCTGCCTGCGCATCAACACAACGGGGCAAGTGAGCAAACCCCGTCACAACACGCCACATCGCGCAATGGCCGTGCCGACCTTTTTCTCTCTACCGCCATCCCTTCTTCTCGCGTTTTACTCGTTGTTGCTGCAGCGGCGCACACCTACACATCCACAGCCCCAGCCGGCCTCACCTCAGGGCCCGCCGCCAGCGTCTCCTCCTCGGGCACAGGTGCGGTGCTGTGGCCGCCCATCCAACCGCATTGCTGGCCGTCCAGTCCAGCCGCCAGGCGTTCCCACTGCCGCGCACCGACCCTGCTGCAGAAAACGAAGCATGGCCAGACCGACCGACCGATACACAAAGCAAGCCGTCGCCTCGCCTCGCCTCTCGTCCTTCCTTCCGCCCCCGCCATTCTCACACCACCGCCTCTCCACTTTCGCCCCCCCCCCCCTCCCTCCTTTTTTTTTTTTTGTTTCTTTCTTTCTTTCTTAGGGCCCTCTCTCCTTACGGCACCGCCTGCAGCAGCGGATTTTTGCGCCCACACGCCTACTCCTACCACCATTACCTTGCCCTGCCCTGCCCTGCCCTGCCCTGCCCTGCCCATCAACGTCGCAGTCGAACCGACGCTTGCCAACAACACACTGCCCACGTTCCTTTCTCTTTTCGGCCTACGCCCATTACGCGCCGCCGCCACAGCCTATTATTCTCCCTTCCCTTCCCGTCCCACAACACACCGACGTCATCACACGCACCCAAAACAGGGGCCACGACCGTGTTCCTCGCCCACTCCCATCCCGCACGGTACGCACATTCCCAACTACTACCGCGCACCCTCCCTTTCCAATCTGTGTGTCTCTGTGTCTGTGTCCTGTCCGCGCGTGACGCCTCTCAACATCCGCCGTCCCCCGTCCCGTTTTCGCCCCCATGCCGTCGTCGCGCCGCCTCCTCCTCCTCCCCGTCCACCGCCGCCCCTGTCCGCCCCGCACCACACCATACACCGCTGCTTGTCCCGGCCGTTGCCACCAAAGGCGCCGACCGCAAACGCGCCACGCCGCAGCCCCCGTGCGTCTCGCTCGCTTGCATCTCCGTGCCGACGCTGCCTCTCTTCCCGCACGCACTCGACCTCGACAACACAGTCTTTGGCTCCGCCACTGCGTGTTCCGGTGGTACGCACGCTGCAACACGTATGTACTCATTACCAGAGCGATGGCGAGGCATGACAGCATCTCTGTCTTACCAGAGAGTTATTTATCGTTGCTAGTCGGCGCTTGGACCGCGCCAGACGACAGTAGTGGCACGCAGCGAGTCGCCAGGAACAGTTGTTATATATATTGTAGCGCGAGTCGGGAGAGGTAGTAGTCGTCAGTCGACAGTCGTAGCGGGTGGACGGTTGTACTGAGCGGGCGTCGGCGGCGTGCTCTGCTCGTCTCGCGACTCTGGTCACGGTTCGGGACGATGTACAGTATATTGTGTTACAATAACAAGGTAGTGTGAAGCTGCATTGCGCAAATCTGATAACGTATGTTCATTGTACTTATTTTGTTCAACAACAAATGCCCCAATATTACTTTTTTTCTAAAGTAACCTTTTTTTTTTTTTTTAAAGAAAAACATTCACTTTTTAAAGACTACTTCCTATGGCATTTCCCTCCAAGGAGTGCAAATTAATTACCAGCCAGCACTCATTCATTGCACACAGCTGTGTAAGGGGTATCTACAATTGAGGAGCAGATATATAAATGCACTTTTTTTTTTGTGTGTGTGTCTCTTTTTCATTGGGGTAACGATCTTTGGCTCTTTTTATTCTGAATACGCTGCTGCCCTCATACAATGTATCAGGTTTCATTATGTCTGTTGCACTGTTACTTATCGTTGGGTTTGTTTTGTAGGGACGTTAACATTCTGGCACATTTTTATTATCATCAGACTCTCTGCTATTTGTGCAGGGAGGTTATACCTGGGTCCATTTCCATTTACATTTTAATCTTGATAGACTTTTTGTTTTCTTTTTTGTTTCTTGTTGTTTTCCCTTCTTTTTTTGTTGTTTTTTTGTTTGTTTTGTTTTTCCCACTCTCACCACCACCGCCGCATCACGCCATGGCCTCCCCCTTACGTTTTTGGTTTCTTTTTCTGTTCTTCAACTGCTTCAACATCACCGCGCCCCATTTCCACACCACAGCCATCAGCCTCCAAGACGGGCAGGCGCAGTGTGCCATTTCCGGCGCACAAGCACACCCCGTACGGTACTCTCCTCGCCCCCACGCCACCAACAACACAGCGACCACGCGGCTTTCAGGCATGGCACGGCACCGGCGAAATGCGCCGCCCCCGCCCCCGCCCCCGCCCCCGCCCCCGCCCCTCCGCGCATCCGTCCGTCTCGCCACGTTCACTGACAGCCGCGTCTGCGGCTACACCACGACAACCACAACACAACAACGCTCCCCTCCCTGGCACCTCATTGTTTTTCTCCTCCTCTTTTGCACAAAACCACAACGCCGAGCACAGGCGCAAGCCACCCACACCGCGCCCCTCCCCGTCTTTGGCCGCCGCTCCTCGTTTGCCCCCTCCCATCTCCCGAATGCCATGCCAGCAGCGTTACGCATGCCCCTCCCCTGTCCACACAACACTACCGCCAAACGAACAGCCTTCCGGGCCACATGCAGGGCACGCCCACCTCCAAACACTGCCAATTCACGGACGCAATTCGCTAAACACACACACACACACACACTTTCTCGACACCTTTCTGTAGGGAGGGTGCGTCATCTCGACCGTGACAGAGTGACGGCAACTATCGACGATCCATTTCCCCCCACTGGTAAAACATGTCCACTAAACACCTACATACATCATTCAAGTACACAGACAATAGCATACACACAATGGGAGGGCACACGAACATGGACGGCACGGCACTGTCATACACTCTTCCTCAGAACCATATCAACAAACGTTACGTACATCCGGGAAAGCGAAAGCAAAAAGCACAAGCAAAGGGCAAAGCCCAATGCAGCCGTCAAAGGTAAGGTAACGTTCACCACGGCAGACACTTGCAGCCGCGCCGCCGTTAAACGCATTTCAGTGCGGCTCCAATACGCCTCCGACACGGGAACGTTCCGTTGCTCTACGAATGCGTTTCTCCCTTTGTCCCTTCCTCTCTCTTTTGCCCCCCCTCTGTCCTTTCCTCCTGCACTCTTGCCTCATTCCTCACGTTCTGCCCAGACATTCGACCGATCAAAGTCAACCTTTCGTTACCGTTCTCAGCGCGACGGTGTACAACAGTATGACGGGTGTGCCCAAAGACTTCGGTTCAGTTGCGTGACGCCGGTCTATCGCGCCGATCGACAGTTACACAAAACTATGTCAAACAAACAAATACATACATACCGGATGGACACAGACAAACACGTGTACAGACATTCGCCAAAAACGACCGCCGCCGCCGCCGCCGCCGCCGCCGCCGTCGTCTAGCGTCGCGCTTACTGTACTGCACTGGACACGCGTGCATCTCGAATGACGACATCGGTGTGCGTGCGTCCTACGCAATCAGTCAGACACGGCTATCAAAAATCAGAGTCGAATGGTACATCATCGTGCGTGTCGCCGTACACGTACAGTACAATACAAAACAACAATGCGTCTCTTAATGGCACGTTCATTTCAACGTCACTCCACACACCTCCACGCTGCAGTTACGTCGCACCATTGTCAACTCGGCGTACTGCAAAGGGAATAGTGGGCGGCAAAACATTCCACATTTCACCCTCGCCATGTGTGATGTGCAAACCAAACCCGCAGACGGCCGTCGTTACGGTGACACACAACGCCAACGAGGCGTGCCACCATTCCACGCCACGGCGACCAACCTCGTGGCCGTACCCCGCAACAACGCTTTGACGCGGACCCCCCCACCCACAATCAAAATGCACACATCACAGCCGTCCACAAAACAACAACAACAACAACAACAACAACAACAACAACAACAATTCCGCCCTTCCCGCAAAGGCACGTTGGTGGCCCTGAAAAGGGCCGTTTTGCCGCTCTCGCAACGGAGGAGCCTTCTCCATCCTTCCTTCCATTCCAGAGCCACCTCCTTACTTGGAGCTCGTGTACTTGGTCACCGCCTTCGTGCCCTCGCTCACGGCGTGCTTGGCCAGCTCGCCAGGCAGCAACAGCCGCACAGCGGTCTGGATCTCGCGGGACGTGATGGTCGAGCGCTTGTTGTAGTGCGCCAGGCGAGAAGCCTCGGCCGCAATGCGCTCGAAAATGTCGTTCACGAAGCTGTTCATGATGCTCATCGCCTTCGACGAGATGCCCGTGTCAGGGTGCACCTGCTTCAGCACCTTGTAGATGTAGATGGCATAGCTCTCCTTCCTCTTGCGCTTCTTCTTCTTGTCGCCCTTCGAAATGTTCTTCTGCGCCTTGCCAGCCTTCTTGGCGGCCTTCCCGCTAGTCTTGGGCGGCATCTCGAACCAACGTACGGCAGCAGCAACACCAGTAGCAAGCGCTCCGCTCTAGTCAGCGTCTCCCCACACAGTGGCACCCGCCGCCAGCCGCCGCCGCACCTTTACCAGCTCGCCCTGTTGCGGCCGCCGACCAATGGGGCGCGCGCGCAACCGGCCGCCGCACCCGAGCCCATAAAGCACCCCCACCCCGGCTGCGCCGGCTTCCAAGAAACTCGCCTAATGTCCCTCTCAGTCACGCCCGAAACTTTGAAACAAAGAGCAAGGGCAGTGCAGTGCTTTAACTGCCAGGTGATAGGACACGTTAACGCTGACTGCGAAATGCCGCCGAAATGCGTCCGCTGCGCGGGAGACCACGCATCCAGGGACTGTACCAGGAAACCAGAAGACCCCCTGACGTGTGCAAACTGCGGAGGCGGCCACACAGCCAGCTACCACGGCTGCCCTGTCCAAATGAGGGCATGGGAAAGAAGACAAGGCAAAACCATAAACAACCCCAAAGGAAACCAAAACAAGACAAAAACACAGAACACAACAAAAACAGCCGACCACAGACACCGCAAAACCGAACAAACACTGCAAAAACAACACACTCCAGACACCAGAACAGGCGCCAAAACACAAACACCCGGTAATACGGCCCAGACAGACAGACACAAGACATACGCGAAAGCAGCAACACCAGAACCGAGCCCTATAAAAACAACAGCAGAACCAAACCAACAGGCTCCCAAAACACACACCAACACAGACGAACAATCACCCATGACACACTTTACCACGGCCCTCACAGAAGTCATCAAACTGATTGACAAGTTAATGCAAACGATGACTCAAAACTTTGAGAAACTGTCCGCCGAAATCAGTTCGGCAGTTAGGCCCTCGCAGCAAGCTGCGAAGTCAGGTAACACAAAACCCCACGATGGCTAGGCCAGCTGTGCAGGGACTCAAATTTTGTACGTTTAACGCCAACGGCCTCGTCCAACAGGCACTGGAATTCAAACAGTTCCTGACGGACGAAAACATCGACGTATGCATGGTGTCCGAAACTCATCTCAAGCACGGAGTTCGAGTAAAGGCACCAAACTACCTCAGCTACAGAAGGGACCGACCAACTGCAGGGGGCGGGGTAGCAATCTACATCAAAAGGGGGATTCCGCACCATCAAATATACCCACCAGACATGAAGCAGTTGGAAACAGTAGCAATCGAGGTAGCGACAACCACAGGTCCGGTAACTGTGGTTGCGGCATACCGACCACCCACCCGCACCTTAGAAGAAGACGACATCGTAAAACTAGGGCAAATCAGGGGCAAGCTCGTAGTCGGGGGAGACCTCAACGCAAAACACACAGACTGGCATTCCAGGTGTGCAAACAGAGCGGGCCGACAACTGAAAAGCATCGCGCGCATCCACCAACTCCATGTGTGGGGCCCTGAGGAACCCACACATTTCCCCCTGAACGGCAACAGGGCGGACGTCCTCGACATAGCTGTTACGAAAGGTCTCGCAGGTTTTGTGGCCGCGAGTTCACTGAACAAAATGTCATCCGACCACAATCCTGTAATCTTTGAAATCGACGTGGGTGGGTGGCTGCCACCCACCCAGAGATTACTCACACACAAAAGTACCAACTGGGAACAATTCAAAGAAAAAGTAACAGCAGACTTCGCAAACACCCCGCTCCCAATAGACAACATAGAACAAACGCTGAGAAATTTCACCGACGCGATCCTGCAAGCAGCAAAGGGCGCTACACCCAGCCCCCGTCCCAGTCCACCCCCCACACAGCGACTGCCACCCCAGCTGCTTGCTCAGATAAGACACAAGAACAGGACCGCGAAGGAATGGAAACTGACGCGAAATCCGATAACCAGGAGGCTGCTCAACCGCCTACAAAGAGAGCTTAAGGCATCGCTCACTGAGCACAGAAACCAGCAATGGTCGAACCGCCTCACGGCTCTCAAAGTGCAGGACAACAGCCTCTGGCAAGCCACCAAGCAGTTCACCAAAAGACGCGCTAGGATGCCGCCTCTGCATGGCGAGAGAGGACTAGTGTTCAGCGCCCGTGACAAAGCCAACGCACTCGCCGACGTCTTCGAAAAACAATTCACTCCAGCAGAAGCGCAAGACCAGGAACATGAGAGAACAGTAAGAGAACAGTTAACTGCATTTCTCGCAGCAGAAGATGACGTCGCTGACGATATACCTGCCTTCTCAATCGAGGAGGTAGCAAAAGCCATCAGATCTCTACCCACAAAGAAAGCCCCAGGACATGACAACCTCACCAATGAACTGCTTAAACACCTGCCCCAGCTAGCGATAGAAAAACTGACAGAAATATTCAACGAGATCACGCGAACACAAACATTCCCGAAGCAGTGGAAACACGCGGAAGTGGTCGCGATCGCTAAGCCTGGAAAAGACCCACTTTTTCCTCAGCACCACCGCCCCATAAGTTTACTCCCCACTCTCAGTAAACTCTACGAGCGCCTCCTATTGGTCCACATAGAAAGATACATACGCAGAGAAGAAATGCTCCCCCAATTCCAATTCGGGTTTCGCAATAAACACTCAGCACCCCAACAACTTATGAGAGTAGTCGAAGCCGCCACAGACGCCTTCAACCGGAAAGGCTACTGTGGCCTAGTGCTACTCGATGTAGCCAAAGCATTTGACAGTGTGTGGCACACTGGACTACTCTACAAACTCTACACGTTAGGTTTCCCCGGCCAAGTCGTTAAGCTACTGCGCAGCTACCTAGCTAATCGGAAATTCTGTGTTAAAGTAGACACTGCTAAATCAAGCACACGAGGCATACGAGCTGGAGTCCCTCAGGGCTCGGTGTTAGGCCCTGTGCTGTACAACCTGTACACAGCCGACACACCGACCGCCCCACAGACTCACACAGCCCAGTACGCTGATGACACGGCATTCTTTGCCACCAGCACCAACAGAACACTCGTCACGCGGAGATTACAAAACCTACTCAACAACACAGAAACATGGGCCAAGAAATGGAGAATTACAATAAACGGCGACAAAACGCAAGCCATCATGCTCACGCAACGGAAAGGCAAACGATCAATCGCACACCGACATAGACAAAACACAACACTTAGGCTCCACAGGCGAGAAATCCCGTGGAAAAAAACCGCAAAATACCTGGGGGTCACTATAGACCAGCGCCTTACCTGGAGATCGCACATAAACGATCTCAGGAATAAGGCAAGCGCCAGGCTGAACGAATTATATCCACTGCTGAACTGCAGTAGCAGCCTCGCAGCAACAACCGGAGTCAGGCTCTACTGCAGTTTAGTAAGACCTATATTTGAGTATGCCTGCCCAGTGTGGGGATATGCAGCCAAGTCGCACATAGCGAGGCTGCAGAGAACCCAAAATAGGGCACTGCGACGGGCACTACACGTCCCCTCCCGATTCCCCACGGCAGATACGCACGAAGCCGCGGGAATGAAAACACTGATTCAAAGATTTCGAGAACTCGCGGCCGCATTCTATCGAAATGCGCGCAGTTCCGAAAACCAGCTTATAAACAGACTAGGGAACTACCCCAACACCCCTACAAAATTCAGGAGACCCAAAACAATCCTGGACTGAACACAACACTACGTCAAAGCACCACCGCATAAAAAAAGTTAGGCCACAACACAAAGTTAGGGGCATATAACACATGCCACAAAAATAGCACATTCAACTAGAAGGAAATGTCACCAGACAACACCCTTCAACACACACATTCTCACATCGGTGAGAAATCACATATGCAAGGAGAGAGCTGCGCCGGCACGCACTCCGCTGCTCGACTCGCTGCCGCTCGCACCGGTCGTTTTCGTTTCCGTTTCGTGTGCACCGTCGCTAGCCCATCGCCATGTCCGGACGCGGAAAGGGAGGCAAAGTCAAGGGCAAGTCAAAGTCCCGCTCAAGCAGGGCTGGGCTCCAGTTCCCGGTCGGCAGAATCCACCGCCTCCTGCGCAAGGGAAACTACGCAGAGCGCGTCGGCGCCGGGGCGCCCGTCTACCTCGCCGCCGTCATGGAGTACCTCGCGGCTGAGGTGCTCGAGCTGGCCGGAAACGCGGCCCGCGACAACAAGAAGACGCGCATCATCCCGCGCCACCTGCAGCTTGCCATCCGCAACGACGAGGAGCTCAACAAGCTCCTGTCGGGCGTCACCATCGCACAGGGTGGTGTCCTGCCCAACATCCAGGCCGTCCTGCTGCCAAAGAAGACCGAGAAGAAGGCCTAAAGGAGGCCAGGCAATCGCAGCGCCGCGTGCTCCCCTGCACGCAACGCGCTTTGCCGGCTCGGCCCACAACAATCGGCCCTTTTCAGGGCCACCACACAAACCTACGTCCAAAGCAAAATTTCAGTCGTCCTCGCCGCACCTTGTTTTGTTTTGTTTTAACTTTGCACTTTCACAGCACAGCCGCCGCCGGCGCACGTCCGCCATCTTGTCGTCCACACAGCCCGTGTGGCCCAACACACACACACACACATTTTGCACGGTCGCAGTCGCCTTCCAAACGACAACGGCAGCAATAATGACCATTGTTAAAGGGAGGCGTGTCGACACACCGCCCTCCACTCCCGCGCGCAACGGCCGTCGACACGAACGAAACAAACAGCTGATCCGGCCGCCTATGCCCACACGCCTTGCCTCGGAAACCCCAACGCCGCCGCAAACACACAGAGCCAAACCACGCAAGCAAATAATCACCGCCTCTCGCACAACAACACACAGCCCGCCATCTCCATCGCGATCGATACAAAGACACACAATAACAAACACACAAACGAAGCAGCTCCACACACAGCCAGCCACATGACACGTTTCCTTTCCTTCTCCCCTCCCAGTCACATCACGTCGCTCAAACGGAAAGAAAGAAAGAAAGAAACAAACAAACAAACAACACAGCGCACACACGCAGCAACAACACAGACTCTTTCGCACTTTTCAACTTCCGAACAGTGTGGTGGCCCTGAAAAGGGCCGTTTTCTAGTCTCTCCCACCCACAAGCACGGCCGCGGGAAGGCCAGCGCCCGCTGCGACGCAGCCTAACCGCCGAAACCGTACAGGGTGCGCCCCTGCCTCTTCAGGGCGTACACCACGTCCATGGCCGTCACAGTCTTGCGCTTGGCGTGCTCAGTGTACGTCACCGCGTCGCGGATCACGTTCTCCAGGAACACCTTCAGCACCCCGCGGGTCTCCTCGTAGATCAGACCAGAGATGCGCTTCACGCCGCCCCTGCGAGCCAGGCGGCGGATGGCGGGCTTCGTGATGCCCTGGATGTTGTCGCGCAACACCTTGCGGTGCCGCTTGGCGCCACCCTTGCCGAGCCCCTTTCCTCCCTTGCCGCGGCCTGTCATCCTTCCTTCCTCGGGCAAAGCAAAACGTGCACAAACAGCAGCTGCAGCGGCTGGCGAGTCGGCTACGGTCTGCGCCCAGCGCGCCCGCCGCCCCCCTATATAGACTCTGGCCCGCCCTCCCCCCACCACGCGCAACCGAGGGCATATAAGCGCAGCACGGAGGCGCGCGGGCCCGTTGTCAAGGCAGCACCGGACGCCGCGCCGCACCTAACCTCCACGCACGCCGCTCCGCTACCGCTACCGCTACCGCCATGGCCCGCACAAAGCAAACGGCCCGCAAGTCCACCGGCGGAAAGGCGCCGCGCAAACAGCTCGCCACCAAGGCGGCGAGGAAGAGCGCGCCCGCCACCGGAGGCGTCAAGAAGCCCCACCGCTACAGGCCGGGCACCGTCGCCCTGCGAGAAATCAGGCGCTACCAGAAGAGCACAGAGCTGCTCATCCGCAAGCTGCCATTCCAGCGCCTAGTGCGCGAGATCGCCCAGGACTTCAAGACCGACCTGCGCTTCCAGAGCTCCGCAGTCATGGCCCTGCAGGAGGCCAGCGAGGCCTACCTCGTCGGCCTCTTCGAAGACACCAACCTGTGCGCAATCCACGCCAAGCGCGTCACCATCATGCCCAAGGACATCCAGCTCGCGCGCCGCATCCGCGGCGAGCGCGCCTAAACCGCGCCGCGGCACCGCACCGCACAAACAAAAACGGCCCTTTTCAGGGCCACTAACATCTCTCCGTCGCGAGCAAACTTTGTCGGTCGCCTGCCTCTCGCCCCACAACCACACAAAAACAAAAACAACCACCACTTCCCGTCCGTCCGCCACACCCGCTCACTCTGCCTGCCTGCTAGCAGCGCGCAACAATCGCACATCATCCCTCCCCGGCCGCTCAAAGCGCACAATACCCAACGGCCGACGTCACACCGCACGGGTGGCTGGCCGGCCGCCGCCGCTTTCGTTTCGAAAACAAAACCCGCACCGACGGCCAACGGCCAGGCAGGCGCGCTCTACACGCCACCGAAATCCCCGCCGACTCCTTCCACATCTCAACGTGCCCCCCGTTGCAAAACATAACACACACAAAGACCGGACACGACGAGACAAGACATCCGAGAAGAACTGAACGCAGGCAAGCCAACCAACGTATTCAAAAACAACGTGACAGAAAACCAACCGTCGGCCGCCGCCAAAAAGCAACGGCGACACTCAACCACGACAACAACACCACCGCTACCGCTACCGCCGCCCACACCCGCCACCGACCCCCGCAATCCAACCACCACGGCACGCAAACAGCATCCCCACGGGCATACAGACAGACAGACACCCACACCAAACGCAACACGACAATCAAAACCTTCCCCGACGTGCTTTGATGGCCCTGAGAAGGGCCGTTTTGGGCCGCGCGTCTCTTGCGCGCCACTAGACGACGACGGGGGGTGGGGACGACGGAGCCAAGCGCCAAACCCTTCCTTTCCCATCTCTTTCTCCTCTACTCTACTTCTTCTTCTTGGGCGAAGCCTTCGCCTTAGACGGCGTCGTCGCCTTCTTCGGGCGCGGCGCCTTCGGCTTCTTCGTCGGAACCTTGGCGGCCTTCTTCGCCTTCGACGGCGACTTGGCCTTGGCCGGCTTGGCCGCAGCCGCCTTCTTCGCACCCGCGGGAGCGGCCGACGCCGCAGACGCCTTCTTGGCGGCGCCCGCCTTCCGACCGGTCGCCGCCTTCACACCACCAGCCTTCTTTGCGCCGGCCGCACGGGCGCCCTTCTTCTCCTTGCTGGCCGGAGCGGCGCGCTTCTTCTTGGCACCGCCAGCACGAGCCTTGCCGCCCTCGGCCGCCCCCCCGCCGCCGGCGCCGGCAAGCTTGAACGAGCCGGACGCGCCCTTCCCCTTCGTCTGCACCAGCTCGCCCGCCACGACGGCCGACTTGAGGTACTTCTTGATAAACGGCGCCAGCTTCTCCGCGTCCAGCTTGTAGTGCGCGGCAATGTACTTCTTGATCGCCTGCAGCGACGACCCGCCGCGCTCCTTCAGACTCTTGATGGCCGCCGTCACCATCTCAGAGGTGCGCGGGTGCGCAGGCTTGGCGCGCGGCTTCTTCGCAGACGACGCAGACTTGGCCTTCTTCGTAGTGCCGGCGGCGGCGGGTGCCGCAGCAGTCTCGTTCGTAGCCGCCTGATCTGCCATTTCGACGACGCGCGTAACACACAGCGAGAGCGAGAGCGAGAGCGAGCGGGACGGCAGGCACGCAAGCACAGCACAGCAGAGCAGAGAATCACAAGGGCCCAGCCAGTGTCGCGGGCGGGCGCGGACGGCCGAGAGAGCGGCCGCCACTCTGCGCGCCGCCGCGCCGCGCCTCCCGCGCTTGCTACCGCCCAACGTCCGACAGCCTGTGCGGAGCAGCCCCAAACCTGCGCCACAACCGCCCGCGCCTTTCAAACCACCGAGGATGGGGCTACACACAGCCACACCACAGTCGCCAACCAGTCGCCACGGCAGCGCCGCAAACCACGGCCAAACTGCAGCTACCGCGCGCTACAGCCTGGGTCGGCCCGCCGAGAATCGCCGCCCCCGCCCAAATGCCGCCCCCACAGCCCCAGCCGACGACCCGCCACAATGGCCAAACCTTCGGCAAAACTCCCACACCGTCGCCGCGGCAGCCCGGCCAGCGCGGCCGGCGCCACAGCCACACAAGCCGAGGCGTGCGGCGATGACGGCCGTGCAAACGCGCCTCCGCCGCCCCATCGCCTTCCGTCGCCCTCCCGCCGTTTCCCGATCGGCCCGCAGCCGTCGGGCCACATCGCGCGCCGTCCTCCTCCTCTCGCCCGCCAACATTCACAGCCGTTTCTCAACAATTGCCCGCCGCAAACGGACGCCGCCTGCGCAACAGGCGCCGCCGCCCCTCGCCGCTTCCGACCCAACCCCTCGACCGAGGCAAACCGCAATCCGAATCTACAGACCAACCCAATCTGCCGTCAGCACACACGACAGCCGACCTTACACGTTACGCGTTACACATTACGTTTACACGTCTAGGTTAGGTTAGGTTAGGTTAGGTTAGGTTAGGTTAGGTGGACGTGGGTTAGGTTAAGGGGACTTGGGTTAGGTTAAGCGTCAAACTTAGGTTAAGCATTCAAACACGTCAGGCGTCAGAGGTTAGGTTAGGTTAGGTTAGGTTAGGTTAGGTTAGGTTAAGGGGTCAGTGCTAGGTTAAGAAGCGTCAAACGTAGGTTAAAAAGCGTTCAAAAACGTGAGGCGTGAGCCGGACAGCTTACCTTACGTAGACGTTAGGGGCTCAGGCTGAGCTCACCTCACCACAGGTTCGGTTCGGTTCGCTCAGCTCACCTCAGCTCAGCGTAAAGCGCCGAGGTCAGGCTACGTTCGTTCACCTTCGGGCGCCACACTTTCGGTTGAAAGGTCGCGACGGGACGACGTCGGCAGGCACGCCGCAAACAAACAAACAAACAAAACGTACAGACGACGTCGAAAAACCGCCGACAGACGGGGAGCAGCACGACCACGACCAGATACCGAGCGCGAACGAGACACACGCGAACCACCCCCACCGGCCAAAGGGCACCACACAACAACCCAGAGCACCACGTGTCGACACCAGACCAACCCGCCGCTCACGCGACATGCCTGGCACCGAAGGGCAACCGCCCGCAACTGCGCTTTCCGCGCCGGCCCGGATGCACGTCGTGCTACAACAACACCACTACCGTACACAGCCGCTGTTCACAACATCACTATCATGCGCGCCCGCGGCTCGCCGCCGTCGCAGTCGCACCCCCAACGCCAGCACTTTTGCACCACCATTCACACGCACCGCAACACAGCTCGCCGACACAGCCGAACAAAACAAACACCACACAACAACAACAACAACAACAACAACGCCGCCGCCGCCGCCGCCGCCTCTACTTGTGCCGGCGACCCACCCCGCCGATGGCGCACCTTTCGCCAGCCGGCAATCGACACGCACCCACCCACCCACCCACCCACCCCCGGGGCCCAGTGCAAAAAAAAAAAAAAAAACAAAACACACACACACACACACAAACGACACGGGAGGCGCACACCGCCACTTCGCGCGCACGCCACCAACCAGTCGTCGTCTCAAAATAACAAACAAAAACCAAAAAACAAACAAAATAAACTAACAACTAGGGCAACACAAATCAAAACAAAAAACGCCTCGCACGAACCGCCCACAAAACGAACAAGCACACGCACAGGCACAGCCTCTGCTGGCGACCACGACGCAGCGGCACGCTGCTCCTGTCCCGCGCCCCGCGCCCCACTCGATTCACAACTCACGCGACACCGTCAACGACGGGCTCGCTTCCCGCAACCTACCACCTTTCCGCCACGACGCACAGCCCCAGCCCCACCCGACGACGCCCGTGGCAACGACTGCACTTTCACCACCGCCTCCCCCCAACACACACACAGCCAGCCAAAAACGCACTCGCGACCCACACATGCACGTGCATCGGCACACGCCAACCAGTCAACGTCGACAACCACACGCAAGGCTCGAAACGAAACCGGCGTCCTTCCACGTTGCCATCAAGCTACACGACACAAGACACAAGGAACCAACACAACAGCCGGCCCCACTAATTCCCACTCTCACGCCGCAAAAAGCACACCGAAACCGCCAAACGCACGCACATTCCCCTTCGCACTGACACCGACCGGCTCGCTACCACACCTCCCGGCAGCCGTTTCACAAACATGACACGGCGTGACGCGACATCACGGGCCTACGCACACCGGACCCACTCACACTCTCTCCTTTCCTTCTGTTTTTCCCGACGCCTTCGGCCGGGCACACGCGGCACAACGCCGCCAATTCACCACACCGCCCACACAGTCGACAAGCGCCCGCCCTGTACGGCACACGCAACGACGCAGCGCAGCAAAGGGCGCCCGCAACACATACCTCTCCTCTCTCTCTCTCTCTCTCTCTCTCTCCGCCGCCCGACGCGCCAACCGCCACACCACACCGCCAGCCACTCGCACATTGTGCACTGCCACCAGCCACACGTCCAACACGCCGCGCCGCCTCCGGCCACCCGCCAGGGGGCGCTCACGTCCGCGACAACAGCGCGGCCCGCCGGGCCGAACCGAACCGAGCCGCCGCTGCTGCTCTGCACTCGGCACGGCCACACCCTGCTGCAGGCCGGGCTCGTCTCCCTGTACGCGTCTGCCTGCGCATCAACACAACGGGGCAAGTGAGCAAACCCCGTCACAACACGCCACATCGCGCAATGGCCGTGCCGACCTTTTTCTCTCTACCGCCATCCCTTCTTCTCGCGTTTTACTCGTTGTTGCTGCAGCGGCGCACACCTACACATCCACAGCCCCAGCCGGCCTCACCTCAGGGCCCGCCGCCAGCGTCTCCTCCTCGGGCACAGGTGCGGTGCTGTGGCCGCCCATCCAACCGCATTGCTGGCCGTCCAGTCCAGCCGCCAGGCGTTCCCACTGCCGCGCACCGACCCTGCTGCAGAAAACGAAGCATGGCCAGACCGACCGACCGATACACAAAGCAAGCCGTCGCCTCGCCTCGCCTCTCGTCCTTCCTTCCGCCCCCGCCATTCTCACACCACCGCCTCTCCACTTTCGCCCCCCCCCCCCCTCCCTCCTTTTTTTTTTTTTGTTTCTTTCTTTCTTTCTTAGGGCCCTCTCTCCTTACGGCACCGCCTGCAGCAGCGGATTTTTGCGCCCACACGCCTACTCCTACCACCATTACCTTGCCCTGCCCTGCCCTGCCCTGCCCTGCCCTGCCCTGCCCATCAACGTCGCAGTCGAACCGACGCTTGCCAACAACACACTGCCCACGTTCCTTTCTCTTTTCGGCCTACGCCCATTACGCGCCGCCGCCACAGCCTATTATTCTCCCTTCCCTTCCCGTCCCACAACACACCGACGTCATCACACGCACCCAAAACAGGGGCCACGACCGTGTTCCTCGCCCACTCCCATCCCGCACGGTACGCACATTCCCAACTACTACCGCGCACCCTCCCTTTCCAATCTGTGTGTCTCTGTGTCTGTGTCCTGTCCGCGCGTGACGCCTCTCAACATCCGCCGTCCCCCGTCCCGTTTTCGCCCCCATGCCGTCGTCGCGCCGCCTCCTCCTCCTCCCCGTCCACCGCCGCCCCTGTCCGCCCCGCACCACACCATACACCGCTGCTTGTCCCGGCCGTTGCCACCAAAGGCGCCGACCGCAAACGCGCCACGCCGCAGCCCCCGTGCGTCTCGCTCGCTTGCATCTCCGTGCCGACGCTGCCTCTCTTCCCGCACGCACTCGACCTCGACAACACAGTCTTTGGCTCCGCCACTGCGTGTTCCGGTGGTACGCACGCTGCAACACGTATGTACTCATTACCAGAGCGATGGCGAGGCATGACAGCATCTCTGTCTGACCAGAGAGTTATTTATCGTTGCTAGTCGGCGCTTGGACCGCGCCAGACGACAGTAGTGGCACGCAGCGAGTCGCCAGGAACAGTTGTTATATATATTGTAGCGCGAGTCGGGAGAGGTAGTAGTCGTCAGTCGACAGTCGTAGCGGGTGGACGGTTGTACTGAGCGGGCGTCGGCGGCGTGCTCTGCTCGTCTCGCGACTCTGGTCACGGTTCGGGACGATGTACAGTATATTGTGTTACAATAACAAGGTAGTGTGAAGCTGCATTGCGCAAATCTGATAACGTATGTTCATTGTACTTATTTTGTTCAACAACAAATGCCCCAATATTACTTTTTTTCTAAAGTAACCTTTTTTTTTTTTTTTTAAAGAAAAACATTCACTTTTTAAAGACTACTTCCTATGGCATTTCCCTCCAAGGAGTGCAAATTAATTACCAGCCAGCACTCATTCATTGCACACAGCTGTGTAAGGGGTATCTACAATTGAGGAGCAGATATATAAATGCACTTTTTTTTTTGTGTGTGTGTCTCTTTTTCATTGGGGTAACGATCTTTGGCTCTTTTTATTCTGAATACGCTGCTGCCCTCATACAATGTATCAGGTTTCATTATGTCTGTTGCACTGTTACTTATCGTTGGGTTTGTTTTGTAGGGACGTTAACATTCTGGCACATTTTTATTATCATCAGACTCTCTGCTATTTGTGCAGGGAGGTTATACCTGGGTCCATTTCCATTTACATTTTAATCTTGATAGACTTTTTGTTTTCTTTTTTGTTTCTTGTTGTTTTCCCTTCTTTTTTTGTTGTTTTTTTGTTTGTTTTGTTTTTCCCACTCTCACCACCACCGCCGCATCACGCCATGGCCTCCCCCTTACGTTTTTGGTTTCTTTTTCTGTTCTTCAACTGCTTCAACATCACCGCGCCCCATTTCCACACCACAGCCATCAGCCTCCAAGACGGGCAGGCGCAGTGTGCCATTTCCGGCGCACAAGCACACCCCGTACGGTACTCTCCTCGCCCCCACGCCACCAACAACACAGCGACCACGCGGCTTTCAGGCATGGCACGGCACCGGCGAAATGCGCCGCCCCCGCCCCCGCCCCCGCCCCCGCCCCCGCCCCTCCGCGCATCCGTCCGTCTCGCCACGTTCACTGACAGCCGCGTCTGCGGCTACACCACGACAACCACAACACAACAACGCTCCCCTCCCTGGCACCTCATTGTTTTTCTCCTCCTCTTTTGCACAAAACCACAACGCCGAGCACAGGCGCAAGCCACCCACACCGCGCCCCTCCCCGTCTTTGGCCGCCGCTCCTCGTTTGCCCCCTCCCATCTCCCGAATGCCATGCCAGCAGCGTTACGCATGCCCCTCCCCTGTCCACACAACACTACCGCCAAACAAACAGCCTTCCGGGCCACATGCAGGGCACGCCCACCTCCAAACACTGCCAATTCACGGACGCAATTCGCTAAACACACACACACACACACACTTTCTCGACACCTTTCTGTAGGGAGGGTGCGTCATCTCGACCGTGACAGAGTGACGGCAACTATCGACGATCCATTTCCCCCCACTGGTAAAACATGTCCACTAAACACCTACATACATCATTCAAGTACACAGACAATAGCATACACACAATGGGAGGGCACACGAACATGGACGGCACGGCACTGTCATACACTCTTCCTCAGAACCATATCAACAAACGTTACGTACATCCGGGAAAGCGAAAGCAAAAAGCACAAGCAAAGGGCAAAGCCCAATGCAGCCGTCAAAGGTAAGGTAACGTTCACCACGGCAGACACTTGCAGCCGCGCCGCCGTTAAACGCATTTCAGTGCGGCTCCAATACGCCTCCGACACGGGAACGTTCCGTTGCTCTACGAATGCGTTTCTCCCTTTGTCCCTTCCTCTCTCTTTTGCCCCCCCCTCTGTCCTTTCCTCCTGCACTCTTGCCTCATTCCTCACGTTCTGCCCAGACATTCGACCGATCAAAGTCAACCTTTCGTTACCGTTCTCAGCGCGACGGTGTACAACAGTATGACGGGTGTGCCCAAAGACTTCGGTTCAGTTGCGTGACGCCGGTCTATCGCGCCGATCGACAGTTACACAAAACTATGTCAAACAAACAAATACATACATACCGGATGGACACAGACAAACACGTGTACAGACATTCGCCAAAAACGACCGCCGCCGCCGCCGCCGCCGCCGCCGCCGCCGCCGTCGTCTAGCGTCGCGCTTACTGTACTGCACTGGACACGCGTGCATCTCGAATGACGACATCGGTGTGCGTGCGTCCTACGCAATCAGTCAGACACGGCTATCAAAAATCAGAGTCGAATGGTACATCATCGTGCGTGTCGCCGTACACGTACAGTACAATACAAAACAACAATGCGTCTCTTAATGGCACGTTCATTTCAACGTCACTCCACACACCTCCACGCTGCAGTTACGTCGCACCATTGTCAACTCGGCGTACTGCAAAGGGAATAGTGGGCGGCAAAACATTCCACATTTCACCCTCGCCATGTGTGATGTGCAAACCAAACCCGCAGACGGCCGTCGTTACGGTGACACACAACGCCAACGAGGCGTGCCACCATTCCACGCCACGGCGACCAACCTCGTGGCCGTACCCCGCAACAACGCTTTGACGCGGACCCCCCCACCCACAATCAAAATGCACACATCACAGCCGTCCACAAAACAACAACAACAACAACAACAACAACAACAACAATTCCGCCCTTCCCGCAAAGGCACGTTGGTGGCCCTGAAAAGGGCCGTTTTGCCGCTCTCGCAACGGAGGAGCCTTCTCCATCCTTCCTTCCATTCCAGAGCCACCTCCTTACTTGGAGCTCGTGTACTTGGTCACCGCCTTCGTGCCCTCGCTCACGGCGTGCTTGGCCAGCTCGCCAGGCAGCAACAGCCGCACAGCGGTCTGGATCTCGCGGGACGTGATGGTCGAGCGCTTGTTGTAGTGCGCCAGGCGAGAAGCCTCGGCCGCAATGCGCTCGAAAATGTCGTTCACGAAGCTGTTCATGATGCTCATCGCCTTCGACGAGATGCCCGTGTCAGGGTGCACCTGCTTCAGCACCTTGTAGATGTAGATGGCATAGCTCTCCTTCCTCTTGCGCTTCTTCTTCTTGTCGCCCTTCGAAATGTTCTTCTGCGCCTTGCCAGCCTTCTTGGCGGCCTTCCCGCTAGTCTTGGGCGGCATCTCGAACCAACGTACGGCAGCAGCAACACCAGTAGCAAGCGCTCCGCTCTAGTCAGCGTCTCCCCACACAGTGGCACCCGCCGCCAGCCGCCGCCGCACCTTTACCAGCTCGCCCTGTTGCGGCCGCCGACCAATGGGGCGCGCGCGCAACCGGCCGCCGCACCCGAGCCCATAAAGCCCTAGTAAAACGTCAGCTCCAAGAATATAGATCAGAAAGGTGGACACTAGCCTGCCGACACCTCAACCACACACAAGGCACTAAATTCTGGCAAACCTTCAAACGGATTGGCGGCCTTACACACACGGCCGAGCCCCCTCTACTTTACAAAGACACCATCACAACAAATGACAAGCAAAAGGCAGATATTTTCAAATCAGTCCTAGAAGAGACATACCAGCACCCAACGAACGCATACTTCGACGCAGACCACGAGGAACAAGTAAACAAAAACATAGCCGCAACACTCACAACACCAAACGTCCCAACGGTAGAAGAGGCCAAACTCACAAACATTATCACGCCAGAAGAAATAGAAGAATCATTACAAAAAGGTCCCAACAATGCACCAGGCCTAGGCAGCATAACACGACGGCAACTGCGACTAGCCCCAAGAAAACAACTAATCGACTGCCTCAGCACTCTCTACAACGCCGCTCTCAGATTGCAGGCCGTGCCAAACAAATGGAAAGAGGCAAAAATCATAATGATCCTAAAGCCGGGGAAAGCCCCAAACAATCCAAAATCCTACCGACCAATAACACTACTCTCCGTAGTCGGAAAGACCTTCGAATCGATCATAAATAAAAGAATACTAACCTTCGCAGAAAAGAAACAATTAATACCCAAAACTCAGGCTGGCTTCCGCAAACACCATGCCACGATCGACCCCATTCTAAGGGTCTGCAGCGGACTAACAGAAGGAGTAAACTTGACCAACCACGCTGCAGGCCTCTTCCTCGATATAGAAGGGGCGTTTGACAGAGTGTGGCACAAAGGACTGTACTATAAACTACATGAGCTAGGTATACCGACCCAACTGACCACACTTCTGTCAAACATACTCGATAACAGACCATCCAGAGTCTATGTCAACGGAAGCCACTCAGAACCCTTCCACCCAGAGGCAGGCGTACCGCAGGGAGCGATTCTCTCGCCCCTCCTCTACAGCCTATACACTTCCGACATCCCGCACCCTACAGGCTGGAACGAAGGGTTAGCCCTATACGCCGACGACACGGCCTATTGGTGTCACGCGCACGATATCAACGAAATAAACAGGAAGACGAACACCTACATAAACAAACTGGAGCTGTGGCTGCGAAAATGGAGAATCAAACCAAACGCGCAGAAAACCCAACTGATCATCTGCAACCATAAGCATTTCTCACATACAACAAATCGAGCACTACCACAAACAAATATACGACTATGGGGAGAAGCAATAAAACCAAAAAATACAGCCACCTACCTAGGAACAATAATAGACAAAACCCTGACATGGACACCCCACATACAAAAAACAATAAACAAAGCGAACAACAGATGCAACCTAATTAAACTAATAAGAGGCAGGGCAAACGGGGCAAGCAACGAGACCCTACTTCACACGTACAAAGCTTTTGTAAGACCAGTTCTAGAATACGCTGCCCCAGTCTGGTTAGCTGGCAAAAATAACACCCAGAGGCTAATAGCGCTAGAGAGGAAAATTTTAAGAATAGCAGGACGGCTCAACAGACGAACAAGAAATGAAACTGTATACGAAACCACCAAAGTTATCCCCATAAATCGCAGATGGATCACGCTGACAGCAAGAATTGGCAACAACAGGACAACGAACAAAACTCTAACAACAGATCTCTTAAATTACGCGCCCACAGAATTCAATTACCCACAGTATAAACACCCATTCCCACCGAAAATAATCAAAGAGTGCATGGCAATAGAAAGCGGATCCATTCAAAACGTCGCAACCGATATACTAAGGCACTTGACAGAAGATGAAAGCCACAATTAATCAACAAAGGCAGAAGCACATCAAACCACATCAACACAATGACCCTTGCGGAGGTTTTCGAGAGGTTTCCCTCCTGCACTTGGGCGAATGCCAGGGTCTTAACATCCTCTCACTAGCCAAGAAAATATAAGATCATACAGGAAAAAAAAAAAAAAAATCCCAACTGAAACAATAAATTGTGCCCCAACAGCAGTATATAAGTTAAGCTAAGGCACCAAAGAACATTAGGTTCTCCATGTGCCCGCCTCCTCCCATCAGGAGAAGGAATGAAAGATGAAAAAAAAAAAAAAAAAAAAAAAAAAAAAAAAAAAAAAAAAAAGCACTCCGCTGCTCGACTCGCTGCCGCTCGCACCGGTCGTTTTCGTTTCCGTTTCGTGTGCACCGTCGCTAGCCCATCGCCATGTCCGGACGCGGAAAGGGAGGCAAAGTCAAGGGCAAGTCAAAGTCCCGCTCAAGCAGGGCTGGGCTCCAGTTCCCGGTCGGCAGAATCCACCGCCTCCTGCGCAAGGGAAACTACGCAGAGCGCGTCGGCGCCGGGGCGCCCGTCTACCTCGCCGCCGTCATGGAGTACCTCGCGGCTGAGGTGCTCGAGCTGGCCGGAAACGCGGCCCGCGACAACAAGAAGACGCGCATCATCCCGCGCCACCTGCAGCTTGCCATCCGCAACGACGAGGAGCTCAACAAGCTCCTGTCGGGCGTCACCATCGCACAGGGTGGTGTCCAGCCCAACATCCAGGCCGTCCTGCTGCCAAAGAAGACCGAGAAGAAGGCCTAAAGGAGGCCAGGCAATCGCAGCGCCGCGTGCTCCCCTGCACGCAACGCGCTTTGCCGGGTCGGCCCACAACAATCGGCCCTTTTCAGGGCCACCACACAAACCTACGTCCAAAGCAAAATTTCAGTCGTCCTCGCCGCACCTTGTTTTGTTTTGTTTTAACTTTGCACTTTCACAGCACAGCCGCCGCCGGCGCACGTCCGCCATCTTGTCGTCCACACAGCCCGTGTGGCCCAACACACACACACACACATTTTGCACGGTCGCAGTCGCCTTCCAAACGACAACGGCAGCAATAATGACCATTGTTAAAGGGAGGCGTGTCGACACACCGCCCTCCACTCCCGCGCGCAACGGCCGTCGACACGAACGAAACAAACAGCTGATCCGGCCGCCTATGCCCACACGCCTTGCCTCGGAAACCCCAACGCCGCCGCAAACACACAGAGCCAAACCACGCAAGCAAATAATCACCGCCTCTCGCACAACAACACACAGCCCGCCATCTCCATCGCGATCGATACAAAGACACACAATAACAAACACACAAACGAAGCAGCTCCACACACAGCCAGCCACATGACACGTTTCCTTTCCTTCTCCCCTCCCAGTCACATCACGTCGCTCAAACGGAAAGAAAGAAAGAAACAAACAAACAAACAAACAACACAGCGCACACACGCAGCAACAACACAGACTCTTTCGCACTTTTCAACTTCCGAACAGTGTGGTGGCCCTGAAAAGGGCCGTTTTCTAGTCTCTCCCACCCACAAGCACGGCCGCGGGAAGGCCAGCGCCCGCTGCGACGCAGCCTAACCGCCGAAACCGTACAGGGTGCGCCCCTGCCTCTTCAGGGCGTACACCACGTCCATGGCCGTCACAGTCTTGCGCTTGGCGTGCTCAGTGTACGTCACCGCGTCGCGGATCACGTTCTCCAGGAACACCTTCAGCACCCCGCGGGTCTCCTCGTAGATCAGACCAGAGATGCGCTTCACGCCGCCCCTGCGAGCCAGGCGGCGGATGGCGGGCTTCGTGATGCCCTGGATGTTGTCGCGCAACACCTTGCGGTGCCGCTTGGCGCCACCCTTGCCGAGCCCCTTTCCTCCCTTGCCGCGGCCTGTCATCCTTCCTTCCTCGGGCAAAGCAAAACGTGCACAAACAGCAGCTGCAGCGGCTGGCGAGTCGGCTACGGTCTGCGCCCAGCGCGCCCGCCGCCCCCCTATATAGACTCTGGCCCGCCCTCCCCCCACCACGCGCAACCGAGGGCATATAAGCGCAGCACGGAGGCGCGCGGGCCCGTTGTCAAGGCAGCACCGGACGCCGCGCCGCACCTAACCTCCACGCACGCCGCTCCGCTACCGCTACCGCTACCGCCATGGCCCGCACAAAGCAAACGGCCCGCAAGTCCACCGGCGGAAAGGCGCCGCGCAAACAGCTCGCCACCAAGGCGGCGAGGAAGAGCGCGCCCGCCACCGGAGGCGTCAAGAAGCCCCACCGCTACAGGCCGGGCACCGTCGCCCTGCGAGAAATCAGGCGCTACCAGAAGAGCACAGAGCTGCTCATCCGCAAGCTGCCATTCTAGCGCCTAGTGCGCGAGATCGCCCAGGACTTCAAGACCGACCTGCGCTTCCAGAGCTCCGCAGTCATGGCCCTGCAGGAGGCCAGCGAGGCCTACCTCGTCGGCCTCTTCGAAGACACCAACCTGTGCGCAATCCACGCCAAGCGCGTCACCATCATGCCCAAGGACATCCAGCTCGCGCGCCGCATCCGCGGCGAGCGCGCCTAAACCGCGCCGCGGCACCGCACCGCACAAACAAAAACGGCCCTTTTCAGGGCCACTAACATCTCTCCGTCGCGAGCAAACTTTGTCGGTCGCCTGCCTCTCGCCCCACAACCACACAAAAACAAAAACAACCACCACTTCCCGTCCGTCCGCCACACCCGCTCACTCTGCCTGCCTGCTAGCAGCGCGCAACAATCGCACATCATCCCTCCCCGGCCGCTCAAAGCGCACAATACCCAACGGCCGACGTCACACCGCACGGGTGGCTGGCCGGCCGCCGCCGCTTTCGTTTCGAAAACAAAACCCGCACCGACGGCCAACGGCCAGGCAGGCGCGCTCTACACGCCACCGAAATCCCCGCCGACTCCTTCCACATCTCAACGTGCCCCCCGTTGCAAAACATAACACACACAAAGACCGGACACGACGAGACAAGACATCCGAGAAGAACTGAACGCAGGCAAGCCAACCAACGTATTCAAAAACAACGTGACAGAAAACCAACCGTCGGCCGCCGCCAAAAAGCAACGGCGACACTCAACCACGACAACAACACCACCGCTACCGCTACCGCTACCGCTACCGCCGCCCACACCCGCCACCGACCCCCGCAATCCAACCACCACGGCACGCAAACAGCATCCCCACGGGCATACAGAAACGCCAGACAGACACCCACACCAAACGCAACACGACAATCAAAACCTTCCCCGACGTGCTTTGATGGCCCTGAGAAGGGCCGTTTTGGGCCGCGCGTCTCTTGCGCGCCACTAGACGACGACGGGGGGTGGGGACGACGGAGCCAAGCGCCAAACCCTTCCTTTCCCATCTCTTTCTCCTCTACTCTACTTCTTCTTCTTGGGCGAAGCCTTCGCCTTAGACGGCGTCGTCGCCTTCTTCGGGCGCGGCGCCTTCGGCTTCTTCGTCGGAACCTTGGCGGCCTTCTTCGCCTTCGACGGCGACTTGGCCTTGGCCGGCTTGGCCGCAGCCGCCTTCTTCGCACCCGCGGGAGCGGCCGACGCCGCAGACGCCTTCTTGGCGGCGCCCGCCTTCCGACCGGTCGCCGCCTTCACACCACCAGCCTTCTTTGCGCCGGCCGCACGGGCGCCCTTCTTCTCCTTGCTGGCCGGAGCGGCGCGCTTCTTCTTGGCACCGCCAGCACGAGCCTTGCCGCCCTCGGCCGCCCCCCCGCCGCCGGCGCCGGCAAGCTTGAACGAGCCGGACGCGCCCTTCCCCTTCGTCTGCACCAGCTCGCCCGCCACGACGGCCGACTTGAGGTACTTCTTGATAAACGGCGCCAGCTTCTCCGCGTCCAGCTTGTAGTGCGCGGCAATGTACTTCTTGATCGCCTGCAGCGACGACCCGCCGCGCTCCTTCAGACTCTTGATGGCCGCCGTCACCATCTCAGAGGTGCGCGGGTGCGCAGGCTTGGCGCGCGGCTTCTTCGCAGACGACGCAGACTTGGCCTTCTTCGTAGTGCCGGTGGCGGCGGGTGCCGCAGCAGTCTCGTTCGTAGCCGCCTGATCTGCCATTTCGACGACGCGCGTAACACACAGCGAGAGCGAGAGCGAGAGCGAGCGGGACGGCAGGCACGCAAGCACAGCACAGCAGAGCAGAGAATCACAAGGGCCCAGCCAGTGTCGCGGGCGGGCGCGGACGGCCGAGAGAGCGGCCGCCACTCTGCGCGCCGCCGCGCCGCGCCTCCCGCGCTTGCTACCGCCCAACGTCCGACAGCCTGTGCGGAGCAGCCCCAAACCTGCGCCACAACCGCCCGCGCCTTTCAAACCACCGAGGATGGGGCTACACACAGCCACACCACAGTCGCCAACCAGTCGCCACGGCAGCGCCGCAAACCACGGCCAAACTGCAGCTACCGCGCGCTTCAGCCTGGGTCGGCCCGCCGAGAATCGCCGCCCCCGCCCAAATGCCGCCCCCACAGCCCCAGCCGACGACCCGCCACAATGGCCAAACCTTCGGCAAAACTCCCACACCGTCGCCGCGGCAGCCCGGCCAGCGCGGCCGGCGCCACAGCCACACAAGCCGAGGCGTGCGGCGATGACGGCCGTGCAAACGCGCCTCCGCCGCCCCATCGCCTTCCGTCGCCCTCCCGCCGTTTCCCGATCGGCCCGCAGCCGTCGGGCCACATCGCGCGCCGTCCTCCTCCTCTCGCCCGCCAACATTCACAGCCGTTTCTCAACAATTGCCCGCCGCAAACGGACGCCGCCTGCGCAACAGGCGCCGCCGCCCCTCGCCGCTTCCGACCCAACCCCTCGACCGAGGCAAACCGCAATCCGAATCTACAGACCAACCCAATCTGCCGTCAGCACACACGACAGCCGACCTTACACGTTACGCGTTACACATTACGTTTACACGTCTAGGTTAGGTTAGGTTAGGTTAGGTTAGGTTAGGTTAGGTGGACGTGGGTTAGGTTAAGGGGACTTGGGTTAGGTTAAGCGTCAAACTTAGGTTAAGCATTCAAACACGTCAGGCGTCAGAGGTTAGGTTAGGTTAGGTTAGGTTAGGTTAGGTTAGGTTAAGGGGTCAGTGCTAGGTTAAGAAGCGTCAAACGTAGGTTAAAAAGCGTTCAAAAACGTGAGGCGTGAGCCGGACAGCTTACCTTACGTAGACGTTAGGGGCTCAGGCTGAGCTCACCTCACCACAGGTTCGGTTCGGTTCGCTCAGCTCACCTCAGCTCAGCGTAAAGCGCCGAGGTCAGGCTACGTTCGTTCACCTTCGGGCGCCACACTTTCGGTTGAAAGGTCGCGACGGGACGACGTCGGCAGGCACGCCGCAAACAAACAAACAAACAAAACGTACAGACGACGTCGAAAAACCGCCGACAGACGGGGAGCAGCACGACCACGACCAGATACCGAGCGCGAACGAGACACACGCGAACCACCCCCACCGGCCAAAGGGCACCACACAACAACCCAGAGCACCACGTGTCGACACCAGACCAACCCGCCGCTCACGCGACATGCCTGGCACCGAAGGGCAACCGCCCGCAACTGCGCTTTCCGCGCCGGCCCGGATGCACGTCGTGCTACAACAACACCACTACCGTACACAGCCGCTGTTCACAACATCACTATCATGCGCGCCCGCGGCTCGCCGCCGTCGCAGTCGCACCCCCAACGCCAGCACTTTTGCACCACCATTCACACGCACCGCAACACAGCTCGCCGACACAGCCGAACAAAACAAACACCACACAACAACAACAACAACAACAACAACGCCGCCGCCGCCGCCGCCGCCTCTACTTGTGCCGGCGACCCACCCCGCCGATGGCGCACCTTTCGCCAGCCGGCAATCGACACGCACCCACCCACCCACCCACCCACCCCCGGGGCCCAGTGCAAAAAAAAAAAAAAAAAAACAAAACACACACACACACACACAAACGACACGGGAGGCGCACACCGCCACTTCGCGCGCACGCCACCAACCAGTCGTCGTCTCAAAATAACAAACAAAAACCAAAAAACAAACAAAATAAACTAACAACTAGGGCAACACAAATCAAAACAAAAAACGCCTCGCACGAACCGCCCACAAAACGAACAAGCACACGCACAGGCACAGCCTCTGCTGGCGACCACGACGCAGCGGCACGCTGCTCCTGTCCCGCGCCCCGCGCCCCACTCGATTCACAACTCACGCGACACCGTCAACGACGGGCTCGCTTCCCGCAACCTACCACCTTTCCGCCACGACGCACAGCCCCAGCCCCACCCGACGACGCCCGTGGCAACGACTGCACTTTCACCACCGCCTCCCCCCAACACACACACAGCCAGCCAAAAACGCACTCGCGACCCACACATGCACGTGCATCGGCACACGCCAACCAGTCAACGTCGACAACCACACGCAAGGCTCGAAACGAAACCGGCGTCCTTCCACGTTGCCATCAAGCTACACGACACAAGACACAAGGAACCAACACAACAGCCGGCCCCACTAATTCCCACTCTCACGCCGCAAAAAGCACACCGAAACCGCCAAACGCACGCACATTCCCCTTCGCACTGACACCGACCGGCTCGCTACCACACCTCCCGGCAGCCGTTTCACAAACATGACACGGCGTGACGCGACATCACGGGCCTACGCACACCGGACCCACTCACACTCTCTCCTTTCCTTCTGTTTTTCCCGACGCCTTCGGCCGGGCACACGCGGCACAACGCCGCCAATTCACCACACCGCCCACACAGTCGACAAGCGCCCGCCCTGTACGGCACACGCAACGACGCAGCGCAGCAAAGGGCGCCCGCAACACATACCTCTTCTCTCTCTCTCTCTCTCTCTCTCTCCGCCGCCCGACGCGCCAACCGCCACACCACACCGCCAGCCACTCGCACATTGTGCACTGCCACCAGCCACACGTCCAACACGCCGCGCCGCCTCCGGCCACCCGCCAGGGGGCGCTCACGTCCGCGACAACAGCGCGGCCCGCCGGGCCGAACCGAACCGAGCCGCCGCTGCTGCTCTGCACTCGGCACGGCCACACCCTGCTGCAGGCCGGGCTCGTCTCCCTGTACGCGTCTGCCTGCGCATCAACACAACGGGGCAAGTGAGCAAACCCCGTCACAACACGCCACATCGCGCAATGGCCGTGCCGACCTTTTTCTCTCTACCGCCATCCCTTCTTCTCGCGTTTTACTCGTTGTTGCTGCAGCGGCGCACACCTACACATCCACAGCCCCAGCCGGCCTCACCTCAGGGCCCGCCGCCAGCGTCTCCTCCTCGGGCACAGGTGCGGTGCTGTGGCCGCCCATCCAACCGCATTGCTGGCCGTCCAGTCCAGCCGCCAGGCGTTCCCACTGCCGCGCACCGACCCTGCTGCAGAAAACGAAGCATGGCCAGACCGACCGACCGATACACAAAGCAAGCCGTCGCCTCGCCTCGCCTCTCGTCCTTCCTTCCGCCCCCGCCATTCTCACACCACCGCCTCTCCACTTTCGCCCCCCCCCCCTCCCTCCTTTTTTTTTTTTTTGTTTCTTTCTTTCTTTCTTAGGGCCCTCTCTCCTTACGGCACCGCCTGCAGCAGCGGATTTTTGCGCCCACACGCCTACTCCTACCACCATTACCTTGCCCTGCCCTGCCCTGCCCTGCCCTGCCCTGCCCATCAACGTCGCAGTCGAACCGACGCTTGCCAACAACACACTGCCCACGTTCCTTTCTCTTTTCGGCCTACGCCCATTACGCGCCGCCGCCACAGCCTATTATTCTCCCTTCCCTTCCCGTCCCACAACACACCGACGTCATCACACGCACCCAAAACAGGGGCCACGACCGTGTTCCTCGCCCACTCCCATCCCGCACGGTACGCACATTCCCAACTACTACCGCGCACCCTCCCTTTCCAATCTGTGTGTCTCTGTGTCTGTGTCCTGTCCGCGCGTGACGCCTCTCAACATCCGCCGTCCCCCGTCCCGTTTTCGCCCCCATGCCGTCGTCGCGCCGCCTCCTCCTCCTCCCCGTCCACCGCCGCCCCTGTCCGCCCCGCACCACACCATACACCGCTGCTTGTCCCGGCCGTTGCCACCAAAGGCGCCGACCGCAAACGCGCCACGCCGCAGCCCCCGTGCGTCTCGCTCGCTTGCATCTCCGTGCCGACGCTGCCTCTCTTCCCGCACGCACTCGACCTCGACAACACAGTCTTTGGCTCCGCCACTGCGTGTTCCGGTGGTACGCACGCTGCAACACGTATGTATTCATTACCAGAGCGATGGCGAGGCATGACAGCATCTCTGTCTGACCAGAGAGTTATTTATCGTTGCTAGTCGGCGCTTGGACCGCGCCAGACGACAGTAGTGGCACGCAGCGAGTCGCCAGGAACAGTTGTTATATATATTGTAGCGCGAGTCGGGAGAGGTAGTAGTCGTCAGTCGACAGTCGTAGCGGGTGGACGGTTGTACTGAGCGGGCGTCGGCGGCGTGCTCTGCTCGTCTCGCGACTCTGGTCACGGTTCGGGACGATGTACAGTATATTGTGTTACAATAACAAGGTAGTGTGAAGCTGCATTGCGCAAATCTGATAACGTATGTTCATTGTACTTATTTTGTTCAACAACAAATGCCCCAATATTACTTTTTTTCTAAAGTAACCTTTTTTTTTTTTTTAAAGAAAAACATTCACTTTTTAAAGACTACTTCCTATGGCATTTCCCTCCAAGGAGTGCAAATTAATTACCAGCCAGCACTCATTCATTGCACACAGCTGTGTAAGGGGTATCTACAATTGAGGAGCAGATATATAAATGCACTTTTTTTTTTGTGTGTGTGTCTCTTTTTCATTGGGGTAACGATCTTTGGCTCTTTTTATTCTGAATACGCTGCTGCCCTCATACAATGTATCAGGTTTCATTATGTCTGTTGCACTGTTACTTATCGTTGGGTTTGTTTTGTAGGGACGTTAACATTCTGGCACATTTTTATTATCATCAGACTCTCTGCTATTTGTGCAGGGAGGTTATACCTGGGTCCATTTCCATTTACATTTTAATCTTGATAGACTTTTTGTTTTCTTTTTTGTTTCTTGTTGTTTTCCCTTCTTTTTTTGTTGTTTTTTTGTTTTTCCCACTCTCACCACCACCGCCGCATCACGCCATGGCCTCCCCCTTACGTTTTTGGTTTCTTTTTCTGTTCTTCAACTGCTTCAACATCACCGCGCCCCATTTCCACACCACAGCCATCAGCCTCCAAGACGGGCAGGCGCAGTGTGCCATTTCCGGCGCACAAGCACACCCCGTACGGTACTCTCCTCGCCCCCACGCCACCAACAACACAGCGACCACGCGGCTTTCAGGCATGGCACGGCACCGGCGAAATGCGCCGCCCCCGCTCCCGCCCCCGCCCCCGCCCCCGCCCCTCCGCGCATCCGTCCGTCTCGCCACGTTCACTGACAGCCGCGTCTGCGGCTACACCACGACAACCACAACACAACAACGCTCCCCTCCCTGGCACCTCATTGTTTTTCTCCTCCTCTTTTGCACAAAACCACAACGCCGAGCACAGGCGCAAGCCACCCACACCGCGCCCCTCCCCGTCTTTGGCCGCCGCTCCTCGTTTGCCCCCTCCCATCTCCCGAATGCCATGCCAGCAGCGTTACGCATGCCCCTCCCCTGTCCACACAACACTACCGCCAAACGAACAGCCTTCCGGGCCACATGCAGGGCACGCCCACCTCCAAACACTGCCAATTCACGGACGCAATTCGCTAAACACACACACACACACACACTTTCTCGACACCTTTCTGTAGGGAGGGTGCGTCATCTCGACCGTGACAGAGTGACGGCAACTATCGACGATCCATTTCCCCCCACTGGTAAAACATGTCCACTAAACACCTACATACATCATTCAAGTACACAGACAATAGCATACACACAATGGGAGGGCACACGAACATGGACGGCACGGCACTGTCATACACTCTTCCTCAGAACCATATCAACAAACGTTACGTACATCCGGGAAAGCGAAAGCAAAAAGCACAAGCAAAGGGCAAAGCCCAATGCAGCCGTCAAAGGTAAGGTAACGTTCACCACGGCAGACACTTGCAGCCGCGCCGCCGTTAAACGCATTTCAGTGCGGCTCCAATACGCCTCCGACACGGGAACGTTCCGTTGCTCTACGAATGCGTTTCTCCCTTTGTCCCTTCCTCTCTCTTTTGCCCCCCCTCTGTCCTTTCCTCCTGCACTCTTGCCTCATTCCTCACGTTCTGCCCAGACATTCGACCGATCAAAGTCAACCTTTCGTTACCGTTCTCAGCGCGACGGTGTACAACAGTATGACGGGTGTGCCCAAAGACTTCGGTTCAGTTGCGTGACGCCGGTCTATCGCGCCGATCGACAGTTACACAAAACTATGTCAAACAAACAAATACATACATACCGGATGGACACAGACAAACACGTGTACAGACATTCGCCAAAAACGACCGCCGCCGCCGCCGCCGCCGCCGCCGCCGCCGCCGTCGTCTAGCGTCGCGCTTACTGTACTGCACTGGACACGCGTGCATCTCGAATGACGACATCGGTGTGCGTGCGTCCTACGCAATCAGTCAGACACGGCTATCAAAAATCAGAGTCGAATGGTACATCATCGTGCGTGTCGCCGTACACGTACAGTACAATACAAAACAACAATGCGTCTCTTAATGGCACGTTCATTTCAACGTCACTCCACACACCTCCACGCTGCAGTTACGTCGCACCATTGTCAACTCGGCGTACTGCAAAGGGAATAGTGGGCGGCAAAACATTCCACATTTCACCCTCGCCATGTGTGATGTGCAAACCAAACCCGCAGACGGCCGTCGTTACGGTGACACACAACGCCAACGAGGCGTGCCACCATTCCACGCCACGGCGACCAACCTCGTGGCCGTACCCCGCAACAACGCTTTGACGCGGACCCCCCCACCCACAATCAAAATGCACACATCACAGCCGTCCACAAAACAACAACAACAACAACAACAACAACAACAACAACAACAATTCCGCCCTTCCCGCAAAGGCACGTTGGTGGCCCTGAAAAGGGCCGTTTTGCCGCTCTCGCAACGGAGGAGCCTTCTCCATCCTTCCTTCCATTCCAGAGCCACCTCCTTACTTGGAGCTCGTGTACTTGGTCACCGCCTTCGTGCCCTCGCTCACGGCGTGCTTGGCCAGCTCGCCAGGCAGCAACAGCCGCACAGCGGTCTGGATCTCGCGGGACGTGATGGTCGAGCGCTTGTTGTAGTGCGCCAGGCGAGAAGCCTCGGCCGCAATGCGCTCGAAAATGTCGTTCACGAAGCTGTTCATGATGCTCATCGCCTTCGACGAGATGCCCGTGTCAGGGTGCACCTGCTTCAGCACCTTGTAGATGTAGATGGCATAGCTCTCCTTCCTCTTGCGCTTCTTCTTCTTGTCGCCCTTCGAAATGTTCTTCTGCGCCTTGCCAGCCTTCTTGGCGGCCTTCCCGCTAGTCTTGGGCGGCATCTCGAACCAACGTACGGCAGCAGCAACACCAGTAGCAAGCGCTCCGCTCTAGTCAGCGTCTCCCCACACAGTGGCACCCGCCGCCAGCCGCCGCCGCACCTTTACCAGCTCGCCCTGTTGCGGCCGCCGACCAATGGGGCGCGCGCGCAACCGGCCGCCGCACCCGAGCCCATAAAGCACCCCCACCCCGGCTGCGCCGGCACTCGCTGAGTAGCAGTCGAGGGTTGAGCACCGCTCCTCTCACTCGCGTACTGTCAGCCATAGGCCCCCGCTAGTACGGGAGTACAAACAGAAGTGTTCTCCGGCTCTGTTTTTATTAAAACATTGACGGGCACTTGCGCCTAGGTCTTAGCACGGACGGCACTTGGAGAAAATTTTGCATGGCGTCGCCTGGCAGAGTTGTCGTGTCTTCTCGCCGTTGTGGAATGTCGAGCTTGGGTGGCGCCTTGGGGTCGCGGCGGTCTCTTTCCGCCGACGACACGAGGCGCGCTTTCTTGTTGCCGCGGGCCGCGCGGCCGGCCATCTCGAGCACCTCAGCTGCCGCAGAGTCAGTCTCTGCCCCCCCCAAGAATAGGGAAAAAGTAGGCCAGGACCTGGAAGCGGGCCGCGGAACCACAGAGAGGTTTTCCGCCGCCCCCGTCCAGAATTCCGCGTCTGCCATCGTAATAGTAGGGTCAGCAATGCCACCGGAAAACCTAACGGTGACAACAAAGGTGGCAACTGACGATAACCTGGCAGCAAGCCCCCTTTCCGCTACCGACATGGCAAAACTACATAAAACGCAGACAGATAAATACATCGTCAGGACTTGCGATCCCGCCCCTCCCTCCGCTCTCCTCAGCCCTCTCCTGCTTGCCAACGGCTGTGGCCTCCTTGCTGAGCATATCCGCAGCCTAAATGGCAAGCAGAAGCCCAGTCAACCGACTAAGATCCTCCCCAAACCCGCAACTGCCACCCAACCCCCTACCCGATCCCAGTTCCTAAAATCCCCCCCACCCAAGTCCACCACATCCCGACAAAGGCGTGTAAGGAAGAACAAGCAGGAGAAGCACTCCAAGGGGAAAAAGCAATCCTCCACCCCCATCCCAACCACTTCCACACCCTCTGAGGAGCCCGCGCCCCCGACAGCACCTGTCGTCGTCCTAGGAGGGGACCAGGAAACACCGGTACTGGAAGGGAACCGCATAAACGGGCAGGATTCGGATGGTTTCGTGCTGGCGAGGAAAACCTTTCGCCAGCCGAGGCTCCCGCCGGCCCGGGGAGTGGAACCCACCCCGAACAGGTTCCAGGCGGTGGCCGATGAGCCAGAGGCACCACAAGACACTACAACACAAACACAAAATCATGTCACCCACCACCTCCCTCCGATCGTCGCAGAGTTCACTGAGAACTACGAGGAACTCTACGAAATGTTAAAAACAGCAATCGGGGGAGGCAATTTCAAAGCGAAACCTGCTGGTGGTGACAAAATAAAAATTACATTAATCACACTCGAGCACTACACCACAATAAAAACACTTCTGAACAGCAAAAACATACCCCACTACACTTTCCCCACAACAAAAACACGTAATAAAAACATAGTCATCAGGGACCTACCAAGACGAGTGGCCCCCCAGGCGATCAAAACAGACCTGACTGCCCAGGGGTACATTGTCAAGGCGGTCCATCAAATGGGAAACATAGGGAGCAAATGGCCCCTGTACCAGGTCACACTGCCGGACGTCCCACAGAACAAAAGGGACATTAAGACGATCCTGGCGGTCCCTGTGACCACTGAACCACTGCGCCGCAAAAACAAGACGGTGCAGTGCTTCAGATGTCAGGGCCTCAACCACATTGCGGCACACTGCTCCATGGCAGTGAGGTGCAGAAAATGCGCCGAGGCCCATGACACAAGAACCTGTAACGTAAAACACACGGACCCGCAAATAAGGTGCGCGCTGTGTGGCAAAAACCACACAGCGGGCTACCAAGGTTGCGAGGTCCATAAAAAACACACACAGCAGGCAAAGGGCGCAAAGGCCGCCCCCCACACACGAAAAGGAAACACCACGAACCCATCCAGACACACAAGACACCAAAACATGACAACACACACAGACAAGGCCTGGGTAAAACCAAGGCCGGACACACCGAGGGCGACTTACGCAGAAGTGGTTTCTCCTCCGAAAAACCATGAAAGCGTGGCCCAATCATCGCAACACCAGACACTATCACAACAACAACACCGGGAAGAACACAGCAACAACGACCAGGTCCTCCATAACGGAGGAAGCTCTAGGGAACCCCACACACACTCCCCCCCCATGGATCAGTTGTTAGGCGTGATGGTGCAGACCATGAACCTCGTCATGGAAATGATGAAGGAATTCAGGGAAGCCCAAAAGCAAAACACACAGATCCTCGTCGCCCTTCAGGCAACAGTCCAGCAGTCGCTCCCCTCTGCGACTTCCCCAGTAGTATCAACACCCCATCATGAATAGACGCCCGAATATTCAAGGCCTGACAATGTGCGTCTTTAACGCAGACGGCATTGTTAATCAAGAGGTCGAGTTCAGAGAACTCATGAAGGAGTTCTCCATCGACATATGCATGATGGGGGAAACCCACCTGAAACCGGGAGTAAAAGCGACAGTTCCCAACTACATTAGCTACCGTAAAGACAGGCCAACCCAAGGCGGAGGAGTGGCCATATATGTAAAAAGAGGGATCCCCCACCACCAGGTATTCTTACCAGCTACCAACAAAATCGAAGCAGTGGCGGTGGAAGTAACCACTGCCACTGGACCCCTAACAATTGTTGCAGTCTACCGACCCCCACATGACCAGATAGATGAGGGAGACATAGCTGCTCTAGGGCAAATTGAAGGCAAACTCGTAATAGGGGGAGACTTCAATGCCAAACACCCTGACTGGAATTCTAGAGTAACCTCCAGAGCAGGCGCCAAGCTGCAACAACTAGCGCGCGCCCACCACTTCGAAACATGGGGTCCAGTCGAGCCCACACATTTTCCGAAAAACGGAAGCAGGCCCGATGTGTTAGACATAGCTCTCACTAGGAGGATCGCAGGATTTGTGACCGCAAGGACAATCAACAGAATGTCCTCCGACCACAACCCAGTGATTCTAGAAGTCGATGTGGGAGAATGGGTAGCACTCCCACGGTACCAGACGTCTTACAAACGAACAGACTGGGAGCGATACCAAGAAACTGTCGCCTCTGATATCGCTCGCGCTCCGCCACCTACTGCCGAAACAGTAGATCAAGCGCTACTAGACTTGACAGGCACCATCTTGCAGGCAGCGGAAGAGGCCACCCCACCACAAAGGGATGGCTCTCCACCGCAAATACAGCTCCCGGAACACTTACTAGCTCAAATCCGTCACAAGAACAGAGTGGCAAAAGAGTGGAAGATCACCAGAAATCAGGCCACCAGGAGGCTGCTCAATCGTCTACAGAGAGAACTGAAGGTAGCGCTCAATGAGCACAGAAACCAGCAATGGCAAAACCGCCTCACAGCTCTCAAAGTAGACGATCATACACTTTGGCAAGCAACCAAACAATTCACAAAAAGACGCGCTAGGATGCCGCCACTGCACGGCGAGCGGGGATTGGTCTACAGCAATGCTGATAAGGCCAACGCCCTCGCCGACTCCTTCGAGAAGCAGTTCCAAACGGCAGAACCCGAGGATGAAGAGCATGAAGAGGTAGTCAGTCGTCAACTGACTGTCTTCCTCAATGCTGAGGAGGACCCAGAGGACGAACCCATACTTTTTGCCCCCGAGGACGTGGCAAGAGTAATCAGGTCCCTCCCTACAAAAAAGGCGCCAGGGCACGACAGTGTCACAAACCAGTTAGTCAAAAAACTCCCACCCACAGCGATCACACACCTCGCGAACGTCCTCAACGAGATTACTCGTTCCCGTGAGTTCCCAGCTTGCTGGAAACATGCGGAAGTGGTCGCGATACACAAACCAGGAAAAGACCCTCTATTCCCGCAGCACTACAGGCCGATTAGCCTCTTGCCAACTCTCAGCAAGATCTATGAGCGCCTCCTGCTAAAACCCATGCAAGAACATATTACCAGAGAGCAAATTCTGCCGGATTTCCAATTTGGATTCCGGCAGAACCACTCTGCCCCACAACAGGTCATGAGAATGGTTGAAGCAGCCACAGAGGGCTTCAACCACAGAGGCTACTGCGGGATAGTGCTACTAGACGTAGCCAAAGCCTTTGATTCAGTATGGCATAGAGGGCTACTCTACAAGTTGTACTCACAAGGGTTTCCAGGGAGCATAGTTCAGCTAATCAAGAGCTACCTCACGAATAGGACTTTCTCCGTCAAAGTAGAAACTGCCACCTCCACCAGAAGGCGCATTCGTGCTGGGGTGCCACAGGGATCGGTCCTGGGGCCCGTATTGTACAGCTTGTACACTGCGGACACTCCAACGGCCCCCCTGGTGCACACCGCGCAGTACGCCGATGACACAGCCTTTTACACGAGAAATGCGAACAAGGACCTGGTCATTCGTAGGCTACAAAGGGTTTTAGATGACACAGAAACCTGGGCCCGTCGCTGGCGCATCACCATCAACTCGGAGAAGACGCAGGCAATGCTGATTACCCGCAGGCTCGGAAGGCGCGAACCTCCTCAACGTCCCCCCCTCCACCTCCACCTAAATGGAACCCAACTCCCCTGGCGCAGAACCGCCAAGTACCTTGGCGTAACCTTGGACTCTCGTCTCACGTGGAAACCCCACATAGACGAGGTCCACAGGAAGGTCTGCGCCAGAATGTCCATCCTATACCCTATCCTGAACCCAAACAGCTCCCTTCCCTGCCCAGTAGCAGTAAACGTTTATCAGGCCCTGATCCGGCCAGTAATGGAGTATGCGTGCCCTGTCTGGGGATACGCGGCAAAGCAGCACCTGGACAAACTCCAGAGGCTGCAAAACCGCGCCCTCAGAAGGGCACTGCATCTACCTCTCGGATTCCCCACAGACGACCTGCACGCCGCAGCCGATATCCCACTCCTGAGAGAGCGTTTCCAGGATCTGGCAAGGGCCTTCTATGAAGGTACTTCCAGATCCGGAAATGCACTCATCCACTCCCTTGGTCGGTATGACATGTCCCGCGATAAACACAAGCGCCCTATGACGATCTTCGACGATTAAGTCGAAGAGAAAAATCCCAATACCCAATCCCTAATCCAGTTCCTTCCCATATATCACCAATCATCTCGCCTACCTCAGGCAAGTCCCAGATACACACAACAATTCATCACATATCACAGACATCAAAAATATACAGAAAAATCACACACACATGTACACAGGGGAGTAAAAGCCAAAAGGCTATAAACTCCCCCTCACACTTCCCCAAAGAGGGGAAAGTATTAGATGAGTGCAGCAGCAGGCTGCGCCGGCACGCACTCCGCTGCTCGACTCGCTGCCGCTCGCACCGGTCGTTTTCGTTTCCGTTTCGTGTGCACCGTCGCTAGCCCATCGCCATGTCCGGACGCGGAAAGGGAGGCAAAGTCAAGGGCAAGTCAAAGTCCCGCTCAAGCAGGGCTGGGCTCCAGTTCCCGGTCGGCAGAATCCACCGCCTCCTGCGCAAGGGAAACTACGCAGAGCGCGTCGGCGCCGGGGCGCCCGTCTACCTCGCCGCCGTCATGGAGTACCTCGCGGCTGAGGTGCTCGAGCTGGCCGGAAACGCGGCCCGCGACAACAAGAAGACGCGCATCATCCCGCGCCACCTGCAGCTTGCCATCCGCAACGACGAGGAGCTCAACAAGCTCCTGTCGGGCGTCACCATCGCACAGGGTGGTGTCCTGCCCAACATCCAGGCCGTCCTGCTGCCAAAGAAGACCGAGAAGAAGGCCTAAAGGAGGCCAGGCAATCGCAGCGCCGCGTGCTCCCCTGCACGCAACGCGCTTTGCCGGCTCGGCCCACAACAATCGGCCCTTTTCAGGGCCACCACACAAACCTACGTCCAAAGCAAAATTTCAGTCGTCCTCGCCGCACCTTGTTTTGTTTTGTTTTAACTTTGCACTTTCACAGCACAGCCGCCGCCGGCGCACGTCCGCCATCTTGTCGTCCACACAGCCCGTGTGGCCCAACACACACACACACACATTTTGCACGGTCGCAGTCGCCTTCCAAACGACAACGGCAGCAATAATGACCATTGTTAAAGGGAGGCGTGTCGACACACCGCCCTCCACTCCCGCGCGCAACGGCCGTCGACACGAACGAAACAAACAGCTGATCCGGCCGCCTATGCCCACACGCCTTGCCTCGGAAACCCCAACGCCGCCGCAAACACACAGAGCCAAACCACGCAAGCAAATAATCACCGCCTCTCGCACAACAACACACAGCCCGCCATCTCCATCGCGATCGATACAAAGACACACAATAACAAACACACAAACGAAGCAGCTCCACACACAGCCAGCCACATGACACGTTTCCTTTCCTTCTCCCCTCCCAGTCACATCACGTCGCTCAAACGGAAAGAAAGAAAGAAAGAAACAAACAAACAAACAACACAGCGCACACACGCAGCAACAACACAGACTCTTTCGCACTTTTCAACTTCCGAACAGTGTGGTGGCCCTGAAAAGGGCCGTTTTCTAGTCTCTCCCACCCACAAGCACGGCCGCGGGAAGGCCAGCGCCCGCTGCGACGCAGCCTAACCGCCGAAACCGTACAGGGTGCGCCCCTGCCTCTTCAGGGCGTACACCACGTCCATGGCCGTCACAGTCTTGCGCTTGGCGTGCTCAGTGTACGTCACCGCGTCGCGGATCACGTTCTCCAGGAACACCTTCAGCACCCCGCGGGTCTCCTCGTAGATCAGACCAGAGATGCGCTTCACGCCGCCCCTGCGAGCCAGGCGGCGGATGGCGGGCTTCGTGATGCCCTGGATGTTGTCGCGCAACACCTTGCGGTGCCGCTTGGCGCCACCCTTGCCGAGCCCCTTTCCTCCCTTGCCGCGGCCTGTCATCCTTCCTTCCTCGGGCAAAGCAAAACGTGCACAAACAGCAGCTGCAGCGGCTGGCGAGTCGGCTACGGTCTGCGCCCAGCGCGCCCGCCGCCCCCCTATATAGACTCTGGCCCGCCCTCCCCCCACCACGCGCAACCGAGGGCATATAAGCGCAGCACGGAGGCGCGCGGGCCCGTTGTCAAGGCAGCACCGGACGCCGCGCCGCACCTAACCTCCACGCACGCCGCTCCGCTACCGCTACCGCTACCGCCATGGCCCGCACAAAGCAAACGGCCCGCAAGTCCACCGGCGGAAAGGCGCCGCGCAAACAGCTCGCCACCAAGGCGGCGAGGAAGAGCGCGCCCGCCACCGGAGGCGTCAAGAAGCCCCACCGCTACAGGCCGGGCACCGTCGCCCTGCGAGAAATCAGGCGCTACCAGAAGAGCACAGAGCTGCTCATCCGCAAGCTGCCATTCCAGCGCCTAGTGCGCGAGATCGCCCAGGACTTCAAGACCGACCTGCGCTTCCAGAGCTCCGCAGTCATGGCCCTGCAGGAGGCCAGCGAGGCCTACCTCGTCGGCCTCTTCGAAGACACCAACCTGTGCGCAATCCACGCCAAGCGCGTCACCATCATGCCCAAGGACATCCAGCTCGCGCGCCGCATCCGCGGCGAGCGCGCCTAAACCGCGCCGCGGCACCGCACCGCACAAACAAAAACGGCCCTTTTCAGGGCCACTAACATCTCTCCGTCGCGAGCAAACTTTGTCGGTCGCCTGCCTCTCGCCCCACAACCACACAAAAACAAAAACAACCACCACTTCCCGTCCGTCCGCCACACCCGCTCACTCTGCCTGCCTGCTAGCAGCGCGCAACAATCGCACATCATCCCTCCCCGGCCGCTCAAAGCGCACAATACCCAACGGCCGACGTCACACCGCACGGGTGGCTGGCCGGCCGCCGCCGCTTTCGTTTCGAAAACAAAACCCGCACCGACGGCCAACGGCCAGGCAGGCGCGCTCTACACGCCACCGAAATCCCCGCCGACTCCTTCCACATCTCAACGTGCCCCCCGTTGCAAAACATAACACACACAAAGACCGGACACGACGAGACAAGACATCCGAGAAGAACTGAACGCAGGCAAGCCAACCAACGTATTCAAAAACAACGTGACAGAAAACCAACCGTCGGCCGCCGCCAAAAAGCAACGGCGACACTCAACCACGACAACAACACCACCGCTACCGCTACCGCTACCGCTACCGCCGCCCACACCCGCCACCGACCCCCGCAATCCAACCACCACGGCACGCAAACAGCATCCCCACGGGCATACAGACAGACAGACACCCACACCAAACGCAACACGACAATCAAAACCTTCCCCGACGTGCTTTGATGGCCCTGAGAAGGGCCGTTTTGGGCCGCGCGTCTCTTGCGCGCCACTAGACGACGACGGGGGGTGGGGACGACGGAGCCAAGCGCCAAACCCTTCCTTTCCCATCTCTTTCTCCTCTACTCTACTTCTTCTTCTTGGGCGAAGCCTTCGCCTTAGACGGCGTCGTCGCCTTCTTCGGGCGCGGCGCCTTCGGCTTCTTCGTCGGAACCTTGGCGGCCTTCTTCGCCTTCGACGGCGACTTGGCCTTGGCCGGCTTGGCCGCAGCCGCCTTCTTCGCACCCGCGGGAGCGGCCGACGCCGCAGACGCCTTCTTGGCGGCGCCCGCCTTCCGACCGGTCGCCGCCTTCACACCACCAGCCTCCTTTGCGCCGGCCGCACGGGCGCCCTTCTTCTCCTTGCTGGCCGGAGCGGCGCGCTTCTTCTTGGCACCGCCAGCACGAGCCTTGCCGCCCTCGGCCGCCCCCCCGCCGCCGGCGCCGGCAAGCTTGAACGAGCCGGACGCGCCCTTCCCCTTCGTCTGCACCAGCTCGCCCGCCACGACGGCCGACTTGAGGTACTTCTTGATAAACGGCGCCAGCTTCTCCGCGTCCAGCTTGTAGTGCGCGGCAATGTACTTCTTGATCGCCTGCAGCGACGACCCGCCGCGCTCCTTCAGACTCTTGATGGCCGCCGTCACCATCTCAGAGGTGCGCGGGTGCGCAGGCTTGGCGCGCGGCTTCTTCGCAGACGACGCAGACTTGGCCTTCTTCGTAGTGCCGGTGGCGGCGGGTGCCGCAGCAGTCTCGTTCGTAGCCGCCTGATCTGCCATTTCGACGACGCGCGTAACACACAGCGAGAGCGAGAGCGAGAGCGAGCGGGACGGCAGGCACGCAAGCACAGCACAGCAGAGCAGAGAATCACAAGGGCCCAGCCAGTGTCGCGGGCGGGCGCGGACGGCCGAGAGAGCGGCCGCCACTCTGCGCGCCGCCGCGCCGCGCCTCCCGCGCTTGCTACCGCCCAACGTCCGACAGCCTGTGCGGAGCAGCCCCAAACCTGCGCCACAACCGCCCGCGCCTTTCAAACCACCGAGGATGGGGCTACACACAGCCACACCACAGTCGCCAACCAGTCGCCACGGCAGCGCCGCAAACCACGGCCAAACTGCAGCTACCGCGCGCTACAGCCTGGGTCGGCCCGCCGAGAATCGCCGCCCCCGCCCAAATGCCGCCCCCACAGCCCCAGCCGACGACCCGCCACAATGGCCAAACCTTCGGCAAAACTCCCACACCGTCGCCGCGGCAGCCCGGCCAGCGCGGCCGGCGCCACAGCCACACAAGCCGAGGCGTGCGGCGATGACGGCCGTGCAAACGCGCCTCCGCCGCCCCATCGCCTTCCGTCGCCCTCCCGCCGTTTCCCGATCGGCCCGCAGCCGTCGGGCCACATCGCGCGCCGTCCTCCTCCTCTCGCCCGCCAACATTCACAGCCGTTTCTCAACAATTGCCCGCCGCAAACGGACGCCGCCTGCGCAACAGGCGCCGCCGCCCCTCGCCGCTTCCGACCCAACCCCTCGACCGAGGCAAACCGCAATCCGAATCTACAGACCAACCCAATCTGCCGTCAGCACACACGACAGCCGACCTTACACGTTACGCGTTACACATTACGTTTACACGTCTAGGTTAGGTTAGGTTAGGTTAGGTTAGGTTAGGTTAGGTGGACGTGAGTTAGGTTAAGGGGACTTGGGTTAGGTTAAGCGTCAAACTTAGGTTAAGCATTCAAACACGTCAGGCGTCAGAGGTTAGGTTAGGTTAGGTTAGGTTAGGTTAGGTTAGGTTAAGGGGTCAGTGCTAGGTTAAGAAGCGTCAAACGTAGGTTAAAAAGCGTTCAAAAACGTGAGGCGTGAGCCGGACAGCTTACCTTACGTAGACGTTAGGGGCTCAGGCTGAGCTCACCTCACCACAGGTTCGGTTCGGTTCGCTCAGCTCACCTCAGCTCAGCGTAAAGCGCCGAGGTCAGGCTACGTTCGTTCACCTTCGGGCGCCACACTTTCGGTTGAAAGGTCGCGACGGGACGACGTCGGCAGGCACGCCGCAAACAAACAAACAAACAAAACGTACAGACGACGTCGAAAAACCGCCGACAGACGGGGAGCAGCACGACCACGACCAGATACCGAGCGCGAACGAGACACACGCGAACCACCCCCACCGGCCAAAGGGCACCACACAACAACCCAGAGCACCACGTGTCGACACCAGACCAACCCGCCGCTCACGCGACATGCCTGGCACCGAAGGGCAACCGCCCGCAACTGCGCTTTCCGCGCCGGCCCGGATGCACGTCGTGCTACAACAACACCACTACCGTACACAGCCGCTGTTCACAACATCACTATCATGCGCGCCCGCGGCTCGCCGCCGTCGCAGTCGCACCCCCAACGCCAGCACTTTTGCACCACCATTCACACGCACCGCAACACAGCTCGCCGACACAGCCGAACAAAACAAACACCACACAACAACAACAACAACAACAACAACGCCGCCGCCGCCGCCGCCGCCTCTACTTGTGCCGGCGACCCACCCCGCCGATGGCGCACCTTTCGCCAGCCGGCAATCGACACGCACCCACCCACCCACCCACCCACCCCCGGGGCCCAGTGCAAAAAAAAAAAAAAAAAACAAAACACACACACACACACACAAACGACACGGGAGGCGCACACCGCCACTTCGCGCGCACGCCACCAACCAGTCGTCGTCTCAAAATAACAAACAAAAACCAAAAAACAAACAAAATAAACTAACAACTAGGGCAACACAAATCAAAACAAAAAACGCCTCGCACGAACCGCCCACAAAACGAACAAGCACACGCACAGGCACAGCCTCTGCTGGCGACCACGACGCAGCGGCACGCTGCTCCTGTCCCGCGCCCCGCGCCCCACTCGATTCACAACTCACGCGACACCGTCAACGACGGGCTCGCTTCCCGCAACCTACCACCTTTCCGCCACGACGCACAGCCCCAGCCCCACCCGACGACGCCCGTGGCAACGACTGCACTTTCACCACCGCCTCCCCCCAACACACACACAGCCAGCCAAAAACGCACTCGCGACCCACACATGCACGTGCATCGGCACACGCCAACCAGTCAACGTCGACAACCACACGCAAGGCTCGAAACGAAACCGGCGTCCTTCCACGTTGCCATCAAGCTACACGACACAAGACACAAGGAACCAACACAACAGCCGGCCCCACTAATTCCCACTCTCACGCCGCAAAAAGCACACCGAAACCGCCAAACGCACGCACATTCCCCTTCGCACTGACACCGACCGGCTCGCTACCACACCTCCCGGCAGCCGTTTCACAAACATGACACGGCGTGACGCGACATCACGGGCCTACGCACACCGGACCCACTCACACTCTCTCCTTTCCTTCTGTTTTTCCCGACGCCTTCGGCCGGGCACACGCGGCACAACGCCGCCAATTCACCACACCGCCCACACAGTCGACAAGCGCCCGCCCTGTACGGCACACGCAACGACGCAGCGCAGCAAAGGGCGCCCGCAACACATACCTCTCCTCTCTCTCTCTCTCTCTCTCTCTCCGCCGCCCGACGCGCCAACCGCCACACCACACCGCCAGCCACTCGCACATTGTGCACTGCCACCAGCCACACGTCCAACACGCCGCGCCGCCTCCGGCCACCCGCCAGGGGGCGCTCACGTCCGCGACAACAGCGCGGCCCGCCGGGCCGAACCGAACCGAGCCGCCGCTGCTGCTCTGCACTCGGCACGGCCACACCCTGCTGCAGGCCGGGCTCGTCTCCCTGTACGCGTCTGCCTGCGCATCAACACAACGGGGCAAGTGAGCAAACCCCGTCACAACACGCCACATCGCGCAATGGCCGTGCCGACCTTTTTCTCTCTACCGCCATCCCTTCTTCTCGCGTTTTACTCGTTGTTGCTGCAGCGGCGCACACCTACACATCCACAGCCCCAGCCGGCCTCACCTCAGGGCCCGCCGCCAGCGTCTCCTCCTCGGGCACAGGTGCGGTGCTGTGGCCGCCCATCCAACCGCATTGCTGGCCGTCCAGTCCAGCCGCCAGGCGTTCCCACTGCCGCGCACCGACCCTGCTGCAGAAAACGAAGCATGGCCAGACCGACCGACCGATACACAAAGCAAGCCGTCGCCTCGCCTCGCCTCTCGTCCTTCCTTCCGCCCCCGCCATTCTCACACCACCGCCTCTCCACTTTCGCCCCCCCCCCTCCCTCCTTTTTTTTTTTTTGTTTCTTTCTTTCTTTCTTAGGGCCCTCTCTCCTTACGGCACCGCCTGCAGCAGCGGATTTTTGCGCCCACACGCCTACTCCTACCACCATTACCTTGCCCTGCCCTGCCCTGCCCTGCCCTGCCCTGCCCATCAACGTCGCAGTCGAACCGACGCTTGCCAACAACACACTGCCCACGTTCCTTTCTCTTTTCGGCCTACGCCCATTACGCGCCGCCGCCACAGCCTATTACTCTCCCTTCCCTTCCCGTCCCACAACACACCGACGTCATCACACGCACCCAAAACAGGGGCCACGACCGTGTTCCTCGCCCACTCCCATCCCGCACGGTACGCACATTCCCAACTACTACCGCGCACCCTCCCTTTCCAATCTGTGTGTCTCTGTGTCTGTGTCCTGTCCGCGCGTGACGCCTCTCAACATCCGCCGTCCCCCGTCCCGTTTTCGCCCCCATGCCGTCGTCGCGCCGCCTCCTCCTCCTCCCCGTCCACCGCCGCCCCTGTCCGCCCCGCACCACACCATACACCGCTGCTTGTCCCGGCCGTTGCCACCAAAGGCGCCGACCGCAAACGCGCCACGCCGCAGCCCCCGTGCGTCTCGCTCGCTTGCATCTCCGTGCCGACGCTGCCTCTCTTCCCGCACGCACTCGACCTCGACAACACAGTCTTTGGCTCCGCCACTGCGTGTTCCGGTGGTACGCACGCTGCAACACGTATGTACTCATTACCAGAGCGATGGCGAGGCATGACAGCATCTCTGTCTGACCAGAGAGTTATTTATCGTTGCTAGTCGGCGCTTGGACCGCGCCAGACGACAGTAGTGGCACGCAGCGAGTCGCCAGGAACAGTTGTTATATATATTGTAGCGCGAGTCGGGAGAGGTAGTAGTCGTCAGTCGACAGTCGTAGCGGGTGGACGGTTGTACTGAGCGGGCGTCGGCGGCGTGCTCTGCTCGTCTCGCGACTCTGGTCACGGTTCGGGACGATGTACAGTATATTGTGTTACAATAACAAGGTAGTGTGAAGCTGCATTGCGCAAATCTGATAACGTATGTTCATTGTACTTATTTTGTTCAACAACAAATGCCCCAATATTACTTTTTTTCTAAAGTAACCTTTTTTTTTTTTTTTTAAAGAAAAACATTCACTTTTTAAAGACTACTTCCTATGGCATTTCCCTCCAAGGAGTGCAAATTAATTACCAGCCAGCACTCATTCATTGCACACAGCTGTGTAAGGGGTATCTACAATTGAGGAGCAGATATATAAATGCACTTTTTTTTTGTGTGTGTGTCTCTTTTTCATTGGGGTAACGATCTTTGGCTCTTTTTATTCTGAATACGCTGCTGCCCTCATACAATGTATCAGGTTTCATTATGTCTGTTGCACTGTTACTTATCGTTGGGTTTGTTTTGTAGGGACGTTAACATTCTGGCACATTTTTATTATCATCAGACTCTCTGCTATTTGTGCAGGGAGGTTATACCTGGGTCCATTTCCATTTACATTTTAATCTTGATAGACTTTTTGTTTTCTTTTTTGTTTCTTGTTGTTTTCCCTTCTTTTTTTGTTGTTTTTTTGTTTGTTTTGTTTTTCCCACTCTCACCACCACCGCCGCATCACGCCATGGCCTCCCCCTTACGTTTTTGGTTTCTTTTTCTGTTCTTCAACTGCTTCAACATCACCGCGCCCCATTTCCACACCACAGCCATCAGCCTCCAAGACGGGCAGGCGCAGTGTGCCATTTCCGGCGCACAAGCACACCCCGTACGGTACTCTCCTCGCCCCCACGCCACCAACAACACAGCGACCACGCGGCTTTCAGGCATGGCACGGCACCGGCGAAATGCGCCGCCCCCGCCCCCGCCCCCGCCCCTCCGCGCATCCGTCCGTCTCGCCACGTTCACTGACAGCCGCGTCTGCGGCTACACCACGACAACCACAACACAACAACGCTCCCCTCCCTGGCACCTCATTGTTTTTCTCCTCCTCTTTTGCACAAAACCACAACGCCGAGCACAGGCGCAAGCCACCCACACCGCGCCCCTCCCCGTCTTTGGCCGCCGCTCCTCGTTTGCCCCCTCCCATCTCCCGAATGCCATGCCAGCAGCGTTACGCATGCCCCTCCCCTGTCCACACAACACTACCGCCAAACGAACAGCCTTCCGGGCCACATGCAGGGCACGCCCACCTCCAAACACTGCCAATTCACGGACGCAATTCGCTAAACACACACACACACGCACACTTTCTCGACACCTTTCTGTAGGGAGGGTGCGTCATCTCGACCGTGACAGAGTGACGGCAACTATCGACGATCCATTTCCCCCCACTGGTAAAACATGTCCACTAAACACCTACATACATCATTCAAGTACACAGACAATAGCATACACACAATGGGAGGGCACACGAACATGGACGGCACGGCACTGTCATACACTCTTCCTCAGAACCATATCAACAAACGTTACGTACATCCGGGAAAGCGAAAGCAAAAAGCACAAGCAAAGGGCAAAGCCCAATGCAGCCGTCAAAGGTAAGGTAACGTTCACCACGGCAGACACTTGCAGCCGCGCCGCCGTTAAACGCATTTCAGTGCGGCTCCAATACGCCTCCGACACGGGAACGTTCCGTTGCTCTACGAATGCGTTTCTCCCTTTGTCCCTTCCTCTCTCTTTTGCCCCCCCTCTGTCCTTTCCTCCTGCACTCTTGCCTCATTCCTCACGTTCTGCCCAGACATTCGACCGATCAAAGTCAACCTTTCGTTACCGTTCTCAGCGCGACGGTGTACAACAGTATGACGGGTGTGCCCAAAGACTTCGGTTCAGTTGCGTGACGCCGGTCTATCGCGCCGATCGACAGTTACACAAAACTATGTCAAACAAACAAATACATACATACCGGATGGACACAGACAAACACGTGTACAGACATTCGCCAAAAACGACCGCCGCCGCCGCCGCCGCCGCCGCCGCCGCCGCCGTCGTCTAGCGTCGCGCTTACTGTACTGCACTGGACACGCGTGCATCTCGAATGACGACATCGGTGTGCGTGCGTCCTACGCAATCAGTCAGACACGGCTATCAAAAATCAGAGTCGAATGGTACATCATCGTGCGTGTCGCCGTACACGTACAGTACAATACAAAACAACAATGCGTCTCTTAATGGCACGTTCATTTCAACGTCACTCCACACACCTCCACGCTGCAGTTACGTCGCACCATTGTCAACTCGGCGTACTGCAAAGGGAATAGTGGGCGGCAAAACATTCCACATTTCACCCTCGCCATGTGTGATGTGCAAACCAAACCCGCAGACGGCCGTCGTTACGGTGACACACAACGCCAACGAGGCGTGCCACCATTCCACGCCACGGCGACCAACCTCGTGGCCGTACCCCGCAACAACGCTTTGACGCGGACCCCCCCACCCACAATCAAAATGCACACATCACAGCCGTCCACAAAACAACAACAACAACAACAACAACAACAACAACAATTCCGCCCTTCCCGCAAAGGCACGTTGGTGGCCCTGAAAAGGGCCGTTTTGCCGCTCTCGCAACGGAGGAGCCTTCTCCATCCTTCCTTCCATTCCAGAGCCACCTCCTTACTTGGAGCTCGTGTACTTGGTCACCGCCTTCGTGCCCTCGCTCACGGCGTGCTTGGCCAGCTCGCCAGGCAGCAACAGCCGCACAGCGGTCTGGATCTCGCGGGACGTGATGGTCGAGCGCTTGTTGTAGTGCGCCAGGCGAGAAGCCTCGGCCGCAATGCGCTCGAAAATGTCGTTCACGAAGCTGTTCATGATGCTCATCGCCTTCGACGAGATGCCCGTGTCAGGGTGCACCTGCTTCAGCACCTTGTAGATGTAGATGGCATAGCTCTCCTTCCTCTTGCGCTTCTTCTTCTTGTCGCCCTTCGAAATGTTCTTCTGCGCCTTGCCAGCCTTCTTGGCGGCCTTCCCGCTAGTCTTGGGCGGCATCTCGAACCAACGTACGGCAGCAGCAACACCAGTAGCAAGCGCTCCGCTCTAGTCAGCGTCTCCCCACACAGTGGCACCCGCCGCCAGCCGCCGCCGCACCTTTACCAGCTCGCCCTGTTGCGGCCGCCGACCAATGGGGCGCGCGCGCAACCGGCCGCCGCACCCGAGCCCATAAAGCACCCCCACCCCGGCTGCGCAGACAACCTTACTCGCCAACCCACGGAGTTTAGAGAATTCATACAGGAAGAAAAAGTTGACATATGCCTAGTGGGAGAAACATTCCTCAAACCAGGACTAAGAGTTTCTGTACCAAACTACATTTGTTACAGAAACGACCGACCCACTCACGGAGGCGGGGTAGCGGTATATGTCAAAAAAGGTATCAGACACCATCAAATATACCCCCCCAATACAGCAGAAATAGAAACAGCGGCAATCGAAGTGGCTACAGTAACTGGCCCCCTAACAGTCGTTGCAGTGTATCGCCCCCCTTCCCAAAGACTAGAAGAGGACGACATAGCTGCACTAAGTCGCATTAGAGGCAAACTACTAATAGCAGGGGACCTAAATGCCAAGCACGCGGACTGGAACTCGAGACGCCGAAATCAAGCTGGTCAACAACTGCAACGACTCGCGCGCACACACCAGTTACAAATATGGGGCCCAGAGGAACCGACACACTTCCCAAAGAACGGAGGAAGACCGGACGTCCTCGACATAGCCATCACAAAGAATCTGGTGGGCTTTGTATCCGCGACATCGGTAAACAGAATGTCGTCGGACCACAATCCCGTGATTTTCGAGGTCGACATGGGAGAATGGCTCTCTAGCCCACAACGGCATGCGACATACAAGCGCATCAATAAGGAGCAATTCAGCAATGCAGTAGCAGCTGAACTTGCCCAGACCCCGCCTCCAACTGCAGAGACAGCAGAACAGGCACTAGACGACCTCACAAGAGCGATCCTACAAGCTGCTGAGGGAGCCACACCGCCTCCTGCGGGGCCCCCCCGCTCCAGGCAACTCCCCCCGCACTTGCTTGCGCAAATACGGCACAAAAACAGGATCGCCAAAGAGTGGAAGCTCACCAGAAATAGGGATACACGGAGGCTACTCAATAGGCTACAGAGAGAGCTGAAAGCCGATCTCAACGAGTACCGCAACCAACAATGGTCGGCAAGGCTCTCAGCTCTCAAACTAGACGACAATAGTTTATGGCAAGCCACCAAACAGTACACAAAAAGACGCGCAAAAATGCCACCACTCCATGGCGAACGCGGACTGCAGTTCAGCCCCATCGACAAAGCTAACGCACTAGCCGACGTGTTCGAAAAACAGTTCAGACCAGCAGAAGTACAGGACAGAGAACACGTCGCAACAGTCCGCAGAGAACTGGCCGTGTTCCTGGAAGCAGACGACGAAGATGACTACACGCCACTCTTCAATACTGAAGATGTGGCGCGCTGCATCAAGTCCCTGCCCACCAGGAAAACCCCGGGTCACGACCAGGTCACAAATGAATTGCTGAAACTCCTCCCGCCTCTGGCAATCACCCACCTGACCGATATAGTTAATGAACTGACGCGATCACAAAAATTCCCGGCGCAGTGGAAGCACGCAGAAGTTATTGCGATCGCGAAACCAGGAAAAGACCCGGTGTTCCCGCAACACTATAGACCAATTAGTCTACTGCCTACCCTCAGTAAACTTTACGAGCGCCTCCTACTAACCCCCATACAGGACTATATCACAAGAGAGCAGATTCTGCCGAAATTCCAATTCGGATTTAGGCAAAGACACTCCGCCCCCCAGCAAATCATGAGGGTGGTTGAAGCAGCCACAGACAGCTTCAACCGAAAGGGCTACTGCGGGCTTGTCTTGTTAGACGTAGCAAAAGCCTTCGACTCAGTCTGGCACACCGGGATATTACACAAGATGTACACCCTAGGCTTCCCCGGAAAGATAGTCAAAATCGTTAAAAACTATCTCTCCGGTAGGACTTTCTCAGTCAAGATCGATGGATCCCTGTCGACCAGGAGAAGAATCAGTGCAGGCGTGCCCCAGGGCTCAGTCCTGGGACCCGTCCTCTACAGTGTCTACACTGCTGACATCCCTACGACCCAGCATGTAAACACTGCACAGTACGCAGACGACACTGCATTCTTCTCCTGCTCGACAAACAGGAACCTGGTTACAAGGCGTCTGCAAACCGCCCTAAACAGGACGGAAAACTGGGCAAAGCAGTGGCGCATCTCAATTAACTCTGAGAAAACACAAGCCATGCTGCTCACCAGACGCTATGGGAAACGCCGACCCCCAAGAAGACCATACCAACTGCTGAGATTGCAGGGGCAGAATTTGCCATGGAGAAATTCTGCGAAGTACCTCGGTGTCACACTTGACAGACGCCTGACATGGAAGTGCCACATAGAGGAGCTTCGCAGAAAGGCTCACGCCAGGATGCAGATTCTGTACCCTGTCTTGAACAGCACCAGTTCCCTCGACCCCGCAACAGGAGTAGCGATCTATCGAAGTCTAATTCGACCGATACTGGAATATGCGTGCCCTGTATGGGGCTACGCAGCCAGATCGACGATAGATCGCTTACAAAAGACTCAAAACAGAGCGTTAAGACGAGCCCTACACGTCCCCACGCGCTTCCCCACGGCAGATTTGCACGAAGCCGCAGACATAGAGCCAATCACCACAAGATTCCGCGCCCTGGCAGAAGTGTTCTACGCCACGGCGCGGAAGTCAGAAAACGAATTAATCAACACCCTTGGGCAATACGAACCCCATAGGCAGAGATATAACAGACCCAAGTCGCTACTCCTGCAGTAGCAGAAAAAGAACAACTAAAGAAAACTCTCAACGAACAGCAACCAACAAAAGCAAAGAAACAAAAACAACACAAAAGAAAAGAGGAGGAAATGTCCTAATGTGACAACAACCTCCACCAGCACACCCTCTAAAGGTAGAGGAATAAAAGAGAGAAGCAGCAGCTGCGCCGGCACTCGCTGAGTAGCAGTCGAGGGTTGAGCATCGCTCCTCTCACTCGCGTACTGTCAGCCATAGGCCCCCGCTTGTACGGGAGTACCAACAGAAGTGTTCACCGGCTCTGTTTTTATTAAAACATTGACGGGCACTTGCGCCTAGGTCTTAGCACGGACGGCACTTGGAGAAAATTTTGCATGGCGTCGCCTGGCAGAGTTGTCGTGTCTCCTCGCCGTTGTGGAATGTCGAGCTTGGGTGGCGCCTTGGGGTCGCGGCGGTCTCTTTCCGCCGACGACACGAGGCGCGCTTTCTTGTTGCCGCGGGCCGCGCAGCCGGCCGTCTCGAGCACCTCAGCTGCCGCAGAGTCAGTCTCTGCCCCCCCCAAGAATAGGGAAAAAGTAGGCCAGGACCTGGAAGCGGGCCGCAGAACCACAGAGAGGTTTTCCGCCGCCCCCGTCCAGAATTCCGCGTCTACCATCGTGTTACTAGGGTCAGCACTGCAACCGGAAAACCCAACGGTGCCAACGAAAGTTGCAACTGACAACAACCTGGCAGCAAGCCCCCTTTCCGCAACCGACATGGCAAAACCACACAAAACACAAACAAACAAATACGTAGTCAGTATTTGCGATCCCGCCCCTCCCTCCCCTCTCCTCAGCCCTCTCCTGCTTGCCAGCAGCTGTGGCCTCCTTGCTGACCATATCCGCAACCTAAATGGCAAGCAGAAGCCCAGTCAACCGACAAAAATCCTTCCCAAACCCGCAACTGCCACCCAACCCCCTACCCGATCCCAGTTCCTTAAATCCCCCCCACTCAAGTCCACCACATCCAAGCAGCGGCGTGTCAGGAAGGACAAAAAGGGGAAGCACTCCAAGGGGAAAAAGCACTCCACCACCCCAACCACTTCAACACCCCCTGAGGAGCAAGCGTCCCCGACAGCACCTGTCGTCGTCCTAGGAGGGGACCAGGAAACGCTGGCACTGGAAGGGAACCGCGTAACCGGGCAGGATTCGGATGGATTCGTGCTGGCGAGGAAAACCTTCCGCCAGCCGAAGCTCCCGCCGGCCCGGGGAGTGGAACCCACCCCGAACAGGTTCCAGGCGGTGGCCGATGAGCCTGAGACACCACAAGACACAACAACACAGACACAAAACCAGGTCACCCACCACCTCCCTCCGATCGTCGCGGAGTTCACTCGGAATTACGAGGAACTCTTCGAGATGCTAAAAACAGCAATCGGGGGAGGCAATTTCAAAGCAAAACCTGCTGGTGGTGACAACATAAAAATAACATTATTAACACTTGAGCACTACACCACAATAAAAACACTTCTGAACAGCAAAAACATACCCCACTACACTTTCCCCACAACGAAAACACGCAATAGAAACATTGTCATCAGGGACCTGCCGAGACGAGTGGCCCCCCAGGCGATCAAAACAGACCTGACTGCCCAGGGGTACATCGTCAAGGCGGTCCAACAGATGGGACACATAGGCAGCAAATGGCCGCTGTATCAGGTCACACTGCCAGACGTCCCACAGAACAAAAGGGACATTAAGACGATTCTGGCGGTCCCTGTGACCACTGAACCACTGCGCCGCAAAAACAGGACGGTGCAGTGCTTCAGATGTCAGGGCCTCAACCATATTGCGGCACACTGCCAAATGGCAGTGAGGTGCAGAAAATGCGCCGAGGCCCATGACACACGAACGTGCAACATTAAACACACGGACCCGCAAATAAGGTGCGCGCTGTGTGGCAAAAACCACACAGCGGGTTACCAAGGCTGCGAGGTCCATAAAAGACACACACAGCAGGCAAAGGGCGCAAAGGCCGCCCCCCACACACGAAAAGAAAACTCCATGAACCCACCCAGACACACAAGAAACCAAAACATGACAGCACACACAGACAAGGCCTGGGTAAAACCAAGGCCAGACACACCAAGGGCAACATATGCGGAAGTGGTTTCTCCCCCGAGGAACCACGAAAGCACTGCCCAACCACCACAACATCAGACACCAACACAAGAACAACACCGGGTAATACACAGCAACAACGACCAGGTCCAACTAGACGGAGAAGGCCCTAGGAAACCCCAGACACACTTCCCCCCCATGGATCAGTTGTTAGGCGTAATGGTGCAGACCATGAACCTCGTCATGGAAATGATGAAGGAATTCAGGGAGGCCCAAAAGCAGAACACACAGGTCCTCGCTGCCCTTCAGGCAACAGTCCAGCGGTCGCTCCCCTCTGCGACTTCCTCAGTAATATCAAAACCCCATCATGGATAGACGACCAAACATCCAAGGCCTGACAATGTGCGTCTTTAACGCAGACGGCATTGTTAATCAAGAGGTCGAGTTCCGAGAACTCATGAAGGAGTTCTCCATCGACATATGCATGATGGGGGAAACCCACCTAAAACCGGGAGTAAGAGCGACAGTTCCTAATTACGTTAGCTACTGTAAAGACAGGCCAACCCAAGGCGGAGGAGTGGCCATATATGTAAAAAGAGGGATCCCCCACCACCAGGTATTCTTACCAGCTACCAACAAAATCGAAGCAGTGGCGGTGGAAGTAACCACAGCCACTGGACCCCTAACAATTGTTGCAGTCTACCGACCCCCACATGACCAGATAGATGAGGGAGACATAGCTGCTCTAGGGCAAATTGAAGGCAAACTCGTAATAGGGGGAGACTTCAATGCCAAACACCCTGACTGGAATTCTAGAGTAACCTCCAGAGCAGGCGCCAAACTGCAACAACTAGCGCGCACCCACCACTTCGAAACATGGGGTCCAGTCGAGCCCACACATTTTCCGAAAAACGGAAGCAGGCCCGATGTGTTAGACATAGCTCTCACCAGGAGGATCGCAGGATTTGTGACCGCAAGGACAATCAACAGAATGTCCTCCGACCACAACCCAGTGATTCTAGAAGTCGATGTGGGAGAATGGGTAGCACTCCCACGGTACCAGTCGTCGTACAAACGTACAGACTGGGAGCGATACCAAGAAACTGTCGCCTCTGATATCGCTCGCGCTCCGCCACCTACTGCCGAAACAGTAGAACAAGCGCTACAAGACCTAACAGGCACCATCCTGCAGGCAGCGGAAGAAGCCACCCCTCCACAAAGGGATGGCCCACCGCCACAAATACAGCTCCCGGAACACTTGTTAGCTCAAATTCGACACAAGAACAGGGTGGCAAAAGAGTGGAAGATCACCAGAAATCAGGCCACCAGGAGGCTGCTCAATCGTCTACAGAGAGAACTGAAGGTAGCGCTCAATGAGCACAGAAACCAGCAATGGCAAAACCGCCTCACAGCTCTCAAAGTAGACGATCATACACTTTGGCAAGCAACCAAACAATTCACAAAAAGACGCGCTAGGATGCCGCCACTGCACGGCGAGCGGGGACTGGTCTACAGCAATGCTGAGAAGGCCAACGCCCTCGCCGACTCCTTCGAGAAGCAGTTTCAAACGGCAGAACCCGAGGATGAAGAGCATGAAGAGGTAGTCAGTCGTCAACTGGCCGTCTTCCTCAATGCAGAGGAGGACCCAGAGGACGAACCCATACTTTTTGCCCCCGAGGACGTGGCAAGAGTAATCAGGTCCCTCCCTACAAAAAAGGCGCCAGGGCACGACAGTGTCACAAACCAGTTAGTCAAAAAACTCCCACCCACAGCGATCACACACCTCGCGAACGTCCTCAACGAGATTACTCGTTCCCGCGAGTTCCCAGCTTGCTGGAAACATGCGGAAGTGGTCGCGATACACAAACCAGGAAAAGACCCTCTATTCCCGCAGCACTACAGGCCGATTAGCCTCTTGCCAACACTCAGCAAGATCTATGAGCGCCTCCTGCTAAAACCCATACAAGAACATATTACCAGAGAGCAAATTCTGCCGGATTTCCAATTTGGATTCCGGCAGAACCACTCTGCCCCACAACAGGTCATGAGAATGGTTGAAGCAGCCACAGAGGGCTTCAACCACAGAGGCTACTGCGGGATAGTGCTACTAGACGTAGCCAAAGCCTTTGATTCAGTATGGCATAGAGGGCTACTCTACAAGTTGTACTCACAAGGGTTTCCAGGGAGCATAGTTCAGCTAATGAAGAGCTACCTCGCGAATAGGACTTTCTCCGTCAAAGTAGAAACTGCCACCTCCACCAGAAGGCGTATTCGTGCGGGGGTGCCACAGGGATCGGTCCTGGGGCCCGTATTGTACAGCTTGTACACTGCGGACACTCCGACGGCCCCCCTGGTGCACACCGCGCAGTACGCAGACGACACAGCCTTCTACACGAGAAATGCGAACAAGGACCTGGTCATTCGTAGGCTACAAAGGGTTTTAGATGACACAGAAACCTGGGCCCGTCGCTGGCGCATCACCATCAATTCGGAGAAGACGCAGGCAATGCTGATTACCCGCAGGCTCGGAAGGCGCGAACCTCCTCAACGTCCCCCCCTCCACCTCCACCTAAATGGAACCCAACTCCCCTGGCGCAGAACCGCCAAGTACCTTGGCGTAACCTTGGACTCTCGTCTTACGTGGAAACCCCACATAGACGAGGTCCACAGGAAGGCCTGCGCCAGAATGTCCATCCTATATCCTATCCTGAACACAACCAGCTCCCTTCCCTACCCAGTAGCAGTAAATGTCTACCAGGCCCTGATCCGGCCAGTAATGGAGTATGCGTGCCCTGTCTGGGGATACGCGGCAAAGCAGCACCTGGACAAACTCCAGAGGCTGCAGAACCGCGCCCTCAGAAGGGCACTACACTTACCTCTTGGGTTCCCTACAGACGACCTGCACGCCGCAGCCGAAATCCCACTCCTGAGAGAGCGTTTCCAGGATCTGGCAAGGGCCTTCTATGAGGGTTCTTCCAGATCCGGAAACGCACTCATCCACTCCCTAGGTCGGTATGACATGTCCCGCGATAAACACAAGCGCCCTATGACGATCTTCGACGACTAAGTCGAAGAGAATAATCCCAACACCCAATCCATCATCCTGTTCCATCCCATATAACACCAAACTCTCGCCTACCCCAGGCAAGTACCAGACACACTCACAACAATCATCACAAATCACAGACACCAAAAACTATAGAAAAATCACACACACACGTTCACAGGGGAGTAAAAGCCGAAAGGCTACAGACTCCCCCTCACACTTCCCCAAAGAGGGGAAAGCAAAAGATGAGTGCAGGCAGGCAGGCAGGCAGGCAGGGCTGCGCCGGCACGCACTCCGCTGCTCGACTCGCTGCCGCTCGCACCGGTCGTTTTCGTTTCCGTTTCGTGTGCACCGTCGCTAGCCCATCGCCATGTCCGGACGCGGAAAGGGAGGCAAAGTCAAGGGCAAGTCAAAGTCCCGCTCAAGCAGGGCTGGGCTCCAGTTCCCGGTCGGCAGAATCCACCGCCTCCTGCGCAAGGGAAACTACGCAGAGCGCGTCGGTGCCGGGGCGCCCGTCTACCTCGCCGCCGTCATGGAGTACCTCGCGGCTGAGGTGCTCGAGCTGGCCGGAAACGCGGCCCGCGACAACAAGAAGACGCGCATCATCCCGCGCCACCTGCAGCTTGCCATCCGCAACGACGAGGAGCTCAACAAGCTCCTGTCGGGCGTCACCATCGCACAGGGTGGTGTCCTGCCCAACATCCAGGCCGTCCTGCTGCCAAAGAAGACCGAGAAGAAGGCCTAAAGGAGGCCAGGCAATCGCAGCGCCGCGTGCTCCCCTGCACGCAACGCGCTTTGCCGGCTCGGCCCACAACAATCGGCCCTTTTCAGGGCCACCACACAAACCTACGTCCAAAGCAAAATTTCAGTCGTCCTCGCCGCACCTTGTTTTGTTTTGTTTTAACTTTGCACTTTCACAGCACAGCCGCCGCCGGCGCACGTCCGCCATCTTGTCGTCCACACAGCCCGTGTGGCCCAACACACACACACACACATTTTGCACGGTCGCAGTCGCCTTCCAAACGACAACGGCAGCAATAATGACCATTGTTAAAGGGAGGCGTGTCGACACACCGCCCTCCACTCCCGCGCGCAACGGCCGTCGACACGAACGAAACAAACAGCTGATCCGGCCGCCTATGCCCACACGCCTTGCCTCGGAAACCCCAACGCCGCCGCAAACACACAGAGCCAAACCACGCAAGCAAATAATCACCGCCTCTCGCACAACAACACACAGCCCGCCATCTCCATCGCGATCGATACAAAGACACACAATAACAAACACACAAACGAAGCAGCTCCACACACAGCCAGCCACATGACACGTTTCCTTTCCTTCTCCCCTCCCAGTCACATCACGTCGCTCAAACGGAAAGAAAGAAAGAAAGAAACAAACAAACAAACAACACAGCGCACACACGCAGCAACAACACAGACTCTTTCGCACTTTTCAACTTCCGAACAGTGTGGTGGCCCTGAAAAGGGCCGTTTTCTAGTCTCTCCCACCCACAAGCACGGCCGCGGGAAGGCCAGCGCCCGCTGCGACGCAGCCTAACCGCCGAAACCGTACAGGGTGCGCCCCTGCCTCTTCAGGGCGTACACCACGTCCATGGCCGTCACAGTCTTGCGCTTGGCGTGCTCAGTGTACGTCACCGCGTCGCGGATCACGTTCTCCAGGAACACCTTCAGCACCCCGCGGGTCTCCTCGTAGATCAGACCAGAGATGCGCTTCACGCCGCCCCTGCGAGCCAGGCGGCGGATGGCGGGCTTCGTGATGCCCTGGATGTTGTCGCGCAACACCTTGCGGTGCCGCTTGGCGCCACCCTTGCCGAGCCCCTTTCCTCCCTTGCCGCGGCCTGTCATCCTTCCTTCCTCGGGCAAAGCAAAACGTGCACAAACAGCAGCTGCAGCGGCTGGCGAGTCGGCTACGGTCTGCGCCCAGCGCGCCCGCCGCCCCCCTATATAGACTCTGGCCCGCCCTCCCCCCACCACGCGCAACCGAGGGCATATAAGCGCAGCACGGAGGCGCGCGGGCCCGTTGTCAAGGCAGCACCGGACGCCGCGCCGCACCTAACCTCCACGCACGCCGCTCCGCTACCGCTACCGCTACCGCCATGGCCCGCACAAAGCAAACGGCCCGCAAGTCCACCGGCGGAAAGGCGCCGCGCAAACAGCTCGCCACCAAGGCGGCGAGGAAGAGCGCGCCCGCCACCGGAGGCGTCAAGAAGCCCCACCGCTACAGGCCGGGCACCGTCGCCCTGCGAGAAATCAGGCGCTACCAGAAGAGCACAGAGCTGCTCATCCGCAAGCTGCCATTCCAGCGCCTAGTGCGCGAGATCGCCCAGGACTTCAAGACCGACCTGCGCTTCCAGAGCTCCGCAGTCATGGCCCTGCAGGAGGCCAGCGAGGCCTACCTCGTCGGCCTCTTCGAAGACACCAACCTGTGCGCAATCCACGCCAAGCGCGTCACCATCATGCCCAAGGACATCCAGCTCGCGCGCCGCATCCGCGGCGAGCGCGCCTAAACCGCGCCGCGGCACCGCACCGCACAAACAAAAACGGCCCTTTTCAGGGCCACTAACATCTCTCCGTCGCGAGCAAACTTTGTCGGTCGCCTGCCTCTCGCCCCACAACCACACAAAAACAAAAACAACCACCACTTCCCGTCCGTCCGCCACACCCGCTCACTCTGCCTGCCTGCTAGCAGCGCGCAACAATCGCACATCATCCCTCCCCGGCCGCTCAAAGCGCACAATACCCAACGGCCGACGTCACACCGCACGGGTGGCTGGCCGGCCGCCGCCGCTTTCGTTTCGAAAACAAAACCCGCACCGACGGCCAACGGCCAGGCAGGCGCGCTCTACACGCCACCGAAATCCCCGCCGACTCCTTCCACATCTCAACGTGCCCCCCGTTGCAAAACATAACACACACAAAGACCGGACACGACGAGACAAGACATCCGAGAAGAACTGAACGCAGGCAAGCCAACCAACGTATTCAAAAACAACGTGACAGAAAACCAACCGTCGGCCGCCGCCAAAAAGCAACGGCGACACTCAACCACGACAACAACACCACCGCTACCGCTACCGCTACCGCTACCGCCGCCCACACCCGCCACCGACCCCCGCAATCCAACCACCACGGCACGCAAACAGCATCCCCACGGGCATACAGACAGACAGACACCCACACCAAACGCAACACGACAATCAAAACCTTCCCCGACGTGCTTTGATGGCCCTGAGAAGGGCCGTTTTGGGCCGCGCGTCTCTTGCGCGCCACTAGACGACGACGGGGGGTGGGGACGACGGAGCCAAGCGCCAAACCCTTCCTTTCCCATCTCTTTCTCCTCTACTCTACTTCTTCTTCTTGGGCGAAGCCTTCGCCTTAGACGGCGTCGTCGCCTTCTTCGGGCGCGGCGCCTTCGGCTTCTTCGTCGGAACCTTGGCGGCCTTCTTCGCCTTCGACGGCGACTTGGCCTTGGCCGGCTTGGCCGCAGCCGCCTTCTTCGCACCCGCGGGAGCGGCCGACGCCGCAGACGCCTTCTTGGCGGCGCCCGCCTTCCGACCGGTCGCCGCCTTCACACCACCAGCCTTCTTTGCGCCGGCCGCACGGGCGCCCTTCTTCTCCTTGCTGGCCGGAGCGGCGCGCTTCTTCTTGGCACCGCCAGCACGAGCCTTGCCGCCCTCGGCCGCCCCCCCGCCGCCGGCGCCGGCAAGCTTGAACGAGCCGGACGCGCCCTTCCCCTTCGTCTGCACCAGCTCGCCCGCCACGACGGCCGACTTGAGGTACTTCTTGATAAACGGCGCCAGCTTCTCCGCGTCCAGCTTGTAGTGCGCGGCAATGTACTTCTTGATCGCCTGCAGCGACGACCCGCCGCGCTCCTTCAGACTCTTGATGGCCGCCGTCACCATCTCAGAGGTGCGCGGGTGCGCAGGCTTGGCGCGCGGCTTCTTCGCAGACGACGCAGACTTGGCCTTCTTCGTAGTGCCGGTGGCGGCGGGTGCCGCAGCAGTCTCGTTCGTAGCCGCCTGATCTGCCATTTCGACGACGCGCGTAACACACAGCGAGAGCGAGAGCGAGAGCGAGCGGGACGGCAGGCACGCAAGCACAGCACAGCAGAGCAGAGAATCACAAGGGCCCAGCCAGTGTCGCGGGCGGGCGCGGACGGCCGAGAGAGCGGCCGCCACTCTGCGCGCCGCCGCGCCGCGCCTCCCGCGCTTGCTACCGCCCAACGTCCGACAGCCTGTGCGGAGCAGCCCCAAACCTGCGCCACAACCGCCCGCGCCTTTCAAACCACCGAGGATGGGGCTACACACAGCCACACCACAGTCGCCAACCAGTCGCCACGGCAGCGCCGCAAACCACGGCCAAACTGCAGCTACCGCGCGCTACAGCCTGGGTCGGCCCGCCGAGAATCGCCGCCCCCGCCCAAATGCCGCCCCCACAGCCCCAGCCGAAGACCCGCCACAATGGCCAAACCTTCGGCAAAACTCCCACACCGTCGCCGCGGCAGCCCGGCCAGCGCGGCCGGCGCCACAGCCACACAAGCCGAGGCGTGCGGCGATGACGGCCGTGCAAACGCGCCTCCGCCGCCCCATCGCCTTCCGTCGCCCTCCCGCCGTTTCCCGATCGGCCCGCAGCCGTCGGGCCACATCGCGCGCCGTCCTCCTCCTCTCGCCCGCCAACATTCACAGCCGTTTCTCAACAATTGCCCGCCGCAAACGGACGCCGCCTGCGCAACAGGCGCCGCCGCCCCTCGCCGCTTCCGACCCAACCCCTCGACCGAGGCAAACCGCAATCCGAATCTACAGACCAACCCAATCTGCCGTCAGCACACACGACAGCCGACCTTACACGTTACGCGTTACACATTACGTTTACACGTCTAGGTTAGGTTAGGTTAGGTTAGGTTAGGTTAGGTTAGGTGGACGTGGGTTAGGTTAAGGGGACTTGGGTTAGGTTAAGCGTCAAACTTAGGTTAAGCATTCAAACACGTCAGGCGTCAGAGGTTAGGTTAGGTTAGGTTAGGTTAGGTTAGGTTAGGTTAAGGGGTCAGTGCTAGGTTAAGAAGCGTCAAACGTAGGTTAAAAAGCGTTCAAAAACGTGAGGCGTGAGCCGGACAGCTTACCTTACGTAGACGTTAGGGGCTCAGGCTGAGCTCACCTCACCACAGGTTCGGTTCGGTTCGCTCAGCTCACCTCAGCTCAGCGTAAAGCGCCGAGGTCAGGCTACGTTCGTTCACCTTCGGGCGCCACACTTTCGGTTGAAAGGTCGCGACGGGACGACGTCGGCAGGCACGCCGCAAACAAACAAACAAACAAAACGTACAGACGACGTCGAAAAACCGCCGACAGACGGGGAGCAGCACGACCACGACCAGATACCGAGCGCGAACGAGACACACGCGAACCACCCCCACCGGCCAAAGGGCACCACACAACAACCCAGAGCACCACGTGTCGACACCAGACCAACCCGCCGCTCACGCGACATGCCTGGCACCGAAGGGCAACCGCCCGCAACTGCGCTTTCCGCGCCGGCCCGGATGCACGTCGTGCTACAACAACACCACTACCGTACACAGCCGCTGTTCACAACATCACTATCATGCGCGCCCGCGGCTCGCCGCCGTCGCAGTCGCACCCCCAACGCCAGCACTTTTGCACCACCATTCACACGCACCGCAACACAGCTCGCCGACACAGCCGAACAAAACAAACACCACACAACAACAACAACAACAACAACAACAATGCCGCCGCCGCCGCCGCCGCCTCTACTTGTGCCGGCGACCCACCCCGCCGATGGCGCACCTTTCGCCAGCCGGCAATCGACACGCACCCACCCACCCACCCACCCACCCCCGGGGCCCAGTGCAAAAAAAAAAAAAAAAAAAAAAAAACACACACACACACACACAAACGACACGGGAGGCGCACACCGCCACTTCGCGCGCACGCCACCAACCAGTCGTCGTCTCAAAATAACAAACAAAAACCAAAAAACAAACAAAATAAACTAACAACTAGGGCAACACAAATCAAAACAAAAAACGCCTCGCACGAACCGCCCACAAAACGAACAAGCACACGCACAGGCACAGCCTCTGCTGGCGACCACGACGCAGCGGCACGCTGCTCCTGTCCCGCGCCCCGCGCCCCACTCGATTCACAACTCACGCGACACCGTCAACGACGGGCTCGCTTCCCGCAACCTACCACCTTTCCGCCACGACGCACAGCCCCAGCCCCACCCGACGACGCCCGTGGCAACGACTGCACTTTCACCACCGCCTCCCCCCAACACACACACAGCCAGCCAAAAACGCACTCGCGACCCACACATGCACGTGCATCGGCACACGCCAACCAGTCAACGTCGACAACCACACGCAAGGCTCGAAACGAAACCGGCGTCCTTCCACGTTGCCATCAAGCTACACGACACAAGACACAAGGAACCAACACAACAGCCGGCCCCACTAATTCCCACTCTCACGCCGCAAAAAGCACACCGAAACCGCCAAACGCACGCACATTCCCCTTCGCACTGACACCGACCGGCTCGCTACCACACCTCCCGGCAGCCGTTTCACAAACATGACACGGCGTGACGCGACATCACGGGCCTACGCACACCGGACCCACTCACACTCTCTCCTTTCCTTCTGTTTTTCCCGACGCCTTCGGCCGGGCACACGCGGCACAACGCCGCCAATTCACCACACCGCCCACACAGTCGACAAGCGCCCGCCCTGTACGGCACACGCAACGACGCAGCGCAGCAAAGGGCGCCCGCAACACATACCTCTCCTCTCTCTCTCTCTCTCTCTCTCTCCGCCGCCCGACGCGCCAACCGCCACACCACACCGCCAGCCACTCGCACATTGTGCACTGCCACCAGCCACACGTCCAACACGCCGCGCCGCCTCCGGCCACCCGCCAGGGGGCGCTCACGTCCGCGACAACAGCGCGGCCCGCCGGGCCGAACCGAACCGAGCCGCCGCTGCTGCTCTGCACTCGGCACGGCCACACCCTGCTGCAGGCCGGGCTCGTCTCCCTGTACGCGTCTGCCTGCGCATCAACACAACGGGGCAAGTGAGCAAACCCCGTCACAACACGCCACATCGCGCAATGGCCGTGCCGACCTTTTTCTCTCTACCGCCATCCCTTCTTCTCGCGTTTTACTCGTTGTTGCTGCAGCGGCGCACACCTACACATCCACAGCCCCAGCCGGCCTCACCTCAGGGCCCGCCGCCAGCGTCTCCTCCTCGGGCACAGGTGCGGTGCTGTGGCCGCCCATCCAACCGCATTGCTGGCCGTCCAGTCCAGCCGCCAGGCGTTCCCACTGCCGCGCACCGACCCTGCTGCAGAAAACGAAGCATGGCCAGACCGACCGACCGATACACAAAGCAAGCCGTCGCCTCGCCTCGCCTCTCGTCCTTCCTTCCGCCCCCGCCATTCTCACACCACCGCCTCTCCACTTTCGCCCCCCCCCCCTCCCTCCTTTTTTTTTTTTTGTTTCTTTCTTTCTTTCTTAGGGCCCTCTCTCCTTACGGCACCGCCTGCAGCAGCGGATTTTTGCGCCCACACGCCTACTCCTACCACCATTACCTTGCCCTGCCCTGCCCTGCCCTGCCCTGCCCTGCCCATCAACGTCGCAGTCGAACCGACGCTTGCCAACAACACACTGCCCACGTTCCTTTCTCTTTTCGGCCTACGCCCATTACGCGCCGCCGCCACAGCCTATTATTCTCCCTTCCCTTCCCGTCCCACAACACACCGACGTCATCACACGCACCCAAAACAGGGGCCACGACCGTGTTCCTCGCCCACTCCCATCCCGCACGGTACGCACATTCCCAACTACTACCGCGCACCCTCCCTTTCCAATCTGTGTGTCTCTGTGTCTGTGTCCTGTCCGCGCGTGACGCCTCTCAACATCCGCCGTCCCCCGTCCCGTTTTCGCCCCCATGCCGTCGTCGCGCCGCCTCCTCCTCCTCCCCGTCCACCGCCGCCCCTGTCCGCCCCGCACCACACCATACACCGCTGCTTGTCCCGGCCGTTGCCACCAAAGGCGCCGACCGCAAACGCGCCACGCCGCAGCCCCCGTGCGTCTCGCTCGCTTGCATCTCCGTGCCGACGCTGCCTCTCTTCCCGCACGCACTCGACCTCGACAACACAGTCTTTGGCTCCGCCACTGCGTGTTCCGGTGGTACGCACGCTGCAACACGTATGTACTCATTACCAGAGCGATGGCGAGGCATGACAGCATCTCTGTCTGACCAGAGAGTTATTTATCGTTGCTAGTCGGCGCTTGGACCGCGCCAGACGACAGTAGTGGCACGCAGCGAGTCGCCAGGAACAGTTGTTATATATATTGTAGCGCGAGTCGGGAGAGGTAGTAGTCGTCAGTCGACAGTCGTAGCGGGTGGACGGTTGTACTGAGCGGGCGTCGGCGGCGTGCTCTGCTCGTCTCGCGACTCTGGTCACGGTTCGGGACGATGTACAGTATATTGTGTTACAATAACAAGGTAGTGTGAAGCTGCATTGCGCAAATCTGATAACGTATGTTCATTGTACTTATTTTGTTCAACAACAAATGCCCCAATATTACTTTTTTTCTAAAGTAACCTTTTTTTTTTTTTTTTTAAAGAAAAACATTCACTTTTTAAAGACTACTTCCTATGGCATTTCCCTCCAAGGAGTGCAAATTAATTACCAGCCAGCACTCATTCATTGCACACAGCTGTGTAAGGGGTATCTACAATTGAGGAGCAGATATATAAATGCACTTTTTTTTTTGTGTGTGTGTCTCTTTTTCATTGGGGTAACGATCTTTGGCTCTTTTTATTCTGAATACGCTGCTGCCCTCATACAATGTATCAGGTTTCATTATGTCTGTTGCACTGTTACTTATCGTTGGGTTTGTTTTGTAGGGACGTTAACATTCTGGCACATTTTTATTATCATCAGACTCTCTGCTATTTGTGCAGGGAGGTTATACCTGGGTCCATTTCCATTTACATTTTAATCTTGATAGACTTTTTGTTTTCTTTTTTGTTTCTTGTTGTTTTCCCTTCTTTTTTTGTTGTTTTTTTGTTTGTTTTGTTTTTCCCACTCTCACCACCACCGCCGCATCACGCCATGGCCTCCCCCTTACGTTTTTGGTTTCTTTTTCTGTTCTTCAACTGCTTCAACATCACCGCGCCCCATTTCCACACCACAGCCATCAGCCTCCAAGACGGGCAGGCGCAGTGTGCCATTTCCGGCGCACAAGCACACCCCGTACGGTACTCTCCTCGCCCCCACGCCACCAACAACACAGCGACCACGCGGCTTTCAGGCATGGCACGGCACCGGCGAAATGCGCCGCCCCCGCCCCCGCCCCCGCCCCCGCCCCCGCCCCTCCGCGCATCCGTCCGTCTCGCCACGTTCACTGACAGCCGCGTCTGCGGCTACACCACGACAACCACAACGCAACAACGCTCCCCTCCCTGGCACCTCATTGTTTTTCTCCTCCTCTTTTGCACAAAACCACAACGCCGAGCACAGGCGCAAGCCACCCACACCGCGCCCCTCCCCGTCTTTGGCCGCCGCTCCTCGTTTGCCCCCTCCCATCTCCCGAATGCCATGCCAGCAGCGTTACGCATGCCCCTCCCCTGTCCACACAACACTACCGCCAAACGAACAGCCTTCCGGGCCACATGCAGGGCACGCCCACCTCCAAACACTGCCAATTCACGGACGCAATTCGCTAAACACACACACACACACACACTTTCTCGACACCTTTCTGTAGGGAGGGTGCGTCATCTCGACCGTGACAGAGTGACGGCAACTATCGACGATCCATTTCCCCCCACTGGTAAAACATGTCCACTAAACACCTACATACATCATTCAAGTACACAGACAATAGCATACACACAATGGGAGGGCACACGAACATGGACGGCACGGCACTGTCATACACTCTTCCTCAGAACCATATCAACAAACGTTACGTACATCCGGGAAAGCGAAAGCAAAAAGCACAAGCAAAGGGCAAAGCCCAATGCAGCCGTCAAAGGTAAGGTAACGTTCACCACGGCAGACACTTGCAGCCGCGCCGCCGTTAAACGCATTTCAGTGCGGCTCCAATACGCCTCCGACACGGGAACGTTCCGTTGCTCTACGAATGCGTTTCTCCCTTTGTCCCTTCCTCTCTCTTTTGCCCCCCCTCTGTCCTTTCCTCCTGCACTCTTGCCTCATTCCTCACGTTCTGCCCAGACATTCGACCGATCAAAGTCAACCTTTCGTTACCGTTCTCAGCGCGACGGTGTACAACAGTATGACGGGTGTGCCCAAAGACTTCGGTTCAGTTGCGTGACGCCGGTCTATCGCGCCGATCGACAGTTACACAAAACTATGTCAAACAAACAAATACATACATACCGGATGGACACAGACAAACACGTGTACAGACATTCGCCAAAAACGACCGCCGCCGCCGCCGCCGCCGCCGCCGCCGTCGTCTAGCGTCGCGCTTACTGTACTGCACTGGACACGCGTGCATCTCGAATGACGACATCGGTGTGCGTGCGTCCTACGCAATCAGTCAGACACGGCTATCAAAAATCAGAGTCGAATGGTACATCATCGTGCGTGTCGCCGTACACGTACAGTACAATACAAAACAACAATGCGTCTCTTAATGGCACGTTCATTTCAACGTCACTCCACACACCTCCACGCTGCAGTTACGTCGCACCATTGTCAACTCGGCGTACTGCAAAGGGAATAGTGGGCGGCAAAACATTCCACATTTCACCCTCGCCATGTGTGATGTGCAAACCAAACCCGCAGACGGCCGTCGTTACGGTGACACACAACGCCAACGAGGCGTGCCACCATTCCACGCCACGGCGACCAACCTCGTGGCCGTACCCCGCAACAACGCTTTGACGCGGACCCCCCCACCCACAATCAAAATGCACACATCACAGCTCCCCAAATCCAGACGTGGACAGACTACTACTAGAAAACGCACAGAATAACCTCCTCCCTTATCTTGCGTCCCGCAGGCGTGAAAAAGGGAATCGTCTCCCAGTAAAAATTCTCCCGAAACCCTCTTCCAAAGCCCAACCCAAACCTACCCGCAAAACCACTCCCAACCTCAAATCCACCCTCCCACCGTCCCGTAAAGTTAAACTTTCCAGGACCCAGAAAAAGAACCGAGGCAGGCGTAAAAACCTCGTAAAGCGACTCAAAGCTTCCAGCCAATCTCCGGAAGCTGAGAACAAACAAAAGGAACACGATTCCGAATCAGATAGCCCTCTGGTTATCGATGAGTCCAGGCAGGAGCAGGAAAACGAGATCGGGGAAACCGCTACTAGCGGTGAAGGTGACGGCTTTCAACTAGCCAGAAAAACCATCCGCCAACCCACAACCCCGCCGGCCACGGAAGCGGCACCAACATCTAACCGTTTTTCCGCCATAGACGACGAACCCACGACCAATGATGCGCCACTCCAACCACCAGTGGGCTCGCAGAAACGAGCATACCTCCCCCCAATCGTCGCTGAATTTGACAAGGACTACAAAGAGCTCTATGATCTAGTGAAGAGCGCAGTAGGTGATAGATTCAAAGCCAAACCGGCAGGGGGTGACAAAATAAAGCTCACCCTCCACTCCATGGACGAATACATGGCGGTAAAACAACTTTTGAGTGATAAGAAAGTTCCGCACTACACTTTCCCGACCGAAAGGATCAGGAACCTAAATATAGTTATCCGCGACCTACCGCGCAAACTATCGCCCTCAGCGATAAAGGAAGACCTGATCCGCCAAAATTTCGATGTTAAGACAGTCACACAAATGAAACCACCCGGTTCAAATAACAAGTGGCCCCTCTACCTCGCCGTAATGCCAGACATACCGATAAACAAAAAGCCTATGAGGAGTGTCCTGCAGATACCCATAACCACCGAATTGTTAAAAAAGAAAAATCGGTCTCAACAATGCTTTAGGTGCCAGGGACTGGGACATGTGGCCTCACACTGCGACATGCCTGTACGATGCAGGAAGTGTGCGGAGGGACACGACTCCAGGACCTGTCAAATTAAAATAGAAGACCCAAGAATAAAGTGTGCGCTATGCGGCGAAGGGCACACCGCCAGCTACCTGGGATGCAGGGTTCATAAGAACTACGCCCAACGCTATCGAGGCACGAATGCACCCCCAAACAAACCCCAAGCTAAACCCCCAAACCGACCTGAAACCACAAGACGAGATAGGCCGCCCTACAGAGGCAAATCCCGGGAGGTGACGACCGCCGCGACGTTCGCAAACATCGCGGCCGACACTGAGGCGCGCAGTAGCGCCCCTCTGCCGGCCGAGATGGGACCGGAATCTTGCGGCCGACGTTCCCCGGAAACAACCCAGGACACTCCTCTCCTTGACCAGATCCCTGACGGCGGAGAATGCCCTAGGGAAGTCCTAACCCCTGCCCCAAAGACCAGTCTGCGGCGGGCAGGGGGCGCGGACCGTCAGACCGCTGGCAGACATCCTGTCACTCAGAGTCTGAGCGAAGCTGCGCCCTCGCCCTCCACAGACGATCCTGTGCTGGGAGTCATGTCCCAAACTCTGAATCTTCTCGCGCAGATGATGCGGGAGATTCAGCAGCAAAATGCACAGATCCTCGCCGCCCTACAAGCAGCAGTTAAGCAGTCGCATCCCTCAGCGACTTCCCAAGCAACAACAACAGCCAAACATGGATAGACGCCCCCATATCCAAGGTCTGAAAATGTGCGTCTTTAACGCAGACGGCATCTTCAACCAAGTCATGGAGTTCCGAGAGCTCATGAAGGAGCTTAATATCGACGTTTGCATGATGTCAGAAACACACCTAAAACCGGGAGTAAAAGCGGCAGTCCCAAACTATAACAGTTACAGACGAGACAGGCCAACCGCAGGAGGCGGGGTGGCCATATACGTAAAGAGAGGGATCCCCCATCACCAGATATTCCCCCCAGCTACCCGCTCGTTAGAAACGGTAGCCGTGGAAATAGCCACAGTTACAGGCCCCCTCACAGTCGTTGCAGCTTACCGCCAACCGTCCCCAACCTTAGATGAGGACGACATTCCCGCACTAGCACAAATCAGAGGCAAGCTCCTAATAGGAGGAGACCTCAATGCAAAACACGCAGACTGGCATTCTAGACTCACGACCAGAGCCGGTCGTCAACTGCAGCGACTCGCGCGAGACCACCAGTTCGACGTCTGGGGCCCAGAAGAGCCGACACACTTCCCTAAAAACGGAGGCCGGCCAGACGTCCTTGACATAGCTCTCACAAGGAGAATAACAGGCTTCGTGACTGCGAGAACAATAAATAGAATGTCCTCCGATCACAACCCAGTTATAATCGAGGTCGACGTGGGAGAAAGGGTAGCTCTCCCACAACACCAGGTGTCGTATAAGCACACGAACTGGGAGCACTTTCAGGTAAATGTCGCTTCTGAAATAGCTCGCGCCCCGCCTCCAACTGCAGATACTGCAGAACAGGCGCTTAAAGACCTCACCAACACGATCCTGCAGGCTGCTGAGGAGGCCACACCCCGGCAGCGGGAAGGCCCTCCTCCTCAAATACAACTCCCGGAGCACCTGCTTGCGCAAATTAGGCACAAAAACAGGGTCGCAAAAGAATGGAAAATAACAAGAAATCCGGCAACTAGGAGGCTGCTCAACCGTCTACAGAGAGAGTTGAAAGTAGCACTCAATGAGCACCGCAACCAGCAATGGTCTGCCCGCCTATCAGCCCTCAAAGTAGACGACAACAGCCTATGGCAAGCTACCAAGCAATTCACACGTACACGCGCGCGTATGCCACCTCTGCACGGCGAGCGTGGAAGCCTTGTCTTCAGCCCTGTCGACAAGGCCAACGCGCTCGCCGACTCGTTCGAACAACAGTTTCAACCAGCAGAGGCGCAGGACGAGGACCACGAAATCATAGTCCGTCAGCAGCTTGCAGTATTCCTTGCAGCTGAAGACGACGAGAATGAACACACTCCACTTTTCGCCCCAGAAGACGTGGCAAAAGTCATTAGGTCCCTGCCCAACAAAAAGGCCCCAGGCCACGACCGGCTCACAAACCAGTTAGTTAAGAACCTCCCGCCACTGGCAATCACACACATCGCGAACGTCTTCAACGAGATTACTCGATCCCGCGAGTTTCCAGCGTGCTGGAAACACGCGGAGGTGGTCGCGATAGCTAAACCCGGTAAGGACCCATTATTCCCACAGCACTACAGACCGATTAGTCTTCTGCCCACTCTCAGTAAAATCTACGAGCGCCTCCTAATCACACCTATTGAGCAACACATCTCCAGAGAGCAAGTTCTGCCTGATTTCCAGTTTGGATTCAGGCAGAAACACTCCGCCCCCCAACAGATCATGAGAGTTGTTGAAGCAGCCACCGAGGCCTTCAACCGCAGAAGCTACTGTGGGATAGTGCTACTTGATGTAGCCAAGGCCTTCGATTCCGTATGGCACAATGGGTTATTGTACAAACTATACACACAAGGCTTCCCCGGGACGATAGTAAAGCTGCTGAAAAGCTATCTCTCGAATAGGACATTTTCCGTCAGGGTTGACAACTCCCTGTCAACAAAAAGACGCATACGTGCAGGGGTGCCCCAGGGATCGGTGCTAGGGCCTGTCCTGTACAGCCTGTACACGGCAGACACACCCACCTCACCCCTGGTGCACACTGCACAATATGCAGATGATACAGCATTTTTCACCCGCAACCCAAACAGGGATCTGGTCACAAGACGCCTCCAAAGAGTCCTCAACGCCACAGAGGAATGGTCCAAAAGGTGGCGCATCACAATTAACAGCGGGAAAACGCAGGCAATTGTGATTACGCGCCGATTAGGACCGCGAGGACCACGCAGGCGACCACCCTTAAATCTAAGATTAAACGGCCAAGAACTCCCTTGGCGAAACACCGCAAAGTATCTAGGGGTGACCTTAGATAAGAGGCTGACATGGCAGGCGCACATCGATGACCTGCGCCGCCGAGCCAGCGCTCGTTTGAGCGTACTATACCCAGTCCTTAATACCAGTAGTGCGCTAACAGCAGACCTAGGAGTACGCGTCTACTGCACCCTCATACGCCCCATAATGGAATACGCGTGCCCAGTATGGGGCTATGCGGCCAAGACGCACGTACTCAAACTCCAAAGGGTTCAAAATAGGGCCCTCAAACGAGCCTTACACCTCCCCTCCCGATTCCCCACAGACGACCTACACGCGTCTGCGGACGTAATTCGACTACAACAGCGCTTTGCTGACCTGGCTAAAGCGTTCTACGAAACAGCCAGCAGGTCAACAAACCCCCTCATCAATTCACTGGGTCAATATGACCCCACCATCAAGCGTCACAAAACTCCCAGGTCAATATTCTTTGACTGAACACTCACTCGCCCACCATCACATCACCCTCTCTCAGTCCCCATCAACTCGCCAACATCATCACCCAAAAACCGCCATAGATCAGGCAGTACAAGTTTAAGTAGCAAAAACGCACATAAACACACAAGACATACCGCAAAAGTAAAGACACAACACAACAACCACACATTCCCAATTCGAAGTAAATGTCCAAAGACAAACACTTCACCACTAGTCACCCTGAAGGCCAGGGTACAAAAGGTGCGAGCGCGGCTGCGCCGGCCAGGTACTCCTGCTGCCGCAGAGAATAGCTCTGCTCCTCCTAAGTTAGGGCATACTGCACGCCAGGGCCTGGTCGATGGCCAGTTACCCGCGCGTGATAGGCTTGTTAGGGTCAGAAGAACCAGCTGGAAACCTAACGGTGCCAACCAAGGCGGTGACTGACATTCCTTTGGCAGCCTCCCGTTTTCGTCCGGACATGGAGCATAAGACACAGTCCCCAGTGGTCCTCACGGTCACAAGGAACACAGAGACACCTGGCAGCTACGCGGTCCAAAGGACCGACCATACGGACTGCCAGGTTGAAATCAGCCCGAAGTCCAAGCTCCTGCTTGCTAACGCTATCGCGGGACTCACGGGCAAAGATAGAAAGAAATATGAACGGCGTCTCGAAAGAGCGCTGAAACCGAAAACGGAAAACGAACAAATACCAACACCAACACGACCACCGAAATCGAACAGCGGAGCGCGCCAGAAAAAGACCTCCACAAAAAAACCGCGCAGCTCCCCAACAAGGACAAAACAGAAGCAGACGCTTACACGGTCACGCAAGCGTAAAGTCTCACACCTGCCCGCAGACCAGAGCGCGGAGCAGCAGACCGCACTAGCGAGCGCTCACCAACACCACACAAAGGCGGCCGCCCACCCCGGTAGCGGGGAGGGCGACCGCGCGAGCGAACAAAGCCCTCAGGTATGCGGCCAGCGGCCCGAGTCGGCCGCGTCACCCGAACACGTGCAGGAGCGGAGCGGCACGGACCGCGCGCCGCGTGGCGAGGCGCCGGCCGTGGCGGAACGGGCGACCGGCGGGCCGCGGCAAAACGAAATGGCCGCGGCCGGCGGGCCGCAACGAGCCGTCACGACGGACGTCGAAGAGCTAGCCCACGCCGACGTGAACACAACAGATGCAGACGAAGATGGCTTCATACTCGCCAGAAAAACAGCCAGTCGACTCACCACCCCCGTCACACACACACCAGTCACAACACACAATAGGTACGACACAATAGATGAACAAAACACAGAGACAACGGCACCGGATGACACACAAACTAACAACACAAAAACAACAGAGGAAGAGGTGACAAAATATCGAATCCCCCCACTAGTAGTTCAGTACGACCAATCGTATAAAACCATCCATGACCTGATTAAACAAACCGTAGGAGACGGAAAATTTACGGTAAAAACTACAGGGGAAGATAAAATTAAAGTAACACTACACACAGTAGACGAATACAAGAACGTCAAAACAATGTTACAAAACCACAAAGTCCACTACTATACGTTTCCAATAGCGGCTAAGAAACCCATTAAGGTAGTGTTCCGCGGCATGCCGCATAAAACTAACACAGCTGACATCAAAACATTCCTCGAGGAACAAGGCTTCGAGGTAAGCACGGTGGTAAAAACCCACCCAAAGAGGCCATGGCCCCTACACACTGTCACCCTCCCAGACTCCTCACAGAACAGAAAGATTTGGGAGGTGGAGAGAATCCTGGCAGTGGAAGTAACTCCCGAAAAACTGAAGAAGAAATCAGGGCCGGGTAGATGCTTCAACTGCCAGGAAATAGGACACCTAGCAAGGGACTGTGGCATGCCAATGAGATGCGTCAGATGCGGAGATGCCCACACATATGACGAATGCGGGGTGCCTAGGGGGGAAGGCAAGGAATCGTGCTGCAACTGCAGAGGAGCACACCCTGCCAGCTACCTAGGGTGCCCTGCATATCGGCACGCCAGGGATCGCCACAGGGGAAAACAAACCTACGGTGGCCGCTCTCAAAGACCGGCAAATAAAACGGCACCCCAACAACCGCCCCCTTACCGACAATTTAGACAGACAACAACGAGAGTGTACGCATCGCGTACATACGCAGCAACCGTAGGCGATCCCAACAAACCACCCGACCCAAACCAGGTTCCTGGAAACGGAGAACTGCCTAGGGAAGCCCCTCAGCGCCCCCCCAAGCCCAGTCTGCATCAATCAACCGAGGACGCCACTATACAGGGACTCGCCTCGTCGATCAAAATGCTGCAAGAACAGATGACCCACTTGGTCAACGTTCTTGCCAGCATCACGCGCCTTCCAGCCGAACTCGCTACGGCAGCTAAGCAGTCGCAACCTACAGCGACTACCACAGGAAACCCCACACCCCACCATGGATAGACGACCAAATATACAAGGTCTCAAAATCTGCGTCTTCAACGCAGATGGTCTATTCAATCAAGCCCTCGAATTTAGAGAATTCATAAAAGAGGAAAACATTGACGTATGCCTAGTAGCCGAAACACACCTTAAACCAGGGGTAAGGGCATCTGTACCAAATTACAATTGTTACAGACGCGATCGGCCCACTGCAGGAGGCGGGGTCGCAGTATACGTCAAACGAGGCATAGAACACCACCAGGTGTACCCACCAGCAACCCAACAGATAGAAACGGTCGCAATACAAATAGCCACCGTAACAGGACCCCTCACAGTCGTTGCAGCGTACCGCCCCCCTTCCCCAACGCTTGAAGAGGACGACATAGCTGCATTAAGCCAAATAAGAGGCAAGCTCCTAATAGGAGGAGACCTCAATGCCAAACACGCAGACTGGCACTCAAGAGTAAGTAATAGAGCTGGTCGACAACTGCAACGACTCGCGCGCACGCATCAGTTCCAAGTGTGGGGCCCAGAGGAACCCACCCACTTCCCGAAAAACGGGAACAGGGCAGACGTCCTCGACATTGCGCTCACAAAACACATCATGGGTTTTGTGTCCGCAAGTTCAATGAACAGAATGTCGTCGGACCACAACCCTGTCATTCTCGAGGTCGATATGGGAGAATGGCTCTCTATCCCACAGCTAAGAACCTCACACAAACACACAAATTGGGAACAGTTCCGCGCCAATATAGCTACAGAACTGACCCAAGCCCCGCCTCCAACAGCAGACACTGTCGAGCAAACGCTGGAAGACCTCACGAAAGCGATCCTGCAAGCAGCTGAGGAAGCCACGCCTGCGCCAGCGGGTCCCCCCCGCCCCAGGCAACTCCCCCAGCACCTGCTTGCACAAATAAGACACAAAAACAGGATCGCCAAAGAGTGGAAACTCACAGGCAACAGAAACACAAGGAGGCTGCTCAACAGACTACAAAGAGAGTTGAAAGTTGCGCTCACTGAGCACCGCAACCAGCAATGGTCCGAAAGACTATCAACTCTCAACTTAGAAGACCACAGTCTATGGCAAGCCACAAAACAGTTCACGAAAAGACGCGCTAGAATGCCGCCTCTGCACGGCGAACGTGGACTGCAGTTCAGCGCCGTAGACAAAGCAAACGCGCTAGCCGACGTGTTCGAGAAGCAATTCACGCCAGCAGAGGCACAGGACAGGGAACACGTCGAAACAGTTCGCAGACAACTGGCCACCTTTTTAGCAGCAGAAGACGAAGATGAATACACGCCACTCTTCAGCCCTGAAGACGTGGCAGGAGCCATCAAGTCACTGCCAATAAAAAAGGCACCAGGCCACGACCAGCTCACCAACGAACTCCTAAAACATATCCCGCCACTGGCAATAACCCACTTAGCTGATATCTTCAATGAAATTACGCGATCACAAAAATTCCCGACCCAGTGGAAACATGCAGAAGTAGTCGCGATCGCAAAACCAGGGAAAGACCCGGTATTCCCGCAGCACTACAGACCAATTAGTCTCCTGCCCACCCTCAGCAAACTGTACGAGCGCCTCCTCTTAACTCCGATTCAAGATCACATCAGAAGAGAGCAAATTATGCCAAAATTTCAATTCGGTTTCCAGCAACAACACTCTGCCCCCCAACAAATAATGAGGGTAGTTGAAGCAGCTACAGAAAGCTTCAACCGAAAGGGCTACTGCGGGATCGTCTTATTAGACGTCGCCAAGGCTTTTGATTCAGTCTGGCACACCGGAATCTTGCACAAAATGTACACCCAAGGCTTCCCAGGGACGATAGTAAAACTTATACAGAGCTATCTAACCAGTAGGACATTCTCCGTTAAGATCGATAGATCACAGTCGAGCAGGAGAAGAATACGCGCTGGAGTGCCCCAAGGGTCCGTACTGGGTCCTACCCTGTACAACCTTTACACAGCCGACATCCCTGTAACGCAGCACGTTCAAACAGCGCAATATGCAGACGACACCGCTTTCTTCTCCTGCTCCACGAACAGGAACCTGGCAACGAGAAGACTACAAACGGCACTAAACAGGACTGACTCATGGGCCAAGAAATGGCGCATCTCATTGAACACTGAAAAGACCCAGGCACTAATGATAACAAGACGCATCGGGAAACGCCGCCCCCTAAGAAGACCCATCCAACTGCTGCAGCTACAAGGGCAAAATCTCCCCTGGAGAAACACGGCGAGATACCTCGGTGTGACACTGGACAAGCGACTAACTTGGAAGTGCCACATCGAGGAACTCCGCAAGAAAGCCCTTGGAAGGATGCAAGTCCTCTATCCTATATTGAATGAACGCAGTTCACTAGACCCCAGCACCGGAGTAGCCGTCTATAGAAGCCTTATTAGGCCGATACTGGAATACGCATGCCCCGTATGGGGCTATGCAGCCAGATCGACAATAGGCCGCCTACAAAAGATTCAAAACAGAGCGCTCCGGAGAGCCTTACACGTACCTCCACGATTCCCCACAGCAGATCTACATGCTGCTGCGGATATCGATACACTACAAACTCGGTTCCGAAACCTGGCAGAACAGTTTTATGCCACAGCCGGTACCGCATATAATGAACTCATCAACACACTTGGCCAATACGACCAAACACATGATAAATATAAGAGACCCAAATCAATACTCTCCTGAGTAAAACAACAGAACCACACACCTCTCACGAGTAAAACAACAGAACCACACACCTCTCACCACAACAGATAAAAACAAAAGAAGCGTACATCCAAAACACCCAGCCACAGTGAAGGAAATGTCCCCAAGGGACAATAACCTTCCCAGCAACACCTTCCAATAAGAGGAAGAAATTAGAGAGGAGCGCGCTGCGCCGGCACTCGCTGAGTAGCAGTCGAGGGTTGAGCATCGCTCCTCTCACTCGCGTACTGTCAGCCATAGGCCCCCGCTTGTACGGGAGTACCAACAGAAGTGTTCACCGGCTCTGTTTTTATTAAAACATTGACGGGCACTTGCGCCTAGGTCTTAGCACGGACGGCACTTGGAGAAAATTTTGCATGGCGTCGCCTGGCAGAGTTGTCGTGTCTCCTCGCCGTTGTGGAATGTCGAGCTTGGGTGGCGCCTTGGGGTCGCGGCGGTCTCTTTCCGCCGACGACACGAGGCGCGCTTTCTTGTTGCCGCGGGCCGCGCAGCCGGCCGTCTCGAGCACCTCAGCTGCCGCAGAGTCAGTCTCTGCCCCCCCCAAGAATAGGGAAAAAGTAGGCCAGGACCTGGAAGCGGGCCGCAGAACCACAGAGAGGTTTTCCGCCGCCCCCGTCCAGAATTCCGCGTCTACCATCGTGTTACTAGGGTCAGCACTGCAACCGGAAAACCCAACGGTGCCAACGAAAGTTGCAACTGACAACAACCTGGCAGCAAGCCCCCTTTCCGCAACCGACATGGCAAAACCACACAAAACACAAACAAACAAATACGTAGTCAGTATTTGCGATCCCGCCCCTCCCTCCCCTCTCCTCAGCCCTCTCCTGCTTGCCAGCAGCTGTGGCCTCCTTGCTGACCATATCCGCAACCTAAATGGCAAGCAGAAGCCCAGTCAACCGACAAAAATCCTTCCCAAACCCGCAACTGCCACCCAACCCCCTACCCGATCCCAGTTCCTTAAATCCCCCCCACTCAAGTCCACCACATCCAAGCAGCGGCGTGTCAGGAAGGACAAAAAGGGGAAGCACTCCAAGGGGAAAAAGCACTCCACCACCCCAACCACTTCAACACCCCCTGAGGAGCAAGCGTCCCCGACAGCACCTGTCGTCGTCCTAGGAGGGGACCAGGAAACGCTGGCACTGGAAGGGAACCGCGTAACCGGGCAGGATTCGGATGGATTCGTGCTGGCGAGGAAAACCTTCCGCCAGCCGAAGCTCCCGCCGGCCCGGGGAGTGGAACCCACCCCGAACAGGTTCCAGGCGGTGGCCGATGAGCCTGAGACACCACAAGACACAACAACACAGACACAAAACCAGGTCACCCACCACCTCCCTCCGATCGTCGCGGAGTTCACTCGGAATTACGAGGAACTCTTCGAGATGCTAAAAACAGCAATCGGGGGAGGCAATTTCAAAGCAAAACCTGCTGGTGGTGACAACATAAAAATAACATTATTAACACTTGAGCACTACACCACAATAAAAACACTTCTGAACAGCAAAAACATACCCCACTACACTTTCCCCACAACGAAAACACGCAATAGAAACATTGTCATCAGGGACCTGCCGAGACGAGTGGCCCCCCAGGCGATCAAAACAGACCTGACTGCCCAGGGGTACATCGTCAAGGCGGTCCAACAGATGGGACACATAGGCAGCAAATGGCCGCTGTATCAGGTCACACTGCCAGACGTCCCACAGAACAAAAGGGACATTAAGACGATTCTGGCGGTCCCTGTGACCACTGAACCACTGCGCCGCAAAAACAGGACGGTGCAGTGCTTCAGATGTCAGGGCCTCAACCATATTGCGGCACACTGCCAAATGGCAGTGAGGTGCAGAAAATGCGCCGAGGCCCATGACACACGAACGTGCAACATTAAACACACGGACCCGCAAATAAGGTGCGCGCTGTGTGGCAAAAACCACACAGCGGGTTACCAAGGCTGCGAGGTCCATAAAAGACACACACAGCAGGCAAAGGGCGCAAAGGCCGCCCCCCACACACGAAAAGAAAACTCCATGAACCCACCCAGACACACAAGAAACCAAAACATGACAGCACACACAGACAAGGCCTGGGTAAAACCAAGGCCAGACACACCAAGGGCAACATATGCGGAAGTGGTTTCTCCCCCGAGGAACCACGAAAGCACTGCCCAACCACCACAACATCAGACACCAACACAAGAACAACACCGGGTAATACACAGCAACAACGACCAGGTCCAACTAGACGGAGAAGGCCCTAGGAAACCCCAGACACACTTCCCCCCCATGGATCAGTTGTTAGGCGTAATGGTGCAGACCATGAACCTCGTCATGGAAATGATGAAGGAATTCAGGGAGGCCCAAAAGCAGAACACACAGGTCCTCGCTGCCCTTCAGGCAACAGTCCAGCGGTCGCTCCCCTCTGCGACTTCCTCAGTAATATCAAAACCCCATCATGGATAGACGACCAAACATCCAAGGCCTGACAATGTGCGTCTTTAACGCAGACGGCATTGTTAATCAAGAGGTCGAGTTCCGAGAACTCATGAAGGAGTTCTCCATCGACATATGCATGATGGGGGAAACCCACCTAAAACCGGGAGTAAGAGCGACAGTTCCTAATTACGTTAGCTACTGTAAAGACAGGCCAACCCAAGGCGGAGGAGTGGCCATATATGTAAAAAGAGGGATCCCCCACCACCAGGTATTCTTACCAGCTACCAACAAAATCGAAGCAGTGGCGGTGGAAGTAACCACAGCCACTGGACCCCTAACAATTGTTGCAGTCTACCGACCCCCACATGACCAGATAGATGAGGGAGACATAGCTGCTCTAGGGCAAATTGAAGGCAAACTCGTAATAGGGGGAGACTTCAATGCCAAACACCCTGACTGGAATTCTAGAGTAACCTCCAGAGCAGGCGCCAAACTGCAACAACTAGCGCGCACCCACCACTTCGAAACATGGGGTCCAGTCGAGCCCACACATTTTCCGAAAAACGGAAGCAGGCCCGATGTGTTAGACATAGCTCTCACCAGGAGGATCGCAGGATTTGTGACCGCAAGGACAATCAACAGAATGTCCTCCGACCACAACCCAGTGATTCTAGAAGTCGATGTGGGAGAATGGGTAGCACTCCCACGGTACCAGTCGTCGTACAAACGTACAGACTGGGAGCGATACCAAGAAACTGTCGCCTCTGATATCGCTCGCGCTCCGCCACCTACTGCCGAAACAGTAGAACAAGCGCTACAAGACCTAACAGGCACCATCCTGCAGGCAGCGGAAGAAGCCACCCCTCCACAAAGGGATGGCCCACCGCCACAAATACAGCTCCCGGAACACTTGTTAGCTCAAATTCGACACAAGAACAGGGTGGCAAAAGAGTGGAAGATCACCAGAAATCAGGCCACCAGGAGGCTGCTCAATCGTCTACAGAGAGAACTGAAGGTAGCGCTCAATGAGCACAGAAACCAGCAATGGCAAAACCGCCTCACAGCTCTCAAAGTAGACGATCATACACTTTGGCAAGCAACCAAACAATTCACAAAAAGACGCGCTAGGATGCCGCCACTGCACGGCGAGCGGGGACTGGTCTACAGCAATGCTGAGAAGGCCAACGCCCTCGCCGACTCCTTCGAGAAGCAGTTTCAAACGGCAGAACCCGAGGATGAAGAGCATGAAGAGGTAGTCAGTCGTCAACTGGCCGTCTTCCTCAATGCAGAGGAGGACCCAGAGGACGAACCCATACTTTTTGCCCCCGAGGACGTGGCAAGAGTAATCAGGTCCCTCCCTACAAAAAAGGCGCCAGGGCACGACAGTGTCACAAACCAGTTAGTCAAAAAACTCCCACCCACAGCGATCACACACCTCGCGAACGTCCTCAACGAGATTACTCGTTCCCGCGAGTTCCCAGCTTGCTGGAAACATGCGGAAGTGGTCGCGATACACAAACCAGGAAAAGACCCTCTATTCCCGCAGCACTACAGGCCGATTAGCCTCTTGCCAACACTCAGCAAGATCTATGAGCGCCTCCTGCTAAAACCCATACAAGAACATATTACCAGAGAGCAAATTCTGCCGGATTTCCAATTTGGATTCCGGCAGAACCACTCTGCCCCACAACAGGTCATGAGAATGGTTGAAGCAGCCACAGAGGGCTTCAACCACAGAGGCTACTGCGGGATAGTGCTACTAGACGTAGCCAAAGCCTTTGATTCAGTATGGCATAGAGGGCTACTCTACAAGTTGTACTCACAAGGGTTTCCAGGGAGCATAGTTCAGCTAATGAAGAGCTACCTCGCGAATAGGACTTTCTCCGTCAAAGTAGAAACTGCCACCTCCACCAGAAGGCGTATTCGTGCGGGGGTGCCACAGGGATCGGTCCTGGGGCCCGTATTGTACAGCTTGTACACTGCGGACACTCCGACGGCCCCCCTGGTGCACACCGCGCAGTACGCAGACGACACAGCCTTCTACACGAGAAATGCGAACAAGGACCTGGTCATTCGTAGGCTACAAAGGGTTTTAGATGACACAGAAACCTGGGCCCGTCGCTGGCGCATCACCATCAATTCGGAGAAGACGCAGGCAATGCTGATTACCCGCAGGCTCGGAAGGCGCGAACCTCCTCAACGTCCCCCCCTCCACCTCCACCTAAATGGAACCCAACTCCCCTGGCGCAGAACCGCCAAGTACCTTGGCGTAACCTTGGACTCTCGTCTTACGTGGAAACCCCACATAGACGAGGTCCACAGGAAGGCCTGCGCCAGAATGTCCATCCTATATCCTATCCTGAACACAACCAGCTCCCTTCCCTACCCAGTAGCAGTAAATGTCTACCAGGCCCTGATCCGGCCAGTAATGGAGTATGCGTGCCCTGTCTGGGGATACGCGGCAAAGCAGCACCTGGACAAACTCCAGAGGCTGCAGAACCGCGCCCTCAGAAGGGCACTACACTTACCTCTTGGGTTCCCTACAGACGACCTGCACGCCGCAGCCGAAATCCCACTCCTGAGAGAGCGTTTCCAGGATCTGGCAAGGGCCTTCTATGAGGGTTCTTCCAGATCCGGAAACGCACTCATCCACTCCCTAGGTCGGTATGACATGTCCCGCGATAAACACAAGCGCCCTATGACGATCTTCGACGACTAAGTCGAAGAGAATAATCCCAACACCCAATCCATCATCCTGTTCCATCCCATATAACACCAAACTCTCGCCTACCCCAGGCAAGTACCAGACACACTCACAACAATCATCACAAATCACAGACACCAAAAACTATAGAAAAATCACACACACACGTTCACAGGGGAGTAAAAGCCGAAAGGCTACAGACTCCCCCTCACACTTCCCCAAAGAGGGGAAAGCAAAAGATGAGTGCAGGCAGGCAGGCAGGCAGGCAGGGCTGCGCCGGCACGCACTCCGCTGCTCGACTCGCTGCCGCTCGCACCGGTCGTTTTCGTTTCCGTTTCGTGTGCACCGTCGCTAGCCCATCGCCATGTCTGGACGCGGAAAGGGAGGCAAAGTCAAGGGCAAGTCAAAGTCCCGCTCAAGCAGGGCTGGGCTCCAGTTCCCGGTCGGCAGAATCCACCGCCTCCTGCGCAAGGGAAACTACGCAGAGCGCGTCGGCGCCGGGGCGCCCGTCTACCTCGCCGCCGTCATGGAGTACCTCGCGGCTGAGGTGCTCGAGCTGGCCGGAAACGCGGCCCGCGACAACAAGAAGACGCGCATCATCCCGCGCCACCTGCAGCTTGCCATCCGCAACGACGAGGAGCTCAACAAGCTCCTGTCGGGCGTCACCATCGCACAGGGTGGTGTCCTGCCCAACATCCAGGCCGTCCTGCTGCCAAAGAAGACCGAGAAGAAGGCCTAAAGGAGGCCAGGCAATCGCAGCGCCGCGTGCTCCCCTGCACGCAACGCGCTTTGCCGGCTCGGCCCACAACAATCGGCCCTTTTCAGGGCCACCACACAAACCTACGTCCAAAGCAAAATTTCAGTCGTCCTCGCCGCACCTTGTTTTGTTTTGTTTTAACTTTGCACTTTCACAGCACAGCCGCCGCCGGCGCACGTCCGCCATCTTGTCGTCCACACAGCCCGTGTGGCCCAACACACACACACACACATTTTGCACGGTCGCAGTCGCCTTCCAAACGACAACGGCAGCAATAATGACCATTGTTAAAGGGAGGCGTGTCGACACACCGCCCTCCACTCCCGCGCGCAACGGCCGTCGACACGAACGAAACAAACAGCTGATCCGGCCGCCTATGCCCACACGCCTTGCCTCGGAAACCCCAACGCCGCCGCAAACACACAGAGCCAAACCACGCAAGCAAATAATCACCGCCTCTCGCACAACAACACACAGCCCGCCATCTCCATCGCGATCGATACAAAGACACACAATAACAAACACACAAACGAAGCAGCTCCACACACAGCCAGCCACATGACACGTTTCCTTTCCTTCTCCCCTCCCAGTCACATCACGTCGCTCAAACGGAAAGAAAGAAAGAAAGAAACAAACAAACAAACAACACAGCGCACACACGCAGCAACAACACAGACTCTTTCGCACTTTTCAACTTCCGAACAGTGTGGTGGCCCTGAAAAGGGCCGTTTTCTAGTCTCTCCCACCCACAAGCACGGCCGCGGGAAGGCCAGCGCCCGCTGCGACGCAGCCTAACCGCCGAAACCGTACAGGGTGCGCCCCTGCCTCTTCAGGGCGTACACCACGTCCATGGCCGTCACAGTCTTGCGCTTGGCGTGCTCAGTGTACGTCACCGCGTCGCGGATCACGTTCTCCAGGAACACCTTCAGCACCCCGCGGGTCTCCTCGTAGATCAGACCAGAGATGCGCTTCACGCCGCCCCTGCGAGCCAGGCGGCGGATGGCGGGCTTCGTGATGCCCTGGATGTTGTCGCGCAACACCTTGCGGTGCCGCTTGGCGCCACCCTTGCCGAGCCCCTTTCCTCCCTTGCCGCGGCCTGTCATCCTTCCTTCCTCGGGCAAAGCAAAACGTGCACAAACAGCAGCTGCAGCGGCTGGCGAGTCGGCTACGGTCTGCGCCCAGCGCGCCCGCCGCCCCCCTATATAGACTCTGGCCCGCCCTCCCCCCACCACGCGCAACCGAGGGCATATAAGCGCAGCACGGAGGCGCGCGGGCCCGTTGTCAAGGCAGCACCGGACGCCGCGCCGCACCTAACCTCCACGCACGCCGCTCCGCTACCGCTACCGCTACCGCCATGGCCCGCACAAAGCAAACGGCCCGCAAGTCCACCGGCGGAAAGGCGCCGCGCAAACAGCTCGCCACCAAGGCGGCGAGGAAGAGCGCGCCCGCCACCGGAGGCGTCAAGAAGCCCCACCGCTACAGGCCGGGCACCGTCGCCCTGCGAGAAATCAGGCGCTACCAGAAGAGCACAGAGCTGCTCATCCGCAAGCTGCCATTCCAGCGCCTAGTGCGCGAGATCGCCCAGGACTTCAAGACCGACCTGCGCTTCCAGAGCTCCGCAGTCATGGCCCTGCAGGAGGCCAGCGAGGCCTACCTCGTCGGCCTCTTCGAAGACACCAACCTGTGCGCAATCCACGCCAAGCGCGTCACCATCATGCCCAAGGACATCCAGCTCGCGCGCCGCATCCGCGGCGAGCGCGCCTAAACCGCGCCGCGGCACCGCACCGCACAAACAAAAACGGCCCTTTTCAGGGCCACTAACATCTCTCCGTCGCGAGCAAACTTTGTCGGTCGCCTGCCTCTCGCCCCACAACCACACAAAAACAAAAACAACCACCACTTCCCGTCCGTCCGCCACACCCGCTCACTCTGCCTGCCTGCTAGCAGCGCGCAACAATCGCACATCATCCCTCCCCGGCCGCTCAAAGCGCACAATACCCAACGGCCGACGTCACACCGCACGGGTGGCTGGCCGGCCGCCGCCGCTTTCGTTTCGAAAACAAAACCCGCACCGACGGCCAACGGCCAGGCAGGCGCGCTCTACACGCCACCGAAATCCCCGCCGACTCCTTCCACATCTCAACGTGCCCCCCGTTGCAAAACATAACACACACAAAGACCGGACACGACGAGACAAGACATCCGAGAAGAACTGAACGCAGGCAAGCCAACCAACGTATTCAAAAACAACGTGACAGAAAACCAACCGTCGGCCGCCGCCAAAAAGCAACGGCGACACTCAACCACGACAACAACACCACCGCTACCGCTACCGCTACCGCTACCGCCGCCCACACCCGCCACCGACCCCCGCAATCCAACCACCACGGCACGCAAACAGCATCCCCACGGGCATACAGACAGACAGACACCCACACCAAACGCAACACGACAATCAAAACCTTCCCCGACGTGCTTTGATGGCCCTGAGAAGGGCCGTTTTGGGCCGCGCGTCTCTTGCGCGCCACTAGACGACGACGGGGGGTGGGGACGACGGAGCCAAGCGCCAAACCCTTCCTTTCCCATCTCTTTCTCCTCTACTCTACTTCTTCTTCTTGGGCGAAGCCTTCGCCTTAGACGGCGTCGTCGCCTTCTTCGGGCGCGGCGCCTTCGGCTTCTTCGTCGGAACCTTGGCGGCCTTCTTCGCCTTCGACGGCGACTTGGCCTTGGCCGGCTTGGCCGCAGCCGCCTTCTTCGCACCCGCGGGAGCGGCCGACGCCGCAGACGCCTTCTTGGCGGCGCCCGCCTTCCGACCGGTCGCCGCCTTCACACCACCAGCCTTCTTTGCGCCGGCCGCACGGGCGCCCTTCTTCTCCTTGCTGGCCGGAGCGGCGCGCTTCTTCTTGGCACCGCCAGCACGAGCCTTGCCGCCCTCGGCCGCCCCCCCGCCGCCGGCGCCGGCAAGCTTGAACGAGCCGGACGCGCCCTTCCCCTTCGTCTGCACCAGCTCGCCCGCCACGACGGCCGACTTGAGGTACTTCTTGATAAACGGCGCCAGCTTCTCCGCGTCCAGCTTGTAGTGCGCGGCAATGTACTTCTTGATCGCCTGCAGCGACGACCCGCCGCGCTCCTTCAGACTCTTGATGGCCGCCGTCACCATCTCAGAGGTGCGCGGGTGCGCAGGCTTGGCGCGCGGCTTCTTCGCAGACGACGCAGACTTGGCCTTCTTCGTAGTGCCGGTGGCGGCGGGTGCCGCAGCAGTCTCGTTCGTAGCCGCCTGATCTGCCATTTCGACGACGCGCGTAACACACAGCGAGAGCGAGAGCGAGAGCGAGCGGGACGGCAGGCACGCAAGCACAGCACAGCAGAGCAGAGAATCACAAGGGCCCAGCCAGTGTCGCGGGCGGGCGCGGACGGCCGAGAGAGCGGCCGCCACTCTGCGCGCCGCCGCGCCGCGCCTCCCGCGCTTGCTACCGCCCAACGTCCGACAGCCTGTGCGGAGCAGCCCCAAACCTGCGCCACAACCGCCCGCGCCTTTCAAACCACCGAGGATGGGGCTACACACAGCCACACCACAGTCGCCAACCAGTCGCCACGGCAGCGCCGCAAACCACGGCCAAACTGCAGCTACCGCGCGCTACAGCCTGGGTCGGCCCGCCGAGAATCGCCGCCCCCGCCCAAATGCCGCCCCCACAGCCCCAGCCGACGACCCGCCACAATGGCCAAACCTTCGGCAAAACTCCCACACCGTCGCCGCGGCAGCCCGGCCAGCGCGGCCGGCGCCACAGCCACACAAGCCGAGGCGTGCGGCGATGACGGCCGTGCAAACGCGCCTCCGCCGCCCCATCGCCTTCCGTCGCCCTCCCGCCGTTTCCCGATCGGCCCGCAGCCGTCGGGCCACATCGCGCGCCGTCCTCCTCCTCTCGCCCGCCAACATTCACAGCCGTTTCTCAACAATTGCCCGCCGCAAACGGACGCCGCCTGCGCAACAGGCGCCGCCGCCCCTCGCCGCTTCCGACCCAACCCCTCGACCGAGGCAAACCGCAATCCGAATCTACAGACCAACCCAATCTGCCGTCAGCACACACGACAGCCGACCTTACACGTTACGCGTTACACATTACGTTTACACGTCTAGGTTAGGTTAGGTTAGGTTAGGTTAGGTTAGGTTAGGTGGACGTGGGTTAGGTTAAGGGGACTTGGGTTAGGTTAAGCGTCAAACTTAGGTTAAGCATTCAAACACGTCAGGCGTCAGAGGTTAGGTTAGGTTAGGTTAGGTTAGGTTAGGTTAGGTTAAGGGGTCAGTGCTAGGTTAAGAAGCGTCAAACGTAGGTTAAAAAGCGTTCAAAAACGTGAGGCGTGAGCCGGACAGCTTACCTTACGTAGACGTTAGGGGCTCAGGCTGAGCTCACCTCACCACAGGTTCGGTTCGGTTCGCTCAGCTCACCTCAGCTCAGCGTAAAGCGCCGAGGTCAGGCTACGTTCGTTCACCTTCGGGCGCCACACTTTCGGTTGAAAGGTCGCGACGGGACGACGTCGGCAGGCACGCCGCAAACAAACAAACAAACAAAACGTACAGACGACGTCGAAAAACCGCCGACAGACGGGGAGCAGCACGACCACGACCAGATACCGAGCGCGAACGAGACACACGCGAACCACCCCCACCGGCCAAAGGGCACCACACAACAACCCAGAGCACCACGTGTCGACACCAGACCAACCCGCCGCTCACGCGACATGCCTGGCACCGAAGGGCAACCGCCCGCAACTGCGCTTTCCGCGCCGGCCCGGATGCACGTCGTGCTACAACAACACCACTACCGTACACAGCCGCTGTTCACAACATCACTATCATGCGCGCCCGCGGCTCGCCGCCGTCGCAGTCGCACCCCCAACGCCAGCACTTTTGCACCACCATTCACACGCACCGCAACACAGCTCGCCGACACAGCCGAACAAAACAAACACCACACAACAACAACAACAACAACAACAACGCCGCCGCCGCCGCCGCCGCCTCTACTTGTGCCGGCGACCCACCCCGCCGATGGCGCACCTTTCGCCAGCCGGCAATCGACACGCACCCACCCACCCACCCACCCACCCCCGGGGCCCAGTGCAAAAAAAAAAAAAAAAAAACAAAACACACACACACACACACAAACGACACGGGAGGCGCACACCGCCACTTCGCGCGCACGCCACCAACCAGTCGTCGTCTCAAAATAACAAACAAAAACCAAAAAACAAACAAAATAAACTAACAACTAGGGCAACACAAATCAAAACAAAAAACGCCTCGCACGAACCGCCCACAAAACGAACAAGCACACGCACAGGCACAGCCTCTGCTGGCGACCACGACGCAGCGGCACGCTGCTCCTGTCCCGCGCCCCGCGCCCCACTCGATTCACAACTCACGCGACACCGTCAACGACGGGCTCGCTTCCCGCAACCTACCACCTTTCCGCCACGACGCACAGCCCCAGCCCCACCCGACGACGCCCGTGGCAACGACTGCACTTTCACCACCGCCTCCCCCCAACACACACACAGCCAGCCAAAAACGCACTCGCGACCCACACATGCACGTGCATCGGCACACGCCAACCAGTCAACGTCGACAACCACACGCAAGGCTCGAAACGAAACCGGCGTCCTTCCACGTTGCCATCAAGCTACACGACACAAGACACAAGGAACCAACACAACAGCCGGCCCCACTAATTCCCACTCTCACGCCGCAAAAAGCACACCGAAACCGCCAAACGCACGCACATTCCCCTTCGCACTGACACCGACCGGCTCGCTACCACACCTCCCGGCAGCCGTTTCACAAACATGACACGGCGTGACGCGACATCACGGGCCTACGCACACCGGACCCACTCACACTCTCTCCTTTCCTTCTGTTTTTCCCGACGCCTTCGGCCGGGCACACGCGGCACAACGCCGCCAATTCACCACACCGCCCACACAGTCGACAAGCGCCCGCCCTGTACGGCACACGCAACGACGCAGCGCAGCAAAGGGCGCCCGCAACACATACCTCTCCTCTCTCTCTCTCTCTCTCTCTCTCTCCGCCGCCCGACGCGCCAACCGCCACACCACACCGCCAGCCACTCGCACATTGTGCACTGCCACCAGCCACACGTCCAACACGCCGCGCCGCCTCCGGCCACCCGCCAGGGGGCGCTCACGTCCGCGACAACAGCGCGGCCCGCCGGGCCGAACCGAACCGAGCCGCCGCTGCTGCTCTGCACTCGGCACGGCCACACCCTGCTGCAGGCCGGGCTCGTCTCCCTGTACGCGTCTGCCTGCGCATCAACACAACGGGGCAAGTGAGCAAACCCCGTCACAACACGCCACATCGCGCAATGGCCGTGCCGACCTTTTTCTCTCTACCGCCATCCCTTCTTCTCGCGTTTTACTCGTTGTTGCTGCAGCGGCGCACACCTACACATCCACAGCCCCAGCCGGCCTCACCTCAGGGCCCGCCGCCAGCGTCTCCTCCTCGGGCACAGGTGCGGTGCTGTGGCCGCCCATCCAACCGCATTGCTGGCCGTCCAGTCCAGCCGCCAGGCGTTCCCACTGCCGCGCACCGACCCTGCTGCAGAAAACGAAGCATGGCCAGACCGACCGACCGATACACAAAGCAAGCCGTCGCCTCGCCTCGCCTCTCGTCCTTCCTTCCGCCCCCGCCATTCTCACACCACCGCCTCTCCACTTTCGCCCCCCCCCCTCCCTCCTTTTTTTTTTTTGTTTCTTTCTTTCTTTCTTAGGGCCCTCTCTCCTTACGGCACCGCCTGCAGCAGCGGATTTTTGCGCCCACACGCCTACTCCTACCACCATTACCTTGCCCTGCCCTGCCCTGCCCTGCCCTGCCCTGCCCATCAACGTCGCAGTCGAACCGACGCTTGCCAACAACACACTGCCCACGTTCCTTTCTCTTTTCGGCCTACGCCCATTACGCGCCGCCGCCACAGCCTATTATTCTCCCTTCCCTTCCCGTCCCACAACACACCGACGTCATCACACGCACCCAAAACAGGGGCCACGACCGTGTTCCTCGCCCACTCCCATCCCGCACGGTACGCACATTCCCAACTACTACCGCGCACCCTCCCTTTCCAATCTGTGTGTCTCTGTGTCTGTGTCCTGTCCGCGCGTGACGCCTCTCAACATCCGCCGTCCCCCGTCCCGTTTTCGCCCCCATGCCGTCGTCGCGCCGCCTCCTCCTCCTCCCCGTCCACCGCCGCCCCTGTCCGCCCCGCACCACACCATACACCGCTGCTTGTCCCGGCCGTTGCCACCAAAGGCGCCGACCGCAAACGCGCCACGCCGCAGCCCCCGTGCGTCTCGCTCGCTTGCATCTCCGTGCCGACGCTGCCTCTCTTCCCGCACGCACTCGACCTCGACAACACAGTCTTTGGCTCCGCCACTGCGTGTTCCGGTGGTACGCACGCTGCAACACGTATGTACTCATTACCAGAGCGATGGCGAGGCATGACAGCATCTCTGTCTGACCAGAGAGTTATTTATCGTTGCTAGTCGGCGCTTGGACCGCGCCAGACGACAGTAGTGGCACGCAGCGAGTCGCCAGGAACAGTTGTTATATATATTGTAGCGCGAGTCGGGAGAGGTAGTAGTCGTCAGTCGACAGTCGTAGCGGGTGGACGGTTGTACTGAGCGGGCGTCGGCGGCGTGCTCTGCTCGTCTCGCGACTCTGGTCACGGTTCGGGACGATGTACAGTATATTGTGTTACAATAACAAGGTAGTGTGAAGCTGCATTGCGCAAATCTGATAACGTATGTTCATTGTACTTATTTTGTTCAACAACAAATGCCCCAATATTACTTTTTTTCTAAAGTAACCTTTTTTTTTTTTTTTTAAAGAAAAACATTCACTTTTTAAAGACTACTTCCTATGGCATTTCCCTCCAAGGAGTGCAAATTAATTACCAGCCAGCACTCATTCATTGCACACAGCTGTGTAAGGGGTATCTACAATTGAGGAGCAGATATATAAATGCACTTTTTTTTTTGTGTGTGTGTCTCTTTTTCATTGGGGTAACGATCTTTGGCTCTTTTTATTCTGAATACGCTGCTGCCCTCATACAATGTATCAGGTTTCATTATGTCTGTTGCACTGTTACTTATCGTTGGGTTTGTTTTGTAGGGACGTTAACATTCTGGCACATTTTTATTATCATCAGACTCTCTGCTATTTGTGCAGGGAGGTTATACCTGGGTCCATTTCCATTTACATTTTAATCTTGATAGACTTTTTGTTTTCTTTTTTGTTTCTTGTTGTTTTCCCTTCTTTTTTTGTTGTTTTTTTGTTTGTTTTGTTTTTCCCACTCTCACCACCACCGCCGCATCACGCCATGGCCTCCCCCTTACGTTTTTGGTTTCTTTTTCTGTTCTTCAACTGCTTCAACATCACCGCGCCCCATTTCCACACCACAGCCATCAGCCTCCAAGACGGGCAGGCGCAGTGTGCCATTTCCGGCGCACAAGCACACCCCGTACGGTACTCTCCTCGCCCCCACGCCACCAACAACACAGCGACCACGCGGCTTTCAGGCATGGCACGGCACCGGCGAAATGCGCCGCCCCCGCCCCCGCCCCCGCCCCTCCGCGCATCCGTCCGTCTCGCCACGTTCACTGACAGCCGCGTCTGCGGCTACACCACGACAACCACAACACAACAACGCTCCCCTCCCTGGCACCTCATTGTTTTTCTCCTCCTCTTTTGCACAAAACCACAACGCCGAGCACAGGCGCAAGCCACCCACACCGCGCCCCTCCCCGTCTTTGGCCGCCGCTCCTCGTTTGCCCCCTCCCATCTCCCGAATGCCATGCCAGCAGCGTTACGCATGCCCCTCCCCTGTCCACACAACACTACCGCCAAACGAACAGCCTTCCGGGCCACATGCAGGGCACGCCCACCTCCAAACACTGCCAATTCACGGACGCAATTCGCTAAACACACACACACACACACACTTTCTCGACACCTTTCTGTAGGGAGGGTGCGTCATCTCGACCGTGACAGAGTGACGGCAACTATCGACGATCCATTTCCCCCCACTGGTAAAACATGTCCACTAAACACCTACATACATCATTCAAGTACACAGACAATAGCATACACACAATGGGAGGGCACACGAACATGGACGGCACGGCACTGTCATACACTCTTCCTCAGAACCATATCAACAAACGTTACGTACATCCGGGAAAGCGAAAGCAAAAAGCACAAGCAAAGGGCAAAGCCCAATGCAGCCGTCAAAGGTAAGGTAACGTTCACCACGGCAGACACTTGCAGCCGCGCCGCCGTTAAACGCATTTCAGTGCGGCTCCAATACGCCTCCGACACGGGAACGTTCCGTTGCTCTACGAATGCGTTTCTCCCTTTGTCCCTTCCTCTCTCTTTTGCCCCCCCTCTGTCCTTTCCTCCTGCACTCTTGCCTCATTCCTCACGTTCTGCCCAGACATTCGACCGATCAAAGTCAACCTTTCGTTACCGTTCTCAGCGCGACGGTGTACAACAGTATGACGGGTGTGCCCAAAGACTTCGGTTCAGTTGCGTGACGCCGGTCTATCGCGCCGATCGACAGTTACACAAAACTATGTCAAACAAACAAATACATACATACCGGATGGACACAGACAAACACGTGTACAGACATTCGCCAAAAACGACCGCCGCCGCCGCCGCCGCCGCCGCCGCCGTCGTCTAGCGTCGCGCTTACTGTACTGCACTGGACACGCGTGCATCTCGAATGACGACATCGGTGTGCGTGCGTCCTACGCAATCAGTCAGACACGGCTATCAAAAATCAGAGTCGAATGGTACATCATCGTGCGTGTCGCCGTACACGTACAGTACAATACAAAACAACAATGCGTCTCTTAATGGCACGTTCATTTCAACGTCACTCCACACACCTCCACGCTGCAGTTACGTCGCACCATTGTCAACTCGGCGTACTGCAAAGGGAATAGTGGGCGGCAAAACATTCCACATTTCACCCTCGCCATGTGTGATGTGCAAACCAAACCCGCAGACGGCCGTCGTTACGGTGACACACAACGCCAACGAGGCGTGCCACCATTCCACGCCACGGCGACCAACCTCGTGGCCGTACCCCGCAACAACGCTTTGACGCGGACCCCCCCACCCACAATCAAAATGCACACATCACAGCCGTCCACAAAACAACAACAACAACAACAACAACAACAACAACAATTCCGCCCTTCCCGCAAAGGCACGTTGGTGGCCCTGAAAAGGGCCGTTTTGCCGCTCTCGCAACGGAGGAGCCTTCTCCATCCTTCCTTCCATTCCAGAGCCACCTCCTTACTTGGAGCTCGTGTACTTGGTCACCGCCTTCGTGCCCTCGCTCACGGCGTGCTTGGCCAGCTCGCCAGGCAGCAACAGCCGCACAGCGGTCTGGATCTCGCGGGACGTGATGGTCGAGCGCTTGTTGTAGTGCGCCAGGCGAGAAGCCTCGGCCGCAATGCGCTCGAAAATGTCGTTCACGAAGCTGTTCATGATGCTCATCGCCTTCGACGAGATGCCCGTGTCAGGGTGCACCTGCTTCAGCACCTTGTAGATGTAGATGGCATAGCTCTCCTTCCTCTTGCGCTTCTTCTTCTTGTCGCCCTTCGAAATGTTCTTCTGCGCCTTGCCAGCCTTCTTGGCGGCCTTCCCGCTAGTCTTGGGCGGCATCTCGAACCAACGTACGGCAGCAGCAACACCAGTAGCAAGCGCTCCGCTCTAGTCAGCGTCTCCCCACACAGTGGCACCCGCCGCCAGCCGCCGCCGCACCTTTACCAGCTCGCCCTGTTGCGGCCGCCGACCAATGGGGCGCGCGCGCAACCGGCCGCCGCACCCGAGCCCATAAAGCACCCCCACCCCGGCTGCGGCGTTGGTTCGGAGACCGCGGACGGAGCGCTAGGCACGTTGCACACGAGGCAGCAGAAGAAGCCGGCGCGCACGCACCTCCACTCGCTGACGGACATGGCTGGACGCAGGAAGGGCAGCAAGATTGCGGCCGCGTTGGAGCTCCTGGTCGATGCGATCGGGAAGGACCGCGGACGCAGTCGGCGCCACAAGAAGAAACAGCGCACTGAGCAGCAATGCTTTAAGTGCCAAAGGATGGGGCACATCGCTAAAGTGTGCAGGGGCACTTTGGCGTGTCTGAAGTGTGCTGGGGCACACGACACACGCAACTGCACCAAGCCCCGCGACGCGGCTGCCAAGTGCGTGAATTGCGGCGGTGCCCACGCCGCAAACTCGCGCAGCTGCGCCTACGTGCGGGGCTACAGAGGCAAGATGGCCGCACCACGCCCTGCAGAGGTTCCTGGCGTCGAGACGGACGTCTCACCCCCCCGTTCCCGCGGGGGTGGTGGACCGTGCCGTCGCGAAGCCGCCACGGACGACGCACTGGCCGACTTCCGCACCGCCCTTGCGGCCGAGAGGGCCGCCATGAGGGAGGAACTCGTGGCTGTTCACCGCCAGCTGCAACAGCTGCGTGAGGAGCTGCGGGTCCTCAAGAAGACGCCTACCCCCACCGCCAGCTCCACTGCGAGTCGGCCCGTGGGGGTTGACGCCTCCACCCAAACGGAGCCACCCGCGCCGCCAGTTGACGTGACAGGCGACGTAGAGGCACCCACGGACATGGAAGTGGAGCAGCCTGCTGTCCCTCCTGACGGGGAGGTCGAGCCGCAGGCACAAGACGACGAGGCGCACACCGAGACACCCCCACTTGCTGCAGAGGAGGCTGGATGTCTGCCGCTCCCCTTGCCGGACAGCGTGCAGCCAGTGCTGCAGAAGGTCGCCGCGTCTCTTCGTGACGGGACATACCCGCACCTGGATAACCCCTATCCATTCACACCACCCGACAGGACGAAACCGGCCCTTCCTCACCAGCCCTACGGACCAGTCAGGAGCAACAAGGCCCTCAGAGGACTGGTATCGCGGAAGGACCTGAAAATCATCAACGAGCACCCGGTCTTCACGCCCACGGACTGGGAACACATCTTTGTGGTCGCAGAAATGGTTGCGTCGCCGGGGCAAGTTCGTCCGGAAATACAACAGCTCCCAGCTTACCAGGAATTCCTGGAGATCAGCAAGCTAGGAGAGAACATGACCAAGGAGGCACTCATCCAATTCTGTCTACGAAATCCAGATTTCGTAGACAAACTAGGTTTCCAACATCCAAAGGATGCTACGCATCCGATAGGCCAGCCCGAATTAAGCTAGTACCCTCCAGTACCAACAAGTCAATATCAGCAGGAATAGCACTAGATGCTCACCCTGCCCTTCACGAGCAAGGATTGCTCGTCAGTAAAGTGAGTGAGTGAGTGAGTGAGTGCGCCGGCACGCACTCCGCTGCTCGACTCGCTGCCGCTCGCACCGGTCGTTTTCGTTTCCGTTTCGTGTGCACCGTCGCTAGCCCATCGCCATGTCCGGACGCGGAAAGGGAGGCAAAGTCAAGGGCAAGTCAAAGTCCCGCTCAAGCAGGGCTGGGCTCCAGTTCCCGGTCGGCAGAATCCACCGCCTCCTGCGCAAGGGAAACTACGCAGAGCGCGTCGGCGCCGGGGCGCCCGTCTACCTCGCCGCCGTCATGGAGTACCTCGCGGCTGAGGTGCTCGAGCTGGCCGGAAACGCGGCCCGCGACAACAAGAAGACGCGCATCATCCCGCGCCACCTGCAGCTTGCCATCCGCAACGACGAGGAGCTCAACAAGCTCCTGTCGGGCGTCACCATCGCACAGGGTGGTGTCCTGCCCAACATCCAGGCCGTCCTGCTGCCAAAGAAGACCGAGAAGAAGGCCTAAAGGAGGCCAGGCAATCGCAGCGCCGCGTGCTCCCCTGCACGCAACGCGCTTTGCCGGCTCGGCCCACAACAATCGGCCCTTTTCAGGGCCACCACACAAACCTACGTCCAAAGCAAAATTTCAGTCGTCCTCGCCGCACCTTGTTTTGTTTTGTTTTAACTTTGCACTTTCACAGCACAGCCGCCGCCGGCGCACGTCCGCCATCTTGTCGTCCACACAGCCCGTGTGGCCCAACACACACACACACACATTTTGCACGGTCGCAGTCGCCTTCCAAACGACAACGGCAGCAATAATGACCATTGTTAAAGGGAGGCGTGTCGACACACCGCCCTCCACTCCCGCGCGCAACGGCCGTCGACACGAACGAAACAAACAGCTGATCCGGCCGCCTATGCCCACACGCCTTGCCTCGGAAACCCCAACGCCGCCGCAAACACACAGAGCCAAACCACGCAAGCAAATAATCACCGCCTCTCGCACAACAACACACAGCCCGCCATCTCCATCGCGATCGATACAAAGACACACAATAACAAACACACAAACGAAGCAGCTCCACACACAGCCAGCCACATGACACGTTTCCTTTCCTTCTCCCCTCCCAGTCACATCACGTCGCTCAAATGGAAAGAAAGAAAGAAAGAAACAAACAAACAAACAACACAGCGCACACACGCAGCAACAACACAGACTCTTTCGCACTTTTCAACTTCCGAACAGTGTGGTGGCCCTGAAAAGGGCCGTTTTCTAGTCTCTCCCACCCACAAGCACGGCCGCGGGAAGGCCAGCGCCCGCTGCGACGCAGCCTAACCGCCGAAACCGTACAGGGTGCGCCCCTGCCTCTTCAGGGCGTACACCACGTCCATGGCCGTCACAGTCTTGCGCTTGGCGTGCTCAGTGTACGTCACCGCGTCGCGGATCACGTTCTCCAGGAACACCTTCAGCACCCCGCGGGTCTCCTCGTAGATCAGACCAGAGATGCGCTTCACGCCGCCCCTGCGAGCCAGGCGGCGGATGGCGGGCTTCGTGATGCCCTGGATGTTGTCGCGCAACACTTTGCGGTGCCGCTTGGCGCCACCCTTGCCGAGCCCCTTTCCTCCCTTGCCGCGGCCTGTCATCCTTCCTTCCTCGGGCAAAGCAAAACGTGCACAAACAGCAGCTGCAGCGGCTGGCGAGTCGGCTACGGTCTGCGCCCAGCGCGCCCGCCGCCCCCCTATATAGACTCTGGCCCGCCCTCCCCCCACCACGCGCAACCGAGGGCATATAAGCGCAGCACGGAGGCGCGCGGGCCCGTTGTCAAGGCAGCACCGGACGCCGCGCCGCACCTAACCTCCACGCACGCCGCTCCGCTACCGCTACCGCTACCGCCATGGCCCGCACAAAGCAAACGGCCCGCAAGTCCACCGGCGGAAAGGCGCCGCGCAAACAGCTCGCCACCAAGGCGGCGAGGAAGAGCGCGCCCGCCACCGGAGGCGTCAAGAAGCCCCACCGCTACAGGCCGGGCACCGTCGCCCTGCGAGAAATCAGGCGCTACCAGAAGAGCACAGAGCTGCTCATCCGCAAGCTGCCATTCCAGCGCCTAGTGCGCGAGATCGCCCAGGACTTCAAGACCGACCTGCGCTTCCAGAGCTCCGCAGTCATGGCCCTGCAGGAGGCCAGCGAGGCCTACCTCGTCGGCCTCTTCGAAGACACCAACCTGTGCGCAATCCACGCCAAGCGCGTCACCATCATGCCCAAGGACATCCAGCTCGCGCGCCGCATCCGCGGCGAGCGCGCCTAAACCGCGCCGCGGCACCGCACCGCACAAACAAAAACGGCCCTTTTCAGGGCCACTAACATCTCTCCGTCGCGAGCAAACTTTGTCGGTCGCCTGCCTCTCGCCCCACAACCACACAAAAACAAAAACAACCACCACTTCCCGTCCGTCCGCCACACCCGCTCACTCTGCCTGCCTGCTAGCAGCGCGCAACAATCGCACATCATCCCTCCCCGGCCGCTCAAAGCGCACAATACCCAACGGCCGACGTCACACCGCACGGGTGGCTGGCCGGCCGCCGCCGCTTTCGTTTCGAAAACAAAACCCGCACCGACGGCCAACGGCCAGGCAGGCGCGCTCTACACGCCACCGAAATCCCCGCCGACTCCTTCCACATCTCAACGTGCCCCCCGTTGCAAAACATAACACACACAAAGACCGGACACGACGAGACAAGACATCCGAGAAGAACTGAACGCAGGCAAGCCAACCAACGTATTCAAAAACAACGTGACAGAAAACCAACCGTCGGCCGCCGCCAAAAAGCAACGGCGACACTCAACCACGACAACAACACCACCGCTACCGCTACCGCTACCGCTACCGCCGCCCACACCCGCCACCGACCCCCGCAATCCAACCACCACGGCACGCAAACAGCATCCCCACGGGCATACAGACAGACAGACACCCACACCAAACGCAACACGACAATCAAAACCTTCCCCGACGTGCTTTGATGGCCCTGAGAAGGGCCGTTTTGGGCCGCGCGTCTCTTGCGCGCCACTAGACGACGACGGGGGGTGGGGACGACGGAGCCAAGCGCCAAACCCTTCCTTTCCCATCTCTTTCTCCTCTACTCTACTTCTTCTTCTTGGGCGAAGCCTTCGCCTTAGACGGCGTCGTCGCCTTCTTCGGGCGCGGCGCCTTCGGCTTCTTCGTCGGAACCTTGGCGGCCTTCTTCGCCTTCGACGGCGACTTGGCCTTGGCCGGCTTGGCCGCAGCCGCCTTCTTCGCACCCGCGGGAGCGGCCGACGCCGCAGACGCCTTCTTGGCGGCGCCCGCCTTCCGACCGGTCGCCGCCTTCACACCACCAGCCTTCTTTGCGCCGGCCGCACGGGCGCCCTTCTTCTCCTTGCTGGCCGGAGCGGCGCGCTTCTTCTTGGCACCGCCAGCACGAGCCTTGCCGCCCTCGGCCGCCCCCCCGCCGCCGGCGCCGGCAAGCTTGAACGAGCCGGACGCGCCCTTCCCCTTCGTCTGCACCAGCTCGCCCGCCACGACGGCCGACTTGAGGTACTTCTTGATAAACGGCGCCAGCTTCTCCGCGTCCAGCTTGTAGTGCGCGGCAATGTACTTCTTGATCGCCTGCAGCGACGACCCGCCGCGCTCCTTCAGACTCTTGATGGCCGCCGTCACCATCTCAGAGGTGCGCGGGTGCGCAGGCTTGGCGCGCGGCTTCTTCGCAGACGACGCAGACTTGGCCTTCTTCGTAGTGCCGGTGGCGGCGGGTGCCGCAGCAGTCTCGTTCGTAGCCGCCTGATCTGCCATTTCGACGACGCGCGTAACACACAGCGAGAGCGAGAGCGAGAGCGAGCGGGACGGCAGGCACGCAAGCACAGCACAGCAGAGCAGAGAATCACAAGGGCCCAGCCAGTGTCGCGGGCGGGCGCGGACGGCCGAGAGAGCGGCCGCCACTCTGCGCGCCGCCGCGCCGCGCCTCCCGCGCTTGCTACCGCCCAACGTCCGACAGCCTGTGCGGAGCAGCCCCAAACCTGCGCCACAACCGCCCGCGCCTTTCAAACCACCGAGGATGGGGCTACACACAGCCACACCACAGTCGCCAACCAGTCGCCACGGCAGCGCCGCAAACCACGGCCAAACTGCAGCTACCGCGCGCTACAGCCTGGGTCGGCCCGCCGAGAATCGCCGCCCCCGCCCAAATGCCGCCCCCACAGCCCCAGCCGACGACCCGCCACAATGGCCAAACCTTCGGCAAAACTCCCACACCGTCGCCGCGGCAGCCCGGCCAGCGCGGCCGGCGCCACAGCCACACAAGCCGAGGCGTGCGGCGATGACGGCCGTGCAAACGCGCCTCCGCCGCCCCATCGCCTTCCGTCGCCCTCCCGCCGTTTCCCGATCGGCCCGCAGCCGTCGGGCCACATCGCGCGCCGTCCTCCTCCTCTCGCCCGCCAACATTCACAGCCGTTTCTCAACAATTGCCCGCCGCAAACGGACGCCGCCTGCGCAACAGGCGCCGCCGCCCCTCGCCGCTTCCGACCCAACCCCTCGACCGAGGCAAACCGCAATCCGAATCTACAGACCAACCCAATCTGCCGTCAGCACACACGACAGCCGACCTTACACGTTACGCGTTACACATTACGTTTACACGTCTAGGTTAGGTTAGGTTAGGTTAGGTTAGGTTAGGTTAGGTTAGGTGGACGTGGGTTAGGTTAAGGGGACTTGGGTTAGGTTAAGCGTCAAACTTAGGTTAAGCATTCAAACACGTCAGGCGTCAGAGGTTAGGTTAGGTTAGGTTAGGTTAGGTTAGGTTAGGTTAAGGGGTCAGTGCTAGGTTAAGAAGCGTCAAACGTAGGTTAAAAAGCGTTCAAAAACGTGAGGCGTGAGCCGGACAGCTTACCTTACGTAGACGTTAGGGGCTCAGGCTGAGCTCACCTCACCACAGGTTCGGTTCGGTTCGCTCAGCTCACCTCAGCTCAGCGTAAAGCGCCGAGGTCAGGCTACGTTCGTTCACCTTCGGGCGCCACACTTTCGGTTGAAAGGTCGCGACGGGACAACGTCGGCAGGCACGCCGCAAACAAACAAACAAACAAAACGTACAGACGACGTCGAAAAACCGCCGACAGACGGGGAGCAGCACGACCACGACCAGATACCGAGCGCGAACGAGACACACGCGAACCACCCCCACCGGCCAAAGGGCACCACACAACAACCCAGAGCACCACGTGTCGACACCAGACCAACCCGCCGCTCACGCGACATGCCTGGCACCGAAGGGCAACCGCCCGCAACTGCGCTTTCCGCGCCGGCCCGGATGCACGTCGTGCTACAACAACACCACTACCGTACACAGCCGCTGTTCACAACATCACTATCATGCGCGCCCGCGGCTCGCCGCCGTCGCAGTCGCACCCCCAACGCCAGCACTTTTGCACCACCATTCACACGCACCGCAACACAGCTCGCCGACACAGCCGAACAAAACAAACACCACACAACAACAACAACAACAACAACAACGCCGCCGCCGCCGCCGCCGCCTCTACTTGTGCCGGCGACCCACCCCGCCGATGGCGCACCTTTCGCCAGCCGGCAATCGACACGCACCCACCCACCCACCCACCCACCCCCGGGGCCCAGTGCAAAAAAAAAAAAAAAAAAACAAAACACACACACACACACACAAACGACACGGGAGGCGCACACCGCCACTTCGCGCGCACGCCACCAACCAGTCGTCGTCTCAAAATAACAAACAAAAACCAAAAAACAAACAAAATAAACTAACAACTAGGGCAACACAAATCAAAACAAAAAACGCCTCGCACGAACCGCCCACAAAACGAACAAGCACACGCACAGGCACAGCCTCTGCTGGCGACCACGACGCAGCGGCACGCTGCTCCTGTCCCGCGCCCCGCGCCCCACTCGATTCACAACTCACGCGACACCGTCAACGACGGGCTCGCTTCCCGCAACCTACCACCTTTCCGCCACGACGCACAGCCCCAGCCCCACCCGACGACGCCCGTGGCAACGACTGCACTTTCACCACCGCCTCCCCCCAACACACACACAGCCAGCCAAAAACGCACTCGCGACCCACACATGCACGTGCATCGGCACACGCCAACCAGTCAACGTCGACAACCACACGCAAGGCTCGAAACGAAACCGGCGTCCTTCCACGTTGCCATCAAGCTACACGACACAAGACACAAGGAACCAACACAACAGCTGGCCCCACTAATTCCCACTCTCACGCCGCAAAAAGCACACCGAAACCGCCAAACGCACGCACATTCCCCTTCGCACTGACACCGACCGGCTCGCTACCACACCTCCCGGCAGCCGTTTCACAAACATGACACGGCGTGACGCGACATCACGGGCCTATGCACACCGGACCCACTCACACTCTCTCCTTTCCTTCTGTTTTTCCCGACGCCTTCGGCCGGGCACACGCGGCACAACGCCGCCAATTCACCACACCGCCCACACAGTCGACAAGCGCCCGCCCTGTACGGCACACGCAACGACGCAGCGCAGCAAAGGGCGCCCGCAACACATACCTCTCCTCTCTCTCTCTCTCTCTCTCTCTCCGCCGCCCGACGCGCCAACCGCCACACCACACCGCCAGCCACTCGCACATTGTGCACTGCCACCAGCCACACGTCCAACACGCCGCGCCGCCTCCGGCCACCCGCCAGGGGGCGCTCACGTCCGCGACAACAGCGCGGCCCGCCGGGCCGAACCGAACCGAGCCGCCGCTGCTGCTCTGCACTCGGCACGGCCACACCCTGCTGCAGGCCGGGCTCGTCTCCCTGTACGCGTCTGCCTGCGCATCAACACAACGGGGCAAGTGAGCAAACCCCGTCACAACACGCCACATCGCGCAATGGCCGTGCCGACCTTTTTCTCTCTACCGCCATCCCTTCTTCTCGCGTTTTACTCGTTGTTGCTGCAGCGGCGCACACCTACACATCCACAGCCCCAGCCGGCCTCACCTCAGGGCCCGCCGCCAGCGTCTCCTCCTCGGGCACAGGTGCGGTGCTGTGGCCGCCCATCCAACCGCATTGCTGGCCGTCCAGTCCAGCCGCCAGGCGTTCCCACTGCCGCGCACCGACCCTGCTGCAGAAAACGAAGCATGGCCAGACCGACCGACCGATACACAAAGCAAGCCGTCGCCTCGCCTCGCCTCTCGTCCTTCCTTCCGCCCCCGCCATTCTCACACCACCGCCTCTCCACTTTCGCCCCCCCCCCTCCCTCCTTTTTTTTTTTTGTTTCTTTCTTTCTTTCTTAGGGCCCTCTCTCCTTACGGCACCGCCTGCAGCAGCGGATTTTTGCGCCCACACGCCTACTCCTACCACCATTACCTTGCCCTGCCCTGCCCTGCCCTGCCCTGCCCTGCCCATCAACGTCGCAGTCGAACCGACGCTTGCCAACAACACACTGCCCACGTTCCTTTCTCTTTTCGGCCTACGCCCATTACGCGCCGCCGCCACAGCCTATTATTCTCCCTTCCCTTCCCGTCCCACAACACACCGACGTCATCACACGCACCCAAAACAGGGGCCACGACCGTGTTCCTCGCCCACTCCCATCCCGCACGGTACGCACATTCCCAACTACTACCGCGCACCCTCCCTTTCCAATCTGTGTGTCTCTGTGTCTGTGTCCTGTCCGCGCGTGACGCCTCTCAACATCCGCCGTCCCCCGTCCCGTTTTCGCCCCCATGCCGTCGTCGCGCCGCCTCCTCCTCCTCCCCGTCCACCGCCGCCCCTGTCCGCCCCGCACCACACCATACACCGCTGCTTGTCCCGGCCGTTGCCACCAAAGGCGCCGACCGCAAACGCGCCACGCCGCAGCCCCCGTGCGTCTCGCTCGCTTGCATCTCCGTGCCGACGCTGCCTCTCTTCCCGCACGCACTCGACCTCGACAACACAGTCTTTGGCTCCGCCACTGCGTGTTCCGGTGGTACGCACGCTGCAACACGTATGTACTCATTACCAGAGCGATGGCGAGGCATGACAGCATCTCTGTCTGACCAGAGAGTTATTTATCGTTGCTAGTCGGCGCTTGGACCGCGCCAGACGACAGTAGTGGCACGCAGCGAGTCGCCAGGAACAGTTGTTATATATATTGTAGCGCGAGTCGGGAGAGGTAGTAGTCGTCAGTCGACAGTCGTAGCGGGTGGACGGTTGTACTGAGCGGGCGTCGGCGGCGTGCTCTGCTCGTCTCGCGACTCTGGTCACGGTTCGGGACGATGTACAGTATATTGTGTTACAATAACAAGGTAGTGTGAAGCTGCATTGCGCAAATCTGATAACGTATGTTCATTGTACTTATTTTGTTCAACAACAAATGCCCCAATATTACTTTTTTTCTAAAGTAACCTTTTTTTTTTTTTTTAAAGAAAAACATTCACTTTTTAAAGACTACTTCCTATGGCATTTCCCTCCAAGGAGTGCAAATTAATTACCAGCCAGCACTCATTCATTGCACACAGCTGTGTAAGGGGTATCTACAATTGAGGAGCAGATATATAAATGCACTTTTTTTTTTGTGTGTGTGTCTCTTTTTCATTGGGGTAACGATCTTTGGCTCTTTTTATTCTGAATACGCTGCTGCCCTCATACAATGTATCAGGTTTCATTATGTCTGTTGCACTGTTACTTATCGTTGGGTTTGTTTTGTAGGGACGTTAACATTCTGGCACATTTTTATTATCATCAGACTCTCTGCTATTTGTGCAGGGAGGTTATACCTGGGTCCATTTCCATTTACATTTTAATCTTGATAGACTTTTTGTTTTCTTTTTTGTTTCTTGTTGTTTTCCCTTCTTTTTTTGTTGTTTTTCTGTTTGTTTTGTTTTTCCCACTCTCACCACCACCGCCGCATCACGCCATGGCCTCCCCCTTACGTTTTTGGTTTCTTTTTCTGTTCTTCAACTGCTTCAACATCACCGCGCCCCATTTCCACACCACAGCCATCAGCCTCCAAGACGGGCAGGCGCAGTGTGCCATTTCCGGCGCACAAGCACACCCCGTACGGTACTCTCCTCGCCCCCACGCCACCAACAACACAGCGACCACGCGGCTTTCAGGCATGGCACGGCACCGGCGAAATGCGCCGCCCCCGCCCCCGCCCCCGCCCCTCCGCGCATCCGTCCGTCTCGCCACGTTCACTGACAGCCGCGTCTGCGGCTACACCACGACAACCACAACACAACAACGCTCCCCTCCCTGGCACCTCATTGTTTTTCTCCTCCTCTTTTGCACAAAACCACAACGCCGAGCACAGGCGCAAGCCACCCACACCGCGCCCCTCCCCGTCTTTGGCCGCCGCTCCTCGTTTGCCCCCTCCCATCTCCCGAATGCCATGCCAGCAGCGTTACGCATGCCCCTCCCCTGTCCACACAACACTACCGCCAAACGAACAGCCTTCCGGGCCACATGCAGGGCACGCCCACCTCCAAACACTGCCAATTCACGGACGCAATTCGCTAAACACACACACACACACACACACTTTCTCGACACCTTTCTGTAGGGAGGGTGCGTCATCTCGACCGTGACAGAGTGACGGCAACTATCGACGATCCATTTCCCCCCACTGGTAAAACATGTCCACTAAACACCTACATACATCATTCAAGTACACAGACAATAGCATACACACAATGGGAGGGCACACGAACATGGACGGCACGGCACTGTCATACACTCTTCCTCAGAACCATATCAACAAACGTTACGTACATCCGGGAAAGCGAAAGCAAAAAGCACAAGCAAAGGGCAAAGCCCAATGCAGCCGTCAAAGGTAAGGTAACGTTCACCACGGCAGACACTTGCAGCCGCGCCGCCGTTAAACGCATTTCAGTGCGGCTCCAATACGCCTCCGACACGGGAACGTTCCGTTGCTCTACGAATGCGTTTCTCCCTTTGTCCCTTCCTCTCTCTTTTGCCCCCCCTCTGTCCTTTCCTCCTGCACTCTTGCCTCATTCCTCACGTTCTGCCCAGACATTCGACCGATCAAAGTCAACCTTTCGTTACCGTTCTCAGCGCGACGGTGTACAACAGTATGACGGGTGTGCCCAAAGACTTCGGTTCAGTTGCGTGACGCCGGTCTATCGCGCCGATCGACAGTTACACAAAACTATGTCAAACAAACAAATACATACATACCGGATGGACACAGACAAACACGTGTACAGACATTCGCCAAAAACGACCGCCGCCGCCGCCGCCGCCGCCGCCGCCGCCGCCGTCGTCTAGCGTCGCGCTTACTGTACTGCACTGGACACGCGTGCATCTCGAATGACGACATCGGTGTGCGTGCGTCCTACGCAATCAGTCAGACACGGCTATCAAAAATCAGAGTCGAATGGTACATCATCGTGCGTGTCGCCGTACACGTACAGTACAATACAAAACAACAATGCGTCTCTTAATGGCACGTTCATTTCAACGTCACTCCACACACCTCCACGCTGCAGTTACGTCGCACCATTGTCAACTCGGCGTACTGCAAAGGGAATAGTGGGCGGCAAAACATTCCACATTTCACCCTCGCCATGTGTGATGTGCAAACCAAACCCGCAGACGGCCGTCGTTACGGTGACACACAACGCCAACGAGGCGTGCCACCATTCCACGCCACGGCGACCAACCTCGTGGCCGTACCCCGCAACAACGCTTTGACGCGGACCCCCCCACCCACAATCAAAATGCACACATCACAGCCGTCCACAAAACAACAACAACAACAACAACAACAACAACAACAATTCCGCCCTTCCCGCAAAGGCACGTTGGTGGCCCTGAAAAGGGCCGTTTTGCCGCTCTCGCAACGGAGGAGCCTTCTCCATCCTTCCTTCCATTCCAGAGCCACCTCCTTACTTGGAGCTCGTGTACTTGGTCACCGCCTTCGTGCCCTCGCTCACGGCGTGCTTGGCCAGCTCGCCAGGCAGCAACAGCCGCACAGCGGTCTGGATCTCGCGGGACGTGATGGTCGAGCGCTTGTTGTAGTGCGCCAGGCGAGAAGCCTCGGCCGCAATGCGCTCGAAAATGTCGTTCACGAAGCTGTTCATGATGCTCATCGCCTTCGACGAGATGCCCGTGTCAGGGTGCACCTGCTTCAGCACCTTGTAGATGTAGATGGCATAGCTCTCCTTCCTCTTGCGCTTCTTCTTCTTGTCGCCCTTCGAAATGTTCTTCTGCGCCTTGCCAGCCTTCTTGGCGGCCTTCCCGCTAGTCTTGGGCGGCATCTCGAACCAACGTACGGCAGCAGCAACACCAGTAGCAAGCGCTCCGCTCTAGTCAGCGTCTCCCCACACAGTGGCACCCGCCGCCAGCCGCCGCCGCACCTTTACCAGCTCGCCCTGTTGCGGCCGCCGACCAATGGGGCGCGCGCGCAACCGGCCGCCGCACCCGAGCCCATAAAGCACCCCCACCCCGGCTGCGCCGGCAATTCGCTGAGTAGCTTCTGGAGAGTGCGGACGCGTGTGCGGGGCTGCGCTAGTACTCTCCCTCTTCGTTGCTACTCAGCCATAGGAACCCGCTTGCGGGATTAGTCGCTGATTGTCCTAGCGCTGTAGCTGGACGGTTCGGCACTAAGGCTTCCGAGCTCCTGATTTTTTCAAATCGGGAGCGGAGTTGCAAGAAGATTGCGGGGCGAGCAGCTGAATTGTCGGCAGCTGTTGAGCAAATTGTCGTTGCGGGTTGTGAGCTGTGGGTTGGCGCGTCTTGGTGCGCGTCTTCTTGCTGCCGCGGTTCGCTTTTTCGGCCGGTTCGAGCACTTCGGCTGCGACAGGTACTCCTGCTGCCGCAGAGACTAGCTCTGCTCCCCCCCAAGAGTAGGGAAATTGCACGTCAGGGCCTGGTCAACGGCCAGATACCCGCGCGTGTTAGAACTGTTAGGGTCGGACTGTTCTGCCTGATACCTAACGGTGCCAACCGAAAGCAGACACCGACACCCCCTGGCAGCCATCCTTCCGAGTCTGGACATGGACACCCCAGTGAAACTCACGATTATAGAGAAAGAAAATTCCCCTGGCTGCTACGAGGTCAACAGGACGGACCTAACGGGCAGCCAGGGCGGGATGAGCCCGAGCTCGCGATTGCTGTTGCTCAACGCAATCGCGGGTCTCACCGGTAGGGACAGACGTAAATATGAGAAGAAGCTCGAAAGAGCGTGGAAAGAACCACCGATATTGCCCAAGGGTGACAGAACACCACCAAGTGCCCGTCTAATCAAGGCGAAGTCAAAGAAGTCACCGAAACGCAACAAAGTCAAACCAGGGTCACCGGTAAAGAAGCGAAAGACCACCTCGCGTAAAACCGTCGCTGCGCGGCGGCCGGAAGTGGCGGACGCGGCCGGGTCGGCCGCGCCTGAGCCGACCGCGCCTGCCAACACAAAGGCCGACCGGGCCACGTGCAGCGGCGGCCAGCAGGGCCAGGTAGCAGCGGAACAAAGCGCCTGCGCTGTGACGGCTAGCGCGCCCCCCGAGGCGGCCGGGCGGCTGCGCCCCGAGGTGAATGCGCAAAAGCACGAAGGCGCGGAGGCGGGTGCGCGCGGGCGGCGGAAGGAAACCGATACCGCCGGCGCGGGCTCGCCACCGCGGGGGAATGCCGGAGCGGAGGAACCTCGGAGCGTTGCTGGGGTGTGCGCTGAGGGGAGCGAGCGATGCGGAAGCAGCGCAGAGATCGCCACGCAGGAAATTGACGACGAGGGATTCCAGCTGGCACGTAAAACCGCCAGACGATCCCCCGTCTTAGACACACCAGCCCCAATACACACCGCCAACAGATTCGACGCGGTGGGAGAATCTGCGCAAAATGCACCGCCAGAAGCAGATGACACTGAGGGAAACGAACAACACAAATCCCTCAGAATCCCGCCCATAGTCGTGCAATTCGAAAGTGACTATAAAGCACTGTACGATGTCATCACGAACACGGTAGGGCAAGACAGATTCACCGCCAAAACAACTGGCGGTGACAAAGTAAAGATCACTCTTAGAAACGTCGACGACTACAAGGCAGTGAGGAAGGTGCTAGAGGAGCGGAAACTTCATTTCTACACCTTCCCACTAGCAGCGAGAAGGCCGATTAGACTGGTGTTCCGCGGTGTACCACATACCACCGACACTGCGGACATCAAACAGTTCCTTCAGGAGGAAGGTTTCGAGGTTAGTTCGGTGGTGTTGACGCGACCGAACCGACCCTGGCCCCTTCATACGGTCACCCTCCCAGACTCTGCCCAAAACCGAAAGATCTGGGAGGTCAAAAGGATACTGGCGCTAACGGTCACTCCCGAGAAGCTCAAAAAGAGATCGGGACCAGGCCGCTGCTATAACTGCCAGGCCCTAGGACACATCGCGCGAGACTGCACGATGCCAGTGGTGTGCGTCAGATGCACTGAACACCACACTTACGAGCAGTGCAAACTGCCAAGGGGGGAGGGAAAAGAAAAGTGCGCCAATTGCAGGGGAGCGCACCCAGCCAGCTACTTAGGATGTCCTGAGTACAGAGCTGCAAGGGACAGGCAGAGGGGCAAAGCTATCAATAAAACCCCGAATCACAATAGGAGCATGCCAGCACCCAGGCCACCCCCCCCACCACCCCAGAGAAGAAACCAGGACACAGTAAGAACACAGGTCTTCGCATCTACCAAATATTCCCGTGCACTTACCGGTGACCCACCCGACCCGCCGAACCACCTACCACCACCACCACACACCAGTAAACAGGTTCCTCAAGCTGATGGAAGCCCTAGGGAAGTCAGTCCACCACGCCATCCACAAACCAGTCCGCGAGAAGCAGTCGAGTCTGCTGCAATCCAGCAACTCGCGTCGTCCATCCGACTGCTACAGGCACAGATGACCCAGCTAGTGGGCATTCTAGCAACATTGACGCAGCTCCCCGCCGACCTCAGATCGGCAGCACAGCAGTCGCCTGTAGCAGCGACAGCCACAGGAAAAATTGTCCCCCACCATGGATAGGAGACCTAATATACAAGGTCTCAAAATATGCGCGTTTAACGCAGACAACCTTACTCGCCAACCCACGGAGTTTAGAGAATTCATACAGGAAGAAAAAGTTGACATATGCCTAGTGGGAGAAACATTCCTCAAACCAGGACTAAGAGTTTCTGTACCAAACTACATTTGTTACAGAAACGACCGACCCACTCACGGAGGCGGGGTAGCGGTATATGTCAAAAAAGGTATCAGACACCATCAAATATACCCCCCCAATACAGCAGAAATAGAAACAGCGGCAATCGAAGTGGCTACAGTAACTGGCCCCCTAACAGTCGTTGCAGTGTATCGCCCCCCTTCCCAAAGACTAGAAGAGGACGACATAGCTGCACTAAGTCGCATTAGAGGCAAACTACTAATAGCAGGGGACCTAAATGCCAAGCACGCGGACTGGAACTCGAGACGCCGAAATCAAGCTGGTCAACAACTGCAACGACTCGCGCGCACACACCAGTTACAAATATGGGGCCCAGAGGAACCGACACACTTCCCAAAGAACGGAGGAAGACCGGACGTCCTCGACATAGCCATCACAAAGAATCTGGTGGGCTTTGTATCCGCGACATCGGTAAACAGAATGTCGTCGGACCACAATCCCGTGATTTTCGAGGTCGACATGGGAGAATGGCTCTCTAGCCCACAACGGCATGCGACATACAAGCGCATCAATAAGGAGCAATTCAGCAATGCAGTAGCAGCTGAACTTGCCCAGACCCCGCCTCCAACTGCAGAGACAGCAGAACAGGCACTAGACGACCTCACAAGAGCGATCCTACAAGCTGCTGAGGGAGCCACACCGCCTCCTGCGGGGCCCCCCCGCTCCAGGCAACTCCCCCCGCACTTGCTTGCGCAAATACGGCACAAAAACAGGATCGCCAAAGAGTGGAAGCTCACCAGAAATAGGGATACACGGAGGCTACTCAATAGGCTACAGAGAGAGCTGAAAGCCGATCTCAATGAGTACCGCAACCAACAATGGTCGGCAAGGCTCTCAGCTCTCAAACTAGACGACAATAGTTTATGGCAAGCCACCAAACAGTACACAAAAAGACGCGCAAAAATGCCACCACTCCATGGCGAACGCGGACTGCAGTTCAGCCCCATCGACAAAGCTAACGCACTAGCCGACGTGTTCGAAAAACAGTTCAGACCAGCAGAAGTACAGGACAGAGAACACGTCGCAACAGTCCGCAGAGAACTGGCCGTGTTCCTGGAAGCAGACGACGAAGATGACTACACGCCACTCTTCAATACTGAAGATGTGGCGCGCTGCATCAAGTCCCTGCCCACCAGGAAAACCCCGGGTCACGACCAGGTCACAAATGAATTGCTGAAACTCCTCCCGCCTCTGGCAATCACCCACCTGACCGATATAGTTAATGAACTGACGCGATCACAAAAATTCCCGGCGCAGTGGAAGCACGCAGAAGTTATTGCGATCGCGAAACCAGGAAAAGACCCGGTGTTCCCGCAACACTATAGACCAATTAGTCTACTGCCTACCCTCAGTAAACTTTACGAGCGCCTCCTACTAACCCCCATACAGGACTATATCACAAGAGAGCAGATTCTGCCGAAATTCCAATTCGGATTTAGGCAAAGACACTCCGCCCCCCAGCAAATCATGAGGGTGGTTGAAGCAGCCACAGACAGCTTCAACCGAAAGGGCTACTGCGGGCTTGTCTTGTTAGACGTAGCAAAAGCCTTCGACTCAGTCTGGCACACCGGGATATTACACAAGATGTACACCCTAGGCTTCCCCGGAAAGATAGTCAAAATCGTTAAAAACTATCTCTCCGGTAGGACTTTCTCAGTCAAGATCGATGGATCCCTGTCGACCAGGAGAAGAATCGGTGCAGGCGTGCCCCAGGGCTCAGTCCTGGGACCCGTCCTCTACAGTGTCTACACTGCTGACATCCCTACGACTCAGCATGTAAACACTGCACAGTACGCAGACGACACTGCATTCTTCTCCTGCTCGACAAACAGGAACCTGGTTACAAGGCGTCTGCAAACCGTCCTAAACAGGACGGAAAACTGGGCAAAGCAGTGGCGCATCTCAATTAACTCTGAGAAAACACAAGCCATGCTGCTCACCAGACGCTATGGGAAACGCCGACCCCCAAGAAGACCATACCAACTGCTGAGATTGCAGGGGCAGAATTTGCCATGGAGAAATTCTGCGAAGTACCTCGGTGTCACACTTGACAGACGCCTGACATGGAAGTGCCACATAGAGGAGCTTCGCAGAAAGGCTCACGCCAGGATGCAGATTCTGTACCCTGTCTTGAACAGCACCAGTTCCCTCGACCCCGCAACAGGAGTAGCGATCTATCGAAGTCTAATTCGACCGATACTGGAATATGCGTGCCCTGTATGGGGCTACGCAGCCAGATCGACGATAGATCGCTTACAAAAGACTCAAAACAGAGCGTTAAGACGAGCCCTACACGTCCCCACGCGCTTCCCCACGGCAGATTTGCACGAAGCCGCAGACATAGAGCCAATCACCACAAGATTCCGCGCCCTGGCAGAAGTGTTCTACGCCACGGCGCGGAAGTCAGAAAACGAATTAATCAACACCCTTGGGCAATACGAACCCCATAGGCAGAGATATAACAGACCCAAGTCGCTACTCCTGCAGTAGCAGAAAAAGAACAACTAAGGAAAACTCTCAACGAACAGCAACCAACAAAAGCAAAGAAACAAAAACAACACAAAAGAAAAGAGGAGGAAATGTCCTAATGTGACAACAACCTCCACCAGCACACCCTCTAAAGGTAGAGGAATAAAAGAGAGAAGCAGAGAGCTGCGCCGGCACGCACTCCTAGTGAGGCAGACGAGCGAGACGCACGTATATGTTACGCTTCTGCTGCTAGCAAGCTGTTGCAAAATCTACCAAGGACAAGCTCGGCTTGCCATTCCAAAAAAGCAAAATGTCGACGTAGGACGCATAGATTTTATTAGGCGAGACATTCCAGGCAGCTGGAATTAGGGCTGTTAGTTAGGGATTTTTGTGAACCAGGGCCCCGTTCACGTCGGGCAAACCCGCGCTCACAGAGGCTAAGGCTACATATCAGGGCAAGAATAGAACATCCGCGGCTAGGAAACACTCCAGCAACACATACGCAGCCGCACGTGGCAAAACCACGCGGCCGCATCTGCCTTTGTTCCCGCTCACCTTACTCTGAGCAGTGACGTCACAAGACGCGACACAAAGCCGTGACACACACATCGCGCGCCATCATGAGCTCCACAGGGCGGAGAAACAAGGCCAATTCCAGAGCCGAGAACCCAAAAACAATCTCGGCACCAACCGACGATCAGCCAACCGAAACACCAATGGCCTCACTAAAGCTGTCGAGATCGCCTGGCGGGAACAACTACATCCTGGAATCCCAGATGGCGACTCATACACCAGCGGGAAAATCATCTATCCCGATTCGCTCACCGACGAAAAATGAGAGTAGCGAAACCAAGAAGGGCATTCAAACAATAGTTATCCGGAACCTAGATTCCAAAGAGACCCAAAAGTCTCTCCATTCTGCCCTAAAAGTTTTCAACGTCGAACCATACCTAATCGACGCCACACTCCGGAGAGACAGGTCAGCGGTACTCAGGAGTACACATGAGGACATCCGAACAAGGGTACAGAAGTTCCTCACGCAACACCGACCCGAAGGACGGATTGACGACAAAGATGTACGCGTGAACACCGAAACAACACCAAAACGGCTAGGGCCCACGATGTGCGTAGTAATAAAAGATGTTGACTTTGATATCACCCCCCAAGAAGTCGAAGAAGAGCTTCGCAACCAGAATGACACATTCCTCAGGGCAGTCAGGGTACGATCACGAAAGACGCAAAGGGAGGCCCCCATGATTCGCGTCATAACCAGAGACCAAGCCACGGTAGACAGACTGCTTTCAGAGCATTTCAAGCTCTACCTACGCTCATACCAAGTAGAGCCACCACACATGCCGCCACCACAGCCCATCCAATGCACGAGATGTCACAGCTTCGACCACATGAGGGACCAATGCAACCAGGGCCCCAAATGCGGAAGATGCGCCGGATCACACGCAACACACGCCTGCACAGACGAAAACACCTCGCGTAAATGCGCAAATTGCGATGGAGAACACCACGCAATGGACGTCAGATGCCCTAAAAGACCAACCGAAGCGAAATCCCCGGAGGAAACGGCACCAATCAGGTGCGTAGACCCTCCAGCAGCCATCAGCCCAGACAAACCGGCGGACGAAAAATTCGTGAAGGTGGAGGATTTTCTACGAGTAATGACAACGGCACTCATCAACATCCTACCGGAAAGGAAGACGAAAATTACAGACACCATCAACGAAGTGTCAAAGAAATTCTTCTCTGTCAAAATTAACCCTGTGCCCATTAACAACAACATACACCTCCATCTACAAACTATCAACAAACAGCCACCATCCGCTGCCCAGGACAAACCACCAGTCCTCTCCCCAGCCTTCTGTAAGCCACAGGAACAGCTGCAAGACGCAAACCACGTCAAAAAGGACAGACCCACCAACAAAACAAAACCGTCCGAATCCTAAGAACCAAAAGGCCTAACACACATCCCGACCTCAAGATGGCGGGTGAAACAGCCAAGCCAGCCACGATCGGTTTCGTGAATGCCAACGGTTTCCGCCCCAAACAACCGCTACTAGAACACCTAGTCCAAAAAGAACAAATAGACATTTTTGGCGTCCTAGAAACGAAAGCCAGCAGCCTTCCACTAAAAATCAAAGACTATATCTGCTACAGGAAAGACAACCCAAACGAAACCAGACCAACAGGAGGGGTAGCAGTTTTCCATAATAAAAACATCCCAGCCATTAAAATCGACATCCCAAACGACTACGAGAACATACAAGCCATAGCCCTCCAAATCAAAACCCCAAAACTCCAATTCTACGTAGTTACAATCTACACGCCACCAAGAGAACCGATCCCGACAGACTTCTTCAACTATCTGTGCAACCTAGGACAATGCCTAATCATGGGCGACCTCAAGAGCGGAATCCTTTGGCGACACGACCACGAACCAAAACGGACGAGAACTACAATCATACTTAGAGGATGAGGAAACAAAACTTACAAGACTCGCCAATGCAGCACCAACCTTCATCAACCACAGGGGCTCCTCATCACCCGATCATGTCCTGTGCAGCGACTCACTAATCGGCCAAATAAATCTCCCCTGGGTCGGAGACAGCGTGGGGAGCGACCACCTTCCCCTTATATTCCAAACAGCGCTCCTCTCTGCCCCACTAGCACAAAACCAGCGACAGATAATAATTGACACCAGCAAACTAAAGATAAAAGAGTATGAAAATCAGTTGAAAACATCATTACCCACACCTGAAGACATCACGAATATTGAACATCTAAACGCATATAACGACACCATAGCTCACGCCATAACTAAAGCAGTCACAGATAACGCCCCAACGAAGATCATCAAGCCACACACCGAAAGAATCCCGCAAAGAATACTAAACACCATTAAAGACAAGAGGCAGATGTACAAACTGTTCAAGAGAACAGGCTGTATCCATTACAAACAAGAATGGAATCAACTGAACGCCCTAGTAAAACGTCAGCTCCAAGAATATAGATCAGAAAGGTGGACACTAGCCTGCCGACACCTCAACCACACACAAGGCACTAAATTCTGGCAAACCTTCAAACGGATTGGCGGCCTTACACACACGGCCGAGCCCCCTCTACTTTACAAAGACACCATCACAACAAATGACAAGCAAAAGGCAGATATTTTCAAATCAGTCCTAGAAGAGACATACCAGCACCCAACGAACGCATACTTCGACGCAGACCACGAGGAACAAGTAAACAAAAACATAGCCGCAACACTCACAACACCAAACGTCCCAACGGTAGAAGAGGCCAAACTCACAAACATTATCACGCCAGAAGAAATAGAAGAATCATTACAAAAAGGTCCCAACAATGCACCAGGCCTAGACAGCATAACACGACGGCAACTGCGACTAGCCCCAAGAAAACAACTAATCGACTGCCTCAGCACTCTCTACAACGCCGCTCTCAGATTGCAGGCCGTGCCAAACAAATGGAAAGAGGCAAAAATCATAATGATCCTAAAGCCGGGGAAAGCCCCAAACAATCCAAAATCCTACCGACCAATAACACTACTCTCCGTAGTCGGAAAGACCTTCGAATCGATCATAAATAAAAGAATACTAACCTTCGCAGAAAAGAAACAATTAATACCCAAAACTCAGGCTGGCTTCCGCAAACACCATGCCACGATCGACCCCATTCTAAGGGTCTGCAGCGGACTAACAGAAGGAGTAAACTTGACCAACCACGCTGCAGGCCTCTTCCTCGATATAGAAGGGGCGTTTGACAGAGTGTGGCACAAAGGACTGTACTATAAACTACATGAGCTAGGTATACCGACCCAACTGACCACACTTCTGTCAAACATACTCGATAACAGACCATCCAGAGTCTATGTCAACGGAAGCCACTCAGAACCCTTCCACCCAGAGGCAGGCGTACCGCAGGGAGCGATTCTCTCGCCCCTCCTCTACAGCCTATACACTTCCGACATCCCGCACCCTACAGGCTGGAACGAAGGGTTAGCCCTATACGCCGACGACACGGCCTATTGGTGTCACGCGCACGATATCAACGAAATAAACAGGAAGACGAACACCTACATAAACAAACTGGAGCTGTGGCTGCGAAAATGGAGAATCAAACCAAACGCGCAGAAAACCCAACTGATCATCTGCAACCATAAGCATTTCTCACATACAACAAATCGAGCACTACCACAAACAAATATACGACTATGGGGAGAAGCAATAAAACCAAAAAATACAGCCACCTACCTAGGAACAATAATAGACAAAACCCTGACATGGACACCCCACATACAAAAAACAATAAACAAAGCGAACAACAGATGCAACCTAATTAAACTAATAAGAGGCAGGGCAAACGGGGCAAGCAACGAGACCCTACTTCACACGTACAAAGCTTTTGTAAGACCAGTTCTAGAATACGCTGCCCCAGTCTGGTTAGCTGGCAAAAATAACACCCAGAGGCTAATAGCGCTAGAGAGGAAAATTTTAAGAATAGCAGGACGGCTCAACAGACGAACAAGAAATGAAACTGTATACGAAACCACCAAAGTTATCCCCATAAATCGCAGATGGATCACGCTGACAGCAAGAATTGGCAACAACAGGACAACGAACAAAACTCTAACAACAGATCTCTTAAATTACGCGCCCACAGAATTCAATTACCCACAGTATAAACACCCATTCCCACCGAAAATAATCAAAGAGTGCATGGCAATAGAAAGCGGATCCATTCAAAACGTCGCAACCGATATACTAAGGCACTTGACAGAAGATGAAAGCCACAATTAATCAACAAAGGCAGAAGCACATCAAACCACATCAACACAATGACCCTTGCGGAGGTTTTCGAGAGGTTTCCCTCCTGCACTTGGGCGAATGCCAGGGTCTTAACATCCTCTCACTAGCCAAGAAAATATAAGATCATACAGGAAAAAAAAAAAAAAAAAATCCCAACTGAAACAATAAATTGTGCCCCAACAGCAGTATATAAGTTAAGCTAAGGCACCAAAGAACATTAGGTTCTCCATGTGCCCGCCTCCTCCCATCAGGAGAAGGAATGAAAGATGAAAAAAAAAAAAAAAAAAAAAAAAAAAAAAAAAAAAAAAAAAAAAAAAAAGCACTCCGCTGCTCGACTCGCTGCCGCTCGCACCGGTCGTTTTCGTTTCCGTTTCGTGTGCACCGTCGCTAGCCCATCGCCATGTCCGGACGCGGAAAGGGAGGCAAAGTCAAGGGCAAGTCAAAGTCCCGCTCAAGCAGGGCTGGGCTCCAGTTCCCGGTCGGCAGAATCCACCGCCTCCTGCGCAAGGGAAACTACGCAGAGCGCGTCGGCGCCGGGGCGCCCGTCTACCTCGCCGCCGTCATGGAGTACCTCGCGGCTGAGGTGCTCGAGCTGGCCGGAAACGCGGCCCGCGACAACAAGAAGACGCGCATCATCCCGCGCCACCTGCAGCTTGCCATCCGCAACGACGAGGAGCTCAACAAGCTCCTGTCGGGCGTCACCATCGCACAGGGTGGTGTCCTGCCCAACATCCAGGCCGTCCTGCTGCCAAAGAAGACCGAGAAGAAGGCCTAAAGGAGGCCAGGCAATCGCAGCGCCGCGTGCTCCCCTGCACGCAACGCGCTTTGCCGGCTCGGCCCACAACAATCGGCCCTTTTCAGGGCCACCACACAAACCTACGTCCAAAGCAAAATTTCAGTCGTCCTCGCCGCACCTTGTTTTGTTTTGTTTTAACTTTGCACTTTCACAGCACAGCCGCCGCCGGCGCACGTCCGCCATCTTGTCGTCCACACAGCCCGTGTGGCCCAACACACACACACACACATTTTGCACGGTCGCAGTCGCCTTCCAAACGACAACGGCAGCAATAATGACCATTGTTAAAGGGAGGCGTGTCGACACACCGCCCTCCACTCCCGCGCGCAACGGCCGTCGACACGAACGAAACAAACAGCTGATCCGGCCGCCTATGCCCACACGCCTTGCCTCGGAAACCCCAACGCCGCCGCAAACACACAGAGCCAAACCACGCAAGCAAATAATCACCGCCTCTCGCACAACAACACACAGCCCGCCATCTCCATCGCGATCGATACAAAGACACACAATAACAAACACACAAACGAAGCAGCTCCACACACAGCCAGCCACATGACACGTTTCCTTTCCTTCTCCCCTCCCAGTCACATCACGTCGCTCAAACGGAAAGAAACAAACAAACAAACAACACAGCGCACACACGCAGCAACAACACAGACTCTTTCGCACTTTTCAACTTCCGAACAGTGTGGTGGCCCTGAAAAGGGCCGTTTTCTAGTCTCTCCCACCCACAAGCACGGCCGCGGGAAGGCCAGCGCCCGCTGCGACGCAGCCTAACCGCCGAAACCGTACAGGGTGCGCCCCTGCCTCTTCAGGGCGTACACCACGTCCATGGCCGTCACAGTCTTGCGCTTGGCGTGCTCAGTGTACGTCACCGCGTCGCGGATCACGTTCTCCAGGAACACCTTCAGCACCCCGCGGGTCTCCTCGTAGATCAGACCAGAGATGCGCTTCACGCCGCCCCTGCGAGCCAGGCGGCGGATGGCGGGCTTCGTGATGCCCTGGATGTTGTCGCGCAACACCTTGCGGTGCCGCTTGGCGCCACCCTTGCCGAGCCCCTTTCCTCCCTTGCCGCGGCCTGTCATCCTTCCTTCCTCGGGCAAAGCAAAACGTGCACAAACAGCAGCTGCAGCGGCTGGCGAGTCGGCTACGGTCTGCGCCCAGCGCGCCCGCCGCCCCCCTATATAGACTCTGGCCCGCCCTCCCCCCACCACGCGCAACCGAGGGCATATAAGCGCAGCACGGAGGCGCGCGGGCCCGTTGTCAAGGCAGCACCGGACGCCGCGCCGCACCTAACCTCCACGCACGCCGCTCCGCTACCGCTACCGCTACCGCCATGGCCCGCACAAAGCAAACGGCCCGCAAGTCCACCGGCGGAAAGGCGCCGCGCAAACAGCTCGCCACCAAGGCGGCGAGGAAGAGCGCGCCCGCCACCGGAGGCGTCAAGAAGCCCCACCGCTACAGGCCGGGCACCGTCGCCCTGCGAGAAATCAGGCGCTACCAGAAGAGCACAGAGCTGCTCATCCGCAAGCTGCCATTCCAGCGCCTAGTGCGCGAGATCGCCCAGGACTTCAAGACCGACCTGCGCTTCCAGAGCTCCGCAGTCATGGCCCTGCAGGAGGCCAGCGAGGCCTACCTCGTCGGCCTCTTCGAAGACACCAACCTGTGCGCAATCCACGCCAAGCGCGTCACCATCATGCCCAAGGACATCCAGCTCGCGCGCCGCATCCGCGGCGAGCGCGCCTAAACCGCGCCGCGGCACCGCACCGCACAAACAAAAACGGCCCTTTTCAGGGCCACTAACATCTCTCCGTCGCGAGCAAACTTTGTCGGTCGCCTGCCTCTCGCCTCACAACCACACAAAAACAAAAACAACCACCACTTCCCGTCCGTCCGCCACACCCGCTCACTCTGCCTGCCTGCTAGCAGCGCGCAACAATCGCACATCATCCCTCCCCGGCCGCTCAAAGCGCACAATACCCAACGGCCGACGTCACACCGCACGGGTGGCTGGCCGGCCGCCGCCGCTTTCGTTTCGAAAACAAAACCCGCACCGACGGCCAACGGCCAGGCAGGCGCGCTCTACACGCCACCGAAATCCCCGCCGACTCCTTCCACATCTCAACGTGCCCCCCGTTGCAAAACATAACACACACAAAGACCGGACACGACGAGACAAGACATCCGAGAAGAACTGAACGCAGGCAAGCCAACCAACGTATTCAAAAACAACGTGACAGAAAACCAACCGTCGGCCGCCGCCAAAAAGCAACGGCGACACTCAACCACGACAACAACACCACCGCTACCGCTACCGCTACCGCCGCCCACACCCGCCACCGACCCCCGCAATCCAACCACCACGGCACGCAAACAGCATCCCCACGGGCATACAGACAGACAGACACCCACACCAAACGCAACACGACAATCAAAACCTTCCCCGACGTGCTTTGATGGCCCTGAGAAGGGCCGTTTTGGGCCGCGCGTCTCTTGCGCGCCACTAGACGACGACGGGGGGTGGGGACGACGGAGCCAAGCGCCAAACCCTTCCTTTCCCATCTCTTTCTCCTCTACTCTACTTCTTCTTCTTGGGCGAAGCCTTCGCCTTAGACGGCGTCGTCGCCTTCTTCGGGCGCGGCGCCTTCGGCTTCTTCGTCGGAACCTTGGCGGCCTTCTTCGCCTTCGACGGCGACTTGGCCTTGGCCGGCTTGGCCGCAGCCGCCTTCTTCGCACCCGCGGGAGCGGCCGACGCCGCAGACGCCTTCTTGGCGGCGCCCGCCTTCCGACCGGTCGCCGCCTTCACACCACCAGCCTTCTTTGCGCCGGCCGCACGGGCGCCCTTCTTCTCCTTGCTGGCCGGAGCGGCGCGCTTCTTCTTGGCACCGCCAGCACGAGCCTTGCCGCCCTCGGCCGCCCCCCCGCCGCCGGCGCCGGCAAGCTTGAACGAGCCGGACGCGCCCTTCCCCTTCGTCTGCACCAGCTCGCCCGCCACGACGGCCGACTTGAGGTACTTCTTGATAAACGGCGCCAGCTTCTCCGCGTCCAGCTTGTAGTGCGCGGCAATGTACTTCTTGATCGCCTGCAGCGACGACCCGCCGCGCTCCTTCAGACTCTTGATGGCCGCCGTCACCATCTCAGAGGTGCGCGGGTGCGCAGGCTTGGCGCGCGGCTTCTTCGCAGACGACGCAGACTTGGCCTTCTTCGTAGTGCCGGTGGCGGCGGGTGCCGCAGCAGTCTCGTTCGTAGCCGCCTGATCTGCCATTTCGACGACGCGCGTAACACACAGCGAGAGCGAGAGCGAGAGCGAGCGGGACGGCAGGCACGCAAGCACAGCACAGCAGAGCAGAGAATCACAAGGGCCCAGCCAGTGTCGCGGGCGGGCGCGGACGGCCGAGAGAGCGGCCGCCACTCTGCGCGCCGCCGCGCCGCGCCTCCCGCGCTTGCTACCGCCCAACGTCCGACAGCCTGTGCGGAGCAGCCCCAAACCTGCGCCACAACCGCCCGCGCCTTTCAAACCACCGAGGATGGGGCTACACACAGCCACACCACAGTCGCCAACCAGTCGCCACGGCAGCGCCGCAAACCACGGCCAAACTGCAGCTACCGCGCGCTACAGCCTGGGTCGGCCCGCCGAGAATCGCCGCCCCCGCCCAAATGCCGCCCCCACAGCCCCAGCCGACGACCCGCCACAATGGCCAAACCTTCGGCAAAACTCCCACACCGTCGCCGCGGCAGCCCGGCCAGCGCGGCCGGCGCCACAGCCACACAAGCCGAGGCGTGCGGCGATGACGGCCGTGCAAACGCGCCTCCGCCGCCCCATCGCCTTCCGTCGCCCTCCCGCCGTTTCCCGATCGGCCCGCAGCCGTCGGGCCACATCGCGCGCCGTCCTCCTCCTCTCGCCCGCCAACATTCACAGCCGTTTCTCAACAATTGCCCGCCGCAAACGGACGCCGCCTGCGCAACAGGCGCCGCCGCCCCTCGCCGCTTCCGACCCAACCCCTCGACCGAGGCAAACCGCAATCCGAATCTACAGACCAACCCAATCTGCCGTCAGCACACACGACAGCCGACCTTACACGTTACGCGTTACACATTACGTTTACACGTCTAGGTTAGGTTAGGTTAGGTTAGGTTAGGTTAGGTTAGGTTAGGTGGACGTGGGTTAGGTTAAGGGGACTTGGGTTAGGTTAAGCGTCAAACTTAGGTTAAGCATTCAAACACGTCAGGCGTCAGAGGTTAGGTTAGGTTAGGTTAGGTTAGGTTAGGTTAGGTTAAGGGGTCAGTGCTAGGTTAAGAAGCGTCAAACGTAGGTTAAAAAGCGTTCAAAAACGTGAGGCGTGAGCCGGACAGCTTACCTTACGTAGACGTTAGGGGCTCAGGCTGAGCTCACCTCACCACAGGTTCGGTTCGGTTCGCTCAGCTCACCTCAGCTCAGCGTAAAGCGCCGAGGTCAGGCTACGTTCGTTCACCTTCGGGCGCCACACTTTCGGTTGAAAGGTCGCGACGGGACGACGTCGGCAGGCACGCCGCAAACAAACAAACAAACAAAACGTACAGACGACGTCGAAAAACCGCCGACAGACGGGGAGCAGCACGACCACGACCAGATACCGAGCGCGAACGAGACACACGCGAACCACCCCCACCGGCCAAAGGGCACCACACAACAACCCAGAGCACCACGTGTCGACACCAGACCAACCCGCCGCTCACGCGACATGCCTGGCACCGAAGGGCAACCGCCCGCAACTGCGCTTTCCGCGCCGGCCCGGATGCACGTCGTGCTACAACAACACCACTACCGTACACAGCCGCTGTTCACAACATCACTATCATGCGCGCCCGCGGCTCGCCGCCGTCGCAGTCGCACCCCCAACGCCAGCACTTTTGCACCACCATTCACACGCACCGCAACACAGCTCGCCGACACAGCCGAACAAAACAAACACCACACAACAACAACAACAACAACAACAACGCCGCCGCCGCCGCCGCCGCCTCTACTTGTGCCGGCGACCCACCCCGCCGATGGCGCACCTTTCGCCAGCCGGCAATCGACACGCACCCACCCACCCACCCACCCACCCCCGGGGCCCAGTGCAAAAAAAAAAAAAAAAAACAAAACACACACACACACACACAAACGACACGGGAGGCGCACACCGCCACTTCGCGCGCACGCCACCAACCAGTCGTCGTCTCAAAATAACAAACAAAAACCAAAAAACAAACAAAATAAACTAACAACTAGGGCAACACAAATCAAAACAAAAAACGCCTCGCACGAACCGCCCACAAAACGAACAAGCACACGCACAGGCACAGCCTCTGCTGGCGACCACGACGCAGCGGCACGCTGCTCCTGTCCCGCGCCCCGCGCCCCACTCGATTCACAACTCACGCGACACCGTCAACGACGGGCTCGCTTCCCGCAACCTACCACCTTTCCGCCACGACGCACAGCCCCAGCCCCACCCGACGACGCCCGTGGCAACGACTGCACTTTCACCACCGCCTCCCCCCAACACACACACAGCCAGCCAAAAACGCACTCGCGACCCACACATGCACGTGCATCGGCACACGCCAACCAGTCAACGTCGACAACCACACGCAAGGCTCGAAACGAAACCGGCGTCCTTCCACGTTGCCATCAAGCTACACGACACAAGACACAAGGAACCAACACAACAGCCGGCCCCACTAATTCCCACTCTCACGCCGCAAAAAGCACACCGAAACCGCCAAACGCACGCACATTCCCCTTCGCACTGACACCGACCGGCTCGCTACCACACCTCCCGGCAGCCGTTTCACAAACATGACACGGCGTGACGCGACATCACGGGCCTACGCACACCGGACCCACTCACACTCTCTCCTTTCCTTCTGTTTTTCCCGACGCCTTCGGCCGGGCACACGCGGCACAACGCCGCCAATTCACCACACCGCCCACACAGTCGACAAGCGCCCGCCCTGTACGGCACACGCAACGACGCAGCGCAGCAAAGGGCGCCCGCAACACATACCTCTCCTCTCTCTCTCTCTCTCTCTCTCTCCGCCGCCCGACGCGCCAACCGCCACACCACACCGCCAGCCACTCGCACATTGTGCACTGCCACCAGCCACACGTCCAACACGCCGCGCCGCCTCCGGCCACCCGCCAGGGGGCGCTCACGTCCGCGACAACAGCGCGGCCCGCCGGGCCGAACCGAACCGAGCCGCCGCTGCTGCTCTGCACTCGGCACGGCCACACCCTGCTGCAGGCCGGGCTCGTCTCCCTGTACGCGTCTGCCTGCGCATCAACACAACGGGGCAAGTGAGCAAACCCCGTCACAACACGCCACATCGCGCAATGGCCGTGCCGACCTTTTTCTCTCTACCGCCATCCCTTCTTCTCGCGTTTTACTCGTTGTTGCTGCAGCGGCGCACACCTACACATCCACAGCCCCAGCCGGCCTCACCTCAGGGCCCGCCGCCAGCGTCTCCTCCTCGGGCACAGGTGCGGTGCTGTGGCCGCCCATCCAACCGCATTGCTGGCCGTCCAGTCCAGCCGCCAGGCGTTCCCACTGCCGCGCACCGACCCTGCTGCAGAAAACGAAGCATGGCCAGACCGACCGACCGATACACAAAGCAAGCCGTCGCCTCGCCTCGCCTCTCGTCCTTCCTTCCGCCCCCGCCATTCTCACACCACCGCCTCTCCACTTTCGCCCCCCCCCCCTCCCTCCTTTTTTTTTTTTGTTTCTTTCTGTCTTTCTTAGGGCCCTCTCTCCTTACGGCACCGCCTGCAGCAGCGGATTTTTGCGCCCACACGCCTACTCCTACCACCATTACCTTGCCCTGCCCTGCCCTGCCCTGCCCTGCCCATCAACGTCGCAGTCGAACCGACGCTTGCCAACAACACACTGCCCACGTTCCTTTCTCTTTTCGGCCTACGCCCATTACGCGCCGCCGCCACAGCCTATTATTCTCCCTTCCCTTCCCGTCCCACAACACACCGACGTCATCACACGCACCCAAAACAGGGGCCACGACCGTGTTCCTCGCCCACTCCCATCCCGCACGGTACGCACATTCCCAACTACTACCGCGCACCCTCCCTTTCCAATCTGTGTGTCTCTGTGTCTGTGTCCTGTCCGCGCGTGACGCCTCTCAACATCCGCCGTCCCCCGTCCCGTTTTCGCCCCCATGCCGTCGTCGCGCCGCCTCCTCCTCCTCCCCGTCCACCGCCGCCCCTGTCCGCCCCGCACCACACCATACACCGCTGCTTGTCCCGGCCGTTGCCACCAAAGGCGCCGACCGCAAACGCGCCACGCCGCAGCCCCCGTGCGTCTCGCTCGCTTGCATCTCCGTGCCGACGCTGCCTCTCTTCCCGCACGCACTCGACCTCGACAACACAGTCTTTGGCTCCGCCACTGCGTGTTCCGGTGGTACGCACGCTGCAACACGTATGTACTCATTACCAGAGCGATGGCGAAGCATGACAGCATCTCTGTCTGACCAGAGAGTTATTTATCGTTGCTAGTCGGCGCTTGGACCGCGCCAGACGACAGTAGTGGCACGCAGCGAGTCGCCAGGAACAGTTGTTATATATATTGTAGCGCGAGTCGGGAGAGGTAGTAGTCGTCAGTCGACAGTCGTAGCGGGTGGACGGTTGTACTGAGCGGGCGTCGGCGGCGTGCTCTGCTCGTCTCGCGACTCTGGTCACGGTTCGGGACGATGTACAGTATATTGTGTTACAATAACAAGGTAGTGTGAAGCTGCATTGCGCAAATCTGATAACGTATGTTCATTGTACTTATTTTGTTCAACAACAAATGCCCCAATATTACTTTTTTTCTAAAGTAACCTTTTTTTTTTTTTTTAAAGAAAAACATTCACTTTTTAAAGACTACTTCCTATGGCATTTCCCTCCAAGGAGTGCAAATTAATTACCAGCCAGCACTCATTCATTGCACACAGCTGTGTAAGGGGTATCTACAATTGAGGAGCAGATATATAAATGCACTTTTTTTTTTGTGTGTGTGTCTCTTTTTCATTGGGGTAACGATCTTTGGCTCTTTTTATTCTGAATACGCTGCTGCCCTCATACAATGTATCAGGTTTCATTATGTCTGTTGCACTGTTACTTATCGTTGGGTTTGTTTTGTAGGGACGTTAACATTCTGGCACATTTTTATTATCATCAGACTCTCTGCTATTTGTGCAGGGAGGTTATACCTGGGTCCATTTCCATTTACATTTTAATCTTGATAGACTTTTTGTTTTCTTTTTTGTTTCTTGTTGTTTTCCCTTCTTTTTTTGTTGTTTTTTTGTTTGTTTTGTTTTTCCCACTCTCACCACCACCGCCGCATCACGCCATGGCCTCCCCCTTACGTTTTTGGTTTCTTTTTCTGTTCTTCAACTGCTTCAACATCACCGCGCCCCATTTCCACACCACAGCCATCAGCCTCCAAGACGGGCAGGCGCAGTGTGCCATTTCCGGCGCACAAGCACACCCCGTACGGTACTCTCCTCGCCCCCACGCCACCAACAACACAGCGACCACGCGGCTTTCAGGCATGGCACGGCACCGGCGAAATGCGCCGCCCCCGCCCCCGCCCCCGCCCCCGCCCCCGCCCCTCCGCGCATCCGTCCGTCTCGCCACGTTCACTGACAGCCGCGTCTGCGGCTACACCACGACAACCACAACACAACAACGCTCCCCTCCCTGGCACCTCATTGTTTTTCTCCTCCTCTTTTGCACAAAACCACAACGCCGAGCACAGGCGCAAGCCACCCACACCGCGCCCCTCCCCGTCTTTGGCCGCCGCTCCTCGTTTGCCCCCTCCCATCTCCCGAATGCCATGCCAGCAGCGTTACGCATGCCCCTCCCCTGTCCACACAACACTACCGCCAAACGAACAGCCTTCCGGGCCACATGCAGGGCACGCCCACCTCCAAACACTGCCAATTCACGGACGCAATTCGCTAAACACACACACACACACACACTTTCTCGACACCTTTCTGTAGGGAGGGTGCGTCATCTCGACCGTGACAGAGTGACGGCAACTATCGACGATCCATTTCCCCCCACTGGTAAAACATGTCCACTAAACACCTACATACATCATTCAAGTACACAGACAATAGCATACACACAATGGGAGGGCACACGAACATGGACGGCACGGCACTGTCATACACTCTTCCTCAGAACCATATCAACAAACGTTACGTACATCCGGGAAAGCGAAAGCAAAAAGCACAAGCAAAGGGCAAAGCCCAATGCAGCCGTCAAAGGTAAGGTAACGTTCACCACGGCAGACACTTGCAGCCGCGCCGCCGTTAAACGCATTTCAGTGCGGCTCCAATACGCCTCCGACACGGGAACGTTCCGTTGCTCTACGAATGCGTTTCTCCCTTTGTCCCTTCCTCTCTCTTTTGCCCCCCCTCTGTCCTTTCCTCCTGCACTCTTGCCTCATTCCTCACGTTCTGCCCAGACATTCGACCGATCAAAGTCAACCTTTCGTTACCGTTCTCAGCGCGACGGTGTACAACAGTATGACGGGTGTGCCCAAAGACTTCGGTTCAGTTGCGTGACGCCGGTCTATCGCGCCGATCGACAGTTACACAAAACTATGTCAAACAAACAAATACATACATACCGGATGGACACAGACAAACACGTGTACAGACATTCGCCAAAAACGACCGCCGCCGCCGCCGCCGCCGCCGTCGTCTAGCGTCGCGCTTACTGTACTGCACTGGACACGCGTGCATCTCGAATGACGACATCGGTGTGCGTGCGTCCTACGCAATCAGTCAGACACGGCTATCAAAAATCAGAGTCGAATGGTACATCATCGTGCGTGTCGCCGTACACGTACAGTACAATACAAAACAACAATGCGTCTCTTAATGGCACGTTCATTTCAACGTCACTCCACACACCTCCACGCTGCAGTTACGTCGCACCATTGTCAACTCGGCGTACTGCAAAGGGAATAGTGGGCGGCAAAACATTCCACATTTCACCCTCGCCATGTGTGATGTGCAAACCAAACCCGCAGACGGCCGTCGTTACGGTGACACACAACGCCAACGAGGCGTGCCACCATTCCACGCCACGGCGACCAACCTCGTGGCCGTACCCCGCAACAACGCTTTGACGCGGACCCCCCCACCCACAATCAAAATGCACACATCACAGCCGTCCACAAAACAACAACAACAACAACAACAACAACAACAACAATTCCGCCCTTCCCGCAAAGGCACGTTGGTGGCCCTGAAAAGGGCCGTTTTGCCGCTCTCGCAACGGAGGAGCCTTCTCCATCCTTCCTTCCATTCCAGAGCCACCTCCTTACTTGGAGCTCGTGTACTTGGTCACCGCCTTCGTGCCCTCGCTCACGGCGTGCTTGGCCAGCTCGCCAGGCAGCAACAGCCGCACAGCGGTCTGGATCTCGCGGGACGTGATGGTCGAGCGCTTGTTGTAGTGCGCCAGGCGAGAAGCCTCGGCCGCAATGCGCTCGAAAATGTCGTTCACGAAGCTGTTCATGATGCTCATCGCCTTCGACGAGATGCCCGTGTCAGGGTGCACCTGCTTCAGCACCTTGTAGATGTAGATGGCATAGCTCTCCTTCCTCTTGCGCTTCTTCTTCTTGTCGCCCTTCGAAATGTTCTTCTGCGCCTTGCCAGCCTTCTTGGCGGCCTTCCCGCTAGTCTTGGGCGGCATCTCGAACCAACGTACGGCAGCAGCAACACCAGTAGCAAGCGCTCCGCTCTAGTCAGCGTCTCCCCACACAGTGGCACCCGCCGCCAGCCGCCGCCGCACCTTTACCAGCTCGCCCTGTTGCGGCCGCCGACCAATGGGGCGCGCGCGCAACCGGCCGCCGCACCCGAGCCCATAAAGCCCTAGTAAAACGTCAGCTCCAAGAATATAGATCAGAAAGGTGGACACTAGCCTGCCGACACCTCAACCACACACAAGGCACTAAATTCTGGCAAACCTTCAAACGGATTGGCGGCCTTACACACACGGCCGAGCCCCCTCTACTTTACAAAGACACCATCACAACAAATGACAAGCAAAAGGCAGATATTTTCAAATCAGTCCTAGAAGAGACATACCAGCACCCAACGAACGCATACTTCGACGCAGACCACGAGGAACAAGTAAACAAAAACATAGCCGCAACACTCACAACACCAAACGTCCCAACGGTAGAAGAGGCCAAACTCACAAACATTATCACGCCAGAAGAAATAGAAGAATCATTACAAAAAGGTCCCAACAATGCACCAGGCCTAGGCAGCATAACACGACGGCAACTGCGACTAGCCCCAAGAAAACAACTAATCGACTGCCTCAGCACTCTCTACAACGCCGCTCTCAGATTGCAGGCCGTGCCAAACAAATGGAAAGAGGCAAAAATCATAATGATCCTAAAGCCGGGGAAAGCCCCAAACAATCCAAAATCCTACCGACCAATAACACTACTCTCCGTAGTCGGAAAGACCTTCGAATCGATCATAAATAAAAGAATACTAACCTTCGCAGAAAAGAAACAATTAATACCCAAAACTCAGGCTGGCTTCCGCAAACACCATGCCACGATCGACCCCATTCTAAGGGTCTGCAGCGGACTAACAGAAGGAGTAAACTTGACCAACCACGCTGCAGGCCTCTTCCTCGATATAGAAGGGGCGTTTGACAGAGTGTGGCACAAAGGACTGTACTATAAACTACATGAGCTAGGTATACCGACCCAACTGACCACACTTCTGTCAAACATACTCGATAACAGACCATCCAGAGTCTATGTCAACGGAAGCCACTCAGAACCCTTCCACCCAGAGGCAGGCGTACCGCAGGGAGCGATTCTCTCGCCCCTCCTCTACAGCCTATACACTTCCGACATCCCGCACCCTACAGGCTGGAACGAAGGGTTAGCCCTATACGCCGACGACACGGCCTATTGGTGTCACGCGCACGATATCAACGAAATAAACAGGAAGACGAACACCTACATAAACAAACTGGAGCTGTGGCTGCGAAAATGGAGAATCAAACCAAACGCGCAGAAAACCCAACTGATCATCTGCAACCATAAGCATTTCTCACATACAACAAATCGAGCACTACCACAAACAAATATACGACTATGGGGAGAAGCAATAAAACCAAAAAATACAGCCACCTACCTAGGAACAATAATAGACAAAACCCTGACATGGACACCCCACATACAAAAAACAATAAACAAAGCGAACAACAGATGCAACCTAATTAAACTAATAAGAGGCAGGGCAAACGGGGCAAGCAACGAGACCCTACTTCACACGTACAAAGCTTTTGTAAGACCAGTTCTAGAATACGCTGCCCCAGTCTGGTTAGCTGGCAAAAATAACACCCAGAGGCTAATAGCGCTAGAGAGGAAAATTTTAAGAATAGCAGGACGGCTCAACAGACGAACAAGAAATGAAACTGTATACGAAACCACCAAAGTTATCCCCATAAATCGCAGATGGATCACGCTGACAGCAAGAATTGGCAACAACAGGACAACGAACAAAACTCTAACAACAGATCTCTTAAATTACGCGCCCACAGAATTCAATTACCCACAGTATAAACACCCATTCCCACCGAAAATAATCAAAGAGTGCATGGCAATAGAAAGCGGATCCATTCAAAACGTCGCAACCGATATACTAAGGCACTTGACAGAAGATGAAAGCCACAATTAATCAACAAAGGCAGAAGCACATCAAACCACATCAACACAATGACCCTTGCGGAGGTTTTCGAGAGGTTTCCCTCCTGCACTTGGGCGAATGCCAGGGTCTTAACATCCTCTCACTAGCCAAGAAAATATAAGATCATACAGGAAAAAAAAAAAAAAAAATCCCAACTGAAACAATAAATTGTGCCCCAACAGCAGTATATAAGTTAAGCTAAGGCACCAAAGAACATTAGGTTCTCCATGTGCCCGCCTCCTCCCATCAGGAGAAGGAATGAAAGATGAAAAAAAAAAAAAAAAAAAAAAAAAAAAAAAAAAAAAAAAAAAAAAAAGCACTCCGCTGCTCGACTCGCTGCCGCTCGCACCGGTCGTTTTCGTTTCCGTTTCGTGTGCACCGTCGCTAGCCCATCGCCATGTCCGGACGCGGAAAGGGAGGCAAAGTCAAGGGCAAGTCAAAGTCCCGCTCAAGCAGGGCTGGGCTCCAGTTCCCGGTCGGCAGAATCCACCGCCTCCTGCGCAAGGGAAACTACGCAGAGCGCGTCGGCGCCGGGGCGCCCGTCTACCTCGCCGCCGTCATGGAGTACCTCGCGGCTGAGGTGCTCGAGCTGGCCGGAAACGCGGCCCGCGACAACAAGAAGACGCGCATCATCCCGCGCCACCTGCAGCTTGCCATCCGCAACGACGAGGAGCTCAACAAGCTCCTGTCGGGCGTCACCATCGCACAGGGTGGTGTCCTGCCCAACATCCAGGCCGTCCTGCTGCCAAAGAAGACCGAGAAGAAGGCCTAAAGGAGGCCAGGCAATCGCAGCGCCGCGTGCTCCCCTGCACGCAACGCGCTTTGCCGGCTCGGCCCACAACAATCGGCCCTTTTCAGGGCCACCACACAAACCTACGTCCAAAGCAAAATTTCAGTCGTCCTCGCCGCACCTTGTTTTGTTTTGTTTTAACTTTGCACTTTCACAGCACAGCCGCCGCCGGCGCACGTCCGCCATCTTGTCGTCCACACAGCCCGTGTGGCCCAACACACACACACACACATTTTGCACGGTCGCAGTCGCCTTCCAAACGACAACGGCAGCAATAATGACCATTGTTAAAGGGAGGCGTGTCGACACACCGCCCTCCACTCCCGCGCGCAACGGCCGTCGACACGAACGAAACAAACAGCTGATCCGGCCGCCTATGCCCACACGCCTTGCCTCGGAAACCCCAACGCCGCCGCAAACACACAGAGCCAAACCACGCAAGCAAATAATCACCGCCTCTCGCACAACAACACACAGCCCGCCATCTCCATCGCGATCGATACAAAGACACACAATAACAAACACACAAACGAAGCAGCTCCACACACAGCCAGCCACATGACACGTTTCCTTTCCTTCTCCCCTCCCAGTCACATCACGTCGCTCAAACGGAAAGAAACAAACAAACAAACAACACAGCGCACACACGCAGCAACAACACAGACTCTTTCGCACTTTTCAACTTCCGAACAGTGTGGTGGCCCTGAAAAGGGCCGTTTTCTAGTCTCTCCCACCCACAAGCACGGCCGCGGGAAGGCCAGCGCCCGCTGCGACGCAGCCTAACCGCCGAAACCGTACAGGGTGCGCCCCTGCCTCTTCAGGGCGTACACCACGTCCATGGCCGTCACAGTCTTGCGCTTGGCGTGCTCAGTGTACGTCACCGCGTCGCGGATCACGTTCTCCAGGAACACCTTCAGCACCCCGCGGGTCTCCTCGTAGATCAGACCAGAGATGCGCTTCACGCCGCCCCTGCGAGCCAGGCGGCGGATGGCGGGCTTCGTGATGCCCTGGATGTTGTCGCGCAACACCTTGCGGTGCCGCTTGGCGCCACCCTTGCCGAGCCCCTTTCCTCCCTTGCCGCGGCCTGTCATCCTTCCTTCCTCGGGCAAAGCAAAACGTGCACAAACAGCAGCTGCAGCGGCTGGCGAGTCGGCTACGGTCTGCGCCCAGCGCGCCCGCCGCCCCCCTATATAGACTCTGGCCCGCCCTCCCCCCACCACGCGCAACCGAGGGCATATAAGCGCAGCACGGAGGCGCGCGGGCCCGTTGTCAAGGCAGCACCGGACGCCGCGCCGCACCTAACCTCCACGCACGCCGCTCCGCTACCGCTACCGCTACCGCCATGGCCCGCACAAAGCAAACGGCCCGCAAGTCCACCGGCGGAAAGGCGCCGCGCAAACAGCTCGCCACCAAGGCGGCGAGGAAGAGCGCGCCCGCCACCGGAGGCGTCAAGAAGCCCCACCGCTACAGGCCGGGCACCGTCGCCCTGCGAGAAATCAGGCGCTACCAGAAGAGCACAGAGCTGCTCATCCGCAAGCTGCCATTCCAGCGCCTAGTGCGCGAGATCGCCCAGGACTTCAAGACCGACCTGCGCTTCCAGAGCTCCGCAGTCATGGCCCTGCAGGAGGCCAGCGAGGCCTACCTCGTCGGCCTCTTCGAAGACACCAACCTGTGCGCAATCCACGCCAAGCGCGTCACCATCATGCCCAAGGACATCCAGCTCGCGCGCCGCATCCGCGGCGAGCGCGCCTAAACCGCGCCGCGGCACCGCACCGCACAAACAAAAACGGCCCTTTTCAGGGCCACTAACATCTCTCCGTCGCGAGCAAACTTTGTCGGTCGCCTGCCTCTCGCCTCACAACCACACAAAAACAAAAACAACCACCACTTCCCGTCCGTCCGCCACACCCGCTCACTCTGCCTGCCTGCTAGCAGCGCGCAACAATCGCACATCATCCCTCCCCGGCCGCTCAAAGCGCACAATACCCAACGGCCGACGTCACACCGCACGGGTGGCTGGCCGGCCGCCGCCGCTTTCGTTTCGAAAACAAAACCCGCACCGACGGCCAACGGCCAGGCAGGCGCGCTCTACACGCCACCGAAATCCCCGCCGACTCCTTCCACATCTCAACGTGCCCCCCGTTGCAAAACATAACACACACAAAGACCGGACACGACGAGACAAGACATCCGAGAAGAACTGAACGCAGGCAAGCCAACCAACGTATTCAAAAACAACGTGACAGAAAACCAACCGTCGGCCGCCGCCAAAAAGCAACGGCGACACTCAACCACGACAACAACACCACCGCTACCGCTACCGCTACCGCCGCCCACACCCGCCACCGACCCCCGCAATCCAACCACCACGGCACGCAAACAGCATCCCCACGGGCATACAGACAGACAGACACCCACACCAAACGCAACACGACAATCAAAACCTTCCCCGACGTGCTTTGATGGCCCTGAGAAGGGCCGTTTTGGGCCGCGCGTCTCTTGCGCGCCACTAGACGACGACGGGGGGTGGGGACGACGGAGCCAAGCGCCAAACCCTTCCTTTCCCATCTCTTTCTCCTCTACTCTACTTCTTCTTCTTGGGCGAAGCCTTCGCCTTAGACGGCGTCGTCGCCTTCTTCGGGCGCGGCGCCTTCGGCTTCTTCGTCGGAACCTTGGCGGCCTTCTTCGCCTTCGACGGCGACTTGGCCTTGGCCGGCTTGGCCGCAGCCGCCTTCTTCGCACCCGCGGGAGCGGCCGACGCCGCAGACGCCTTCTTGGCGGCGCCCGCCTTCCGACCGGTCGCCGCCTTCACACCACCAGCCTTCTTTGCGCCGGCCGCACGGGCGCCCTTCTTCTCCTTGCTGGCCGGAGCGGCGCGCTTCTTCTTGGCACCGCCAGCACGAGCCTTGCCGCCCTCGGCCGCCCCCCCGCCGCCGGCGCCGGCAAGCTTGAACGAGCCGGACGCGCCCTTCCCCTTCGTCTGCACCAGCTCGCCCGCCACGACGGCCGACTTGAGGTACTTCTTGATAAACGGCGCCAGCTTCTCCGCGTGCAGCTTGTAGTGCGCGGCAATGTACTTCTTGATCGCCTGCAGCGACGACCCGCCGCGCTCCTTCAGACTCTTGATGGCCGCCGTCACCATCTCAGAGGTGCGCGGGTGCGCAGGCTTGGCGCGCGGCTTCTTCGCAGACGACGCAGACTTGGCCTTCTTCGTAGTGCCGGTGGCGGCGGGTGCCGCAGCAGTCTCGTTCGTAGCCGCCTGATCTGCCATTTCGACGACGCGCGTAACACACAGCGAGAGCGAGAGCGAGAGCGAGCGGGACGGCAGGCACGCAAGCACAGCACAGCAGAGCAGAGAATCACAAGGGCCCAGCCAGTGTCGCGGGCGGGCGCGGACGGCCGAGAGAGCGGCCGCCACTCTGCGCGCCGCCGCGCCGCGCCTCCCGCGCTTGCTACCGCCCAACGTCCGACAGCCTGTGCGGAGCAGCCCCAAACCTGCGCCACAACCGCCCGCGCCTTTCAAACCACCGAGGATGGGGCTACACACAGCCACACCACAGTCGCCAACCAGTCGCCACGGCAGCGCCGCAAACCACGGCCAAACTGCAGCTACCGCGCGCTACAGCCTGGGTCGGCCCGCCGAGAATCGCCGCCCCCGCCCAAATGCCGCCCCCACAGCCCCAGCCGACGACCCGCCACAATGGCCAAACCTTCGGCAAAACTCCCACACCGTCGCCGCGGCAGCCCGGCCAGCGCGGCCGGCGCCACAGCCACACAAGCCGAGGCGTGCGGCGATGACGGCCGTGCAAACGCGCCTCCGCCGCCCCATCGCCTTCCGTCGCCCTCCCGCCGTTTCCCGATCGGCCCGCAGCCGTCGGGCCACATCGCGCGCCGTCCTCCTCCTCTCGCCCGCCAACATTCACAGCCGTTTCTCAACAATTGCCCGCCGCAAACGGACGCCGCCTGCGCAACAGGCGCCGCCGCCCCTCGCCGCTTCCGACCCAACCCCTCGACCGAGGCAAACCGCAATCCGAATCTACAGACCAACCCAATCTGCCGTCAGCACACACGACAGCCGACCTTACACGTTACGCGTTACACATTACGTTTACACGTCTAGGTTAGGTTAGGTTAGGTTAGGTTAGGTTAGGTTAGGTTAGGTGGACGTGGGTTAGGTTAAGGGGACTTGGGTTAGGTTAAGCGTCAAACTTAGGTTAAGCATTCAAACACGTCAGGCGTCAGAGGTTAGGTTAGGTTAGGTTAGGTTAGGTTAGGTTAGGTTAAGGGGTCAGTGCTAGGTTAAGAAGCGTCAAACGTAGGTTAAAAAGCGTTCAAAAACGTGAGGCGTGAGCCGGACAGCTTACCTTACGTAGACGTTAGGGGCTCAGGCTGAGCTCACCTCACCACAGGTTCGGTTCGGTTCGCTCAGCTCACCTCAGCTCAGCGTAAAGCGCCGAGGTCAGGCTACGTTCGTTCACCTTCGGGCGCCACACTTTCGGTTGAAAGGTCGCGACGGGACGACGTCGGCAGGCACGCCGCAAACAAACAAACAAACAAAACGTACAGACGACGTCGAAAAACCGCCGACAGACGGGGAGCAGCACGACCACGACCAGATACCGAGCGCGAACGAGACACACGCGAACCACCCCCACCGGCCAAAGGGCACCACACAACAACCCAGAGCACCACGTGTCGACACCAGACCAACCCGCCGCTCACGCGACATGCCTGGCACCGAAGGGCAACCGCCCGCAACTGCGCTTTCCGCGCCGGCCCGGATGCACGTCGTGCTACAACAACACCACTACCGTACACAGCCGCTGTTCACAACATCACTATCATGCGCGCCCGCGGCTCGCCGCCGTCGCAGTCGCACCCCCAACGCCAGCACTTTTGCACCACCATTCACACGCACCGCAACACAGCTCGCCGACACAGCCGAACAAAACAAACACCACACAACAACAACAACAACAACAACAACGCCGCCGCCGCCGCCGCCGCCTCTACTTGTGCCGGCGACCCACCCCGCCGATGGCGCACCTTTCGCCAGCCGGCAATCGACACGCACCCACCCACCCACCCACCCACCCCCGGGGCCCAGTGCAAAAAAAAAAAAAAAAAACAAAACACACACACACACACACAAACGACACGGGAGGCGCACACCGCCACTTCGCGCGCACGCCACCAACCAGTCGTCGTCTCAAAATAACAAACAAAAACCAAAAAACAAACAAAATAAACTAACAACTAGGGCAACACAAATCAAAACAAAAAACGCCTCGCACGAACCGCCCACAAAACGAACAAGCACACGCACAGGCACAGCCTCTGCTGGCGACCACGACGCAGCGGCACGCTGCTCCTGTCCCGCGCCCCGCGCCCCACTCGATTCACAACTCACGCGACACCGTCAACGACGGGCTCGCTTCCCGCAACCTACCACCTTTCCGCCACGACGCACAGCCCCAGCCCCACCCGACGACGCCCGTGGCAACGACTGCACTTTCACCACCGCCTCCCCCCAACACACACACAGCCAGCCAAAAACGCACTCGCGACCCACACATGCACGTGCATCGGCACACGCCAACCAGTCAACGTCGACAACCACACGCAAGGCTCGAAACGAAACCGGCGTCCTTCCACGTTGCCATCAAGCTACACGACACAAGACACAAGGAACCAACACAACAGCCGGCCCCACTAATTCCCACTCTCACGCCGCAAAAAGCACACCGAAACCGCCAAACGCACGCACATTCCCCTTCGCACTGACACCGACCGGCTCGCTACCACACCTCCCGGCAGCCGTTTCACAAACATGACACGGCGTGACGCGACATCACGGGCCTACGCACACCGGACCCACTCACACTCTCTCCTTTCCTTCTGTTTTTCCCGACGCCTTCGGCCGGGCACACGCGGCACAACGCCGCCAATTCACCACACCGCCCACACAGTCGACAAGCGCCCGCCCTGTACGGCACACGCAACGACGCAGCGCAGCAAAGGGCGCCCGCAACACATACCTCTCCTCTCTCTCTCTCTCTCTCTCTCTCCGCCGCCCGACGCGCCAACCGCCACACCACACCGCCAGCCACTCGCACATTGTGCACTGCCACCAGCCACACGTCCAACACGCCGCGCCGCCTCCGGCCACCCGCCAGGGGGCGCTCACGTCCGCGACAACAGCGCGGCCCGCCGGGCCGAACCGAACCGAGCCGCCGCTGCTGCTCTGCACTCGGCACGGCCACACCCTGCTGCAGGCCGGGCTCGTCTCCCTGTACGCGTCTGCCTGCGCATCAACACAACGGGGCAAGTGAGCAAACCCCGTCACAACACGCCACATCGCGCAATGGCCGTGCCGACCTTTTTCTCTCTACCGCCATCCCTTCTTCTCGCGTTTTACTCGTTGTTGCTGCAGCGGCGCACACCTACACATCCACAGCCCCAGCCGGCCTCACCTCAGGGCCCGCCGCCAGCGTCTCCTCCTCGGGCACAGGTGCGGTGCTGTGGCCGCCCATCCAACCGCATTGCTGGCCGTCCAGTCCAGCCGCCAGGCGTTCCCACTGCCGCGCACCGACCCTGCTGCAGAAAACGAAGCATGGCCAGACCGACCGACCGATACACAAAGCAAGCCGTCGCCTCGCCTCGCCTCTCGTCCTTCCTTCCGCCCCCGCCATTCTCACACCACCGCCTCTCCACTTTCGCCCCCCCCCCCTCCCTCCTTTTTTTTTTTTGTTTCTTTCTGTCTTTCTTAGGGCCCTCTCTCCTTACGGCACCGCCTGCAGCAGCGGATTTTTGCGCCCACACGCCTACTCCTACCACCATTACCTTGCCCTGCCCTGCCCTGCCCTGCCCTGCCCATCAACGTCGCAGTCGAACCGACGCTTGCCAACAACACACTGCCCACGTTCCTTTCTCTTTTCGGCCTACGCCCATTACGCGCCGCCGCCACAGCCTATTATTCTCCCTTCCCTTCCCGTCCCACAACACACCGACGTCATCACACGCACCCAAAACAGGGGCCACGACCGTGTTCCTCGCCCACTCCCATCCCGCACGGTACGCACATTCCCAACTACTACCGCGCACCCTCCCTTTCCAATCTGTGTGTCTCTGTGTCTGTGTCCTGTCCGCGCGTGACGCCTCTCAACATCCGCCGTCCCCCGTCCCGTTTTCGCCCCCATGCCGTCGTCGCGCCGCCTCCTCCTCCTCCCCGTCCACCGCCGCCCCTGTCCGCCCCGCACCACACCATACACCGCTGCTTGTCCCGGCCGTTGCCACCAAAGGCGCCGACCGCAAACGCGCCACGCCGCAGCCCCCGTGCGTCTCGCTCGCTTGCATCTCCGTGCCGACGCTGCCTCTCTTCCCGCACGCACTCGACCTCGACAACACAGTCTTTGGCTCCGCCACTGCGTGTTCCGGTGGTACGCACGCTGCAACACGTATGTACTCATTACCAGAGCGATGGCGAAGCATGACAGCATCTCTGTCTGACCAGAGAGTTATTTATCGTTGCTAGTCGGCGCTTGGACCGCGCCAGACGACAGTAGTGGCACGCAGCGAGTCGCCAGGAACAGTTGTTATATATATTGTAGCGCGAGTCGGGAGAGGTAGTAGTCGTCAGTCGACAGTCGTAGCGGGTGGACGGTTGTACTGAGCGGGCGTCGGCGGCGTGCTCTGCTCGTCTCGCGACTCTGGTCACGGTTCGGGACGATGTACAGTATATTGTGTTACAATAACAAGGTAGTGTGAAGCTGCATTGCGCAAATCTGATAACGTATGTTCATTGTACTTATTTTGTTCAACAACAAATGCCCCAATATTACTTTTTTTCTAAAGTAACCTTTTTTTTTTTTTTTAAAGAAAAACATTCACTTTTTAAAGACTACTTCCTATGGCATTTCCCTCCAAGGAGTGCAAATTAATTACCAGCCAGCACTCATTCATTGCACACAGCTGTGTAAGGGGTATCTACAATTGAGGAGCAGATATATAAATGCACTTTTTTTTTTGTGTGTGTGTCTCTTTTTCATTGGGGTAACGATCTTTGGCTCTTTTTATTCTGAATACGCTGCTGCCCTCATACAATGTATCAGGTTTCATTATGTCTGTTGCACTGTTACTTATCGTTGGGTTTGTTTTGTAGGGACGTTAACATTCTGGCACATTTTTATTATCATCAGACTCTCTGCTATTTGTGCAGGGAGGTTATACCTGGGTCCATTTCCATTTACATTTTAATCTTGATAGACTTTTTGTTTTCTTTTTTGTTTCTTGTTGTTTTCCCTTCTTTTTTTGTTGTTTTTTTGTTTGTTTTGTTTTTCCCACTCTCACCACCACCGCCGCATCACGCCATGGCCTCCCCCTTACGTTTTTGGTTTCTTTTTCTGTTCTTCAACTGCTTCAACATCACCGCGCCCCATTTCCACACCACAGCCATCAGCCTCCAAGACGGGCAGGCGCAGTGTGCCATTTCCGGCGCACAAGCACACCCCGTACGGTACTCTCCTCGCCCCCACGCCACCAACAACACAGCGACCACGCGGCTTTCAGGCATGGCACGGCACCGGCGAAATGCGCCGCCCCCGCCCCCGCCCCCGCCCCCGCCCCCGCCCCTCCGCGCATCCGTCCGTCTCGCCACGTTCACTGACAGCCGCGTCTGCGGCTACACCACGACAACCACAACACAACAACGCTCCCCTCCCTGGCACCTCATTGTTTTTCTCCTCCTCTTTTGCACAAAACCACAACGCCGAGCACAGGCGCAAGCCACCCACACCGCGCCCCTCCCCGTCTTTGGCCGCCGCTCCTCGTTTGCCCCCTCCCATCTCCCGAATGCCATGCCAGCAGCGTTACGCATGCCCCTCCCCTGTCCACACAACACTACCGCCAAACGAACAGCCTTCCGGGCCACATGCAGGGCACGCCCACCTCCAAACACTGCCAATTCACGGACGCAATTCGCTAAACACACACACACACACACACTTTCTCGACACCTTTCTGTAGGGAGGGTGCGTCATCTCGACCGTGACAGAGTGACGGCAACTATCGACGATCCATTTCCCCCCACTGGTAAAACATGTCCACTAAACACCTACATACATCATTCAAGTACACAGACAATAGCATACACACAATGGGAGGGCACACGAACATGGACGGCACGGCACTGTCATACACTCTTCCTCAGAACCATATCAACAAACGTTACGTACATCCGGGAAAGCGAAAGCAAAAAGCACAAGCAAAGGGCAAAGCCCAATGCAGCCGTCAAAGGTAAGGTAACGTTCACCACGGCAGACACTTGCAGCCGCGCCGCCGTTAAACGCATTTCAGTGCGGCTCCAATACGCCTCCGACACGGGAACGTTCCGTTGCTCTACGAATGCGTTTCTCCCTTTGTCCCTTCCTCTCTCTTTTGCCCCCCCTCTGTCCTTTCCTCCTGCACTCTTGCCTCATTCCTCACGTTCTGCCCAGACATTCGACCGATCAAAGTCAACCTTTCGTTACCGTTCTCAGCGCGACGGTGTACAACAGTATGACGGGTGTGCCCAAAGACTTCGGTTCAGTTGCGTGACGCCGGTCTATCGCGCCGATCGACAGTTACACAAAACTATGTCAAACAAACAAATACATACATACCGGATGGACACAGACAAACACGTGTACAGACATTCGCCAAAAACGACCGCCGCCGCCGCCGCCGCCGCCGTCGTCTAGCGTCGCGCTTACTGTACTGCACTGGACACGCGTGCATCTCGAATGACGACATCGGTGTGCGTGCGTCCTACGCAATCAGTCAGACACGGCTATCAAAAATCAGAGTCGAATGGTACATCATCGTGCGTGTCGCCGTACACGTACAGTACAATACAAAACAACAATGCGTCTCTTAATGGCACGTTCATTTCAACGTCACTCCACACACCTCCACGCTGCAGTTACGTCGCACCATTGTCAACTCGGCGTACTGCAAAGGGAATAGTGGGCGGCAAAACATTCCACATTTCACCCTCGCCATGTGTGATGTGCAAACCAAACCCGCAGACGGCCGTCGTTACGGTGACACACAACGCCAACGAGGCGTGCCACCATTCCACGCCACGGCGACCAACCTCGTGGCCGTACCCCGCAACAACGCTTTGACGCGGACCCCCCCACCCACAATCAAAATGCACACATCACAGCCGTCCACAAAACAACAACAACAACAACAACAACAACAACAACAATTCCGCCCTTCCCGCAAAGGCACGTTGGTGGCCCTGAAAAGGGCCGTTTTGCCGCTCTCGCAACGGAGGAGCCTTCTCCATCCTTCCTTCCATTCCAGAGCCACCTCCTTACTTGGAGCTCGTGTACTTGGTCACCGCCTTCGTGCCCTCGCTCACGGCGTGCTTGGCCAGCTCGCCAGGCAGCAACAGCCGCACAGCGGTCTGGATCTCGCGGGACGTGATGGTCGAGCGCTTGTTGTAGTGCGCCAGGCGAGAAGCCTCGGCCGCAATGCGCTCGAAAATGTCGTTCACGAAGCTGTTCATGATGCTCATCGCCTTCGACGAGATGCCCGTGTCAGGGTGCACCTGCTTCAGCACCTTGTAGATGTAGATGGCATAGCTCTCCTTCCTCTTGCGCTTCTTCTTCTTGTCGCCCTTCGAAATGTTCTTCTGCGCCTTGCCAGCCTTCTTGGCGGCCTTCCCGCTAGTCTTGGGCGGCATCTCGAACCAACGTACGGCAGCAGCAACACCAGTAGCAAGCGCTCCGCTCTAGTCAGCGTCTCCCCACACAGTGGCACCCGCCGCCAGCCGCCGCCGCACCTTTACCAGCTCGCCCTGTTGCGGCCGCCGACCAATGGGGCGCGCGCGCAACCGGCCGCCGCACCCGAGCCCATAAAGCACCCCCACCCCGGCTGCGCCGGCACGCACTCCGCTGCTCGACTCGCTGCCGCTCGCACCGGTCGTTTTCGTTTCCGTTTCGTGTGCACCGTCGCTAGCCCATCGCCATGTCCGGACGCGGAAAGGGAGGCAAAGTCAAGGGCAAGTCAAAGTCCCGCTCAAGCAGGGCTGGGCTCCAGTTCCCGGTCGGCAGAATCCACCGCCTCCTGCGCAAGGGAAACTACGCAGAGCGCGTCGGCGCCGGGGCGCCCGTCTACCTCGCCGCCGTCATGGAGTACCTCGCGGCTGAGGTGCAGTCGCCTTCCAAACGACAACGGCAGCAATAATGACCATTGTTAAAGGGAGGCGTGTCGACACACCGCCCTCCACTCCCGCGCGCAACGGCCGTCGACACGAACGAAACAAACAGCTGATCCGGCCGCCTATGCCCACATGCCTTGCCTCGGAAACCCCAACGCCGCCGCAAACACACAGAGCCAAACCACGCAAGCAAATAATCACCGCCTCTCGCACAACAACACACAGCCCGCCATCTCCATCGCGATCGATACAAAGACACACAATAACAAACACACAAACGAAGCAGCTCCACACACAGCCAGCCACATGACACGTTTCCTTTCCTTCTCCCCTCCCAGTCACATCACGTCGCTCAAACGGAAAGAAAGAAAGAAAGAAACAAACAAACAAACAACACAGCGCACACACGCAGCAACAACACAGACTCTTTCGCACTTTTCAACTTCCGAACAGTGTGGTGGCCCTGAAAAGGGCCGTTTTCTAGTCTCTCCCACCCACAAGCACGGCCGCGGGAAGGCCAGCGCCCGCTGCGACGCAGCCTAACCGCCGAAACCGTACAGGGTGCGCCCCTGCCTCTTCAGGGCGTACACCACGTCCATGGCCGTCACAGTCTTGCGCTTGGCGTGCTCAGTGTACGTCACCGCGTCGCGGATCACGTTCTCCAGGAACACCTTCAGCACCCCGCGGGTCTCCTCGTAGATCAGACCAGAGATGCGCTTCACGCCGCCCCTGCGAGCCAGGCGGCGGATGGCGGGCTTCGTGATGCCCTGGATGTTGTCGCGCAACACCTTGCGGTGCCGCTTGGCGCCACCCTTGCCGAGCCCCTTTCCTCCCTTGCCGCGGCCTGTCATCCTTCCTTCCTCGGGCAAAGCAAAACGTGCACAAACAGCAGCTGCAGCGGCTGGCGAGTCGGCTACGGTCTGCGCCCAGCGCTTTTTTTTTTTTTTTTTTTTTTTTTTTTTTTTGTCTGTTTGTGTGATGCAGGCCCGGCGCTTATGCGCCTCGCCGTGTACAGGTTACAGGTTGGTTTTTTTACATTTATTTATTTACAAGCAATAAATTTACTTTTGAAGGGACAGGCATCCCTGGGCTTCAGGAGCCCTTAGCCGACCTTCTATGATGTCTATTTTTCTTGGTATGAGTGGGGGTTTCCTAAACTAATTTTTACTTTTACAAGGATTACGACTAAGCTTTCTACTCTATTAGGCTCGTTGGTATCTTATATCGTTGGCCTGGTCTGGGTCTAGTTGTTCCTAGTTCTCTTATTTGGGGGAGGGTGTCTCTGTTGAGGTCTATTTTTCTGTGAAGTTTCCTGGCCTTTTCTTGGATTGTGGTTGCAACTGTATCCATCCCTGTTTCTGCATGTAGTTCTCTAATACTAGTCCACGGGGGGGCTCGAAGGATCCACCTGAGAACTTTGTTTTGCACGACTTGTAGGGAATTCAGTTGAGTTTTTGAGGCTATTCCCCATGCAGAGCTCCCGTATAGGAGGGCAGGGAGCACTGTTGCCTTGTAGAGGCGAAGTTTTGTGTCCTGATTGAGCATTCTGCTGAGGAAGAATGGGGCGAGGGCTTTGGCCATTTGAATGCATTTCTGCCTCTTTCCTTGTATGTGCTTGTGGAAGAAGAGGCTTGTGTCTAATTCGACGCCTAGATATTTAACAGATGGCGACCACGGAATCCTGTGGTTTAGGACCTGGATGGTGTCAACCCTTGGCCTTTTCTTAGAGAAGTAGACCATCGTTGTCTTGTCTGCATTCAGTGTTACCTTGTTGTCTCGGCACCATGCTATCACCATGTCCATTTGCCGCTGTAGGCGGTTGACGTTGGCGAAGTGCTGCCTACCGCTTATGAACAGCGCCGTGTCATCCGCGAATTGGGCAAGCTGGACGTTGTTCGTTCTTGGCAGGTCGTTTATGAAGATGTTGAATAATATTGGTGATAGCACGGACCCTTGTGGAATTCCTGCTGCCAGTGTTTTGGTGCTCGATGTTTTCTTTTCGATTGAGACGGATATCTGCCGATTCGCTAGGTATTCTGCTATGAGGTGTATGTAGCAGTCCGGAATCGTCGTCTGCGTTGCCAGCTTTTTGATTAGTTTGGCATGCCACACCCGGTCGTAGGCTTTATCCCAGTCGAGGAATGCGGCGGCGGTGGATGCTGCGACGTTGTAGTTCTTGGAGATGTGCTCCACTACCCGCATGACCTGCATTTCTGCCGAGAGCTTGCGCTGGAATCCGAACTGTTCCACCCTGATTGTGCCGTCTTCTGTCAGCGGTGGTTCCAGGCGTTTGAGTACCACTCTCTCTAGCACTTTGCTGGTGGTGCTCAGTAAGCTTATTGGGCGGTAGCTGGTTGCCCGTTGGAGGTCCTTCCCAGGTTTGGGGAGTGGTATGATCTTCGCTGTTTTCCATCTCTGCGGGAAGTAGTTGTGGATCAGACAGCTGTTGAAGATTCTTGTCATTAGCACCAGCGGTTTTCGGGAGATTTCTTTGAGGTGGGCGTTCGAGATGCCATCTGTGCCAGGCGCGGATTTTCCTTTTCGGTTTTTGATGATGTTTTTGACCTCCATCGGGGTGGTGAGAAGTGGTTGTTCGGTGGCTGGACGTCTGGTGTAATCTTCCATGAATTGTGACGTGCTTCGCTCTTCTTGAGCTTCTTCTTCTGTGAGGTCGAGGTTCGGTAGCGTGTTTTGTTGTTCGTACGCTTCTGCGAAAGACTCTGCGATCTCCAGCGGGTCGAATGTTAGCCCTTGGTTAGTGCGCAGTGCACGCTTCGGTTCCCTGGGGCATCGGATTGCTTTAACTAGGTCCCATTCTTGCTTTTGTTGGAGACGGAACTGTTCCATCTTATCTTCCCATTGTTCTGTTCTCCATTCTTGCAGACGGTTTCGGAGCTCGCGTTGCAATCTGTTCATTGTTTGTTTGTCTCGTGGGTTCCGGTACTGCTGCCATCTTCTGCGGAACCTGTTTTTCTGCTGTTTAAGTTCCTCTAGCAAGGGGGGAAGTTCCGCTGTGTGAGGATGTTGCCTTATTGTCGTCGTGGAGGCCTTTCGGATTGCTGTCTGAATCTTGTGTTCCAGGTATTCCACCGCCGACTCTATCTCTTCTTTCGTTTGGAGTCTTAGTGTTGGATTCACGGTGTTATTGAGAATTCTTCGAAAGGAGCACCAGTCTGTTGTTCTGGTGGTCCATTGTTGGTCTGACAGTTGGATTTGTTGCAGTTTGATCAGTACAGGTAGATGGTCTGACGAGAGGTCTTGTATCGTTGTCAGATCGATGTGTGTTGGGACGTTTTTTGATATTACGATGTCCAACACGTCTGGGGTGCATCTTCTGAACACTGGAATGTACGTTGGGTCATCTGGTCCGTGTATGTTTAGGTTCAGGTCTTCTGCGAAGTTGAGTAGCCTGTTCCCGTTCGCGTTGTTCACGCGGGAGTTCCATATAAGGTGTTTGCTGTTTAGATCTCCTCCAATCAGGACGGTCGGTGAAAGGTTTGTTATTGCTTCCAGATCTTGCCTCCGCAGTTCCGCACGTGGAGGAAGATAAACTGCTGCGAATGTGATGTTTCCCGAGTTCGTTCGAACGGTGACGGCCGTGGCTTCTAGGGCGTTGCGTAGGTGGAGGTCTTCCTGGTGATGTATTAGTGACCGTCGTACGAACACTGCTGTGCCTCCTCCTCTTCGCAGGTGTCGATCTTTCCTGTAGGTGTACATGTTTCTTAGTTTGTATGGCTCATTATCTCTCAGGTGCGTTTCATTTACGAGTAGGATATCGATATTGTGGGCTGTTATAAACTGCTCCAGCTCTATTTTCTTGCCTTTTAGGCCGTTTGCGTTCCAGGTGGCCGCGGTGATTTCTCGTGTTGGTCCGTTTGCCATGCTATTCAAACAACGAGATTACTCCTTGGGCCAGTGCGAGTATCTTTGAGAATGGGTCGTTGGCGTTTTTGATGTCTTCGGCTGTCTTCTTTATTTTGGTCAACGTGTCTGGTTTGAAGAAAGACGACACCAGAGACGTGATCTGCTTGATTGCGTCACTGAATGATCCTGTGGCTGGTTGGTCTTGCTGTGTTTGCTGTTGGTCTTGGTTTGGTTGGCGGCCCCAAGCTGTGGTTCGGGTCGCCTGTCGCTGTCGGAGAGGGGGGAAGTTGTTTGCCGTATTTGCTGGCGCTGGTGGTGGTGGCGGACCTGCTGTTGTTGTTGGTCGGCCTGGTTGTGTTCCTCTGAGGTTTATTGCTGGTCGGAAAGGCTTTAGTGCTTTCTGGAACTCTGGACAGCCTCTGAAGTTTGCTGGATGGCCTTTCGCTCCGCATAAAACGCATGTGCATGGTTCTGCCTGTGGTAGTGTGCAGGCTGCTGAGGGATGCGGGCCGGCACACTTCACGCACCTTGGCGGAAGCTTGCAGTACTTGGCTGTGTGCCGCAGGCGTTGGCAATTTTTGCACTGGGGCGGACCGTCGCGCGGTTCGTAATTTTCAATCCGCACTTTCGTGTCGAGCATTAGTTTTTCATTGTATATTTTTTCTGATTTCCTCACTTTTGGCAGCGACACCACGTAGACCGGGATGGGTTCCAGCTTCTTGGTTTCCTCGTTCCTCTGCCTGTATTGATGAATATCTTTTACTTCATATCCTCTGTCTAGGAGCACGTTAACGAGAATTTGCGGTGGCACCGTTTCTGGGATGCCCTTGACGACGACCTTCAGGCATCTGTCCTCCGGCATCTGGTGGGTGAAGTAATGCATGTGGTTTTGCTCTAGGAAGGTATTGGCCTTCTTGTAGTCTTCGATCGACGTGAAGTGGTACCTTATATGGTCTCCCTTGTATATGGCGCGGAGCTCGCCTTCTATGTGTTTCTTAATCTCCGCGTTCAATCGGAGGTAGTCTTTCGTATGGTACACCACCAAGGGGGGCGGTCTTCCTGGTGCCGTTGGTGGTGGCTGGCTCTGCTGGGCGTCTGGTTGGTCGTTGGTCTGGTCCGCGAGTGCGGTGTACGCGTTGCTGACTGGTACAGTAAACGTGGATGGTTCGGTCTTTGCGCGCTTCGGGTCGTCGTTGTCACCATTTGCGGTCGCGGGCTGGCTGAGTTTCTTCCGACGCCTCTTGTTAGTGACTAGCTGAAAGCCGGCTTCATCAGCCTGCTCGCAGGTTGTCGCGGTGATCGGTGGGTCACAGACCATGTCTGCGTTGCTATAGTCGTACTCGGCCTCCGATAGCTCGGCTGCCGAGTAGTCCGATTCTTCCGACGAGTCTGGTATTTTCAAGTTGTCCTCGGAGTCGCTGCTGTGTCGTCCGGGTGTCTTCGACTTCTTCGTGGCGTTGGTCCTCCATTCTGCCCTGATCAGGGCGTCGCGCATCATCTGCCTTTCTTCCATTGTCAGGTGATTGAGAACCTCGGTCGAGAAGAACCGCGGTTCGGCGGGTTTCTCTGTTTGATCCATCGCTGGAAGTTCTCGTGCTGTTGGTTCCGTGTTGTCTGGTGGTGGAGGGGTGGGAGCCCTGTCCGCGGATTTAGGCCTATCCCCTGCCATGTTCAGAGCCTACACGACGCGGGCTGGTCCCGCCGCAGCAGGGGCCCTGGCCGTGAATATTCCCTAACCGCTATCCACCTCAGGCTAACCCTGGGTTCTGGCCTGTACCTACTGTCGCCCTAGCACCCTACCTCCCTAACTAACACGACAGTTTTGCGTTGCGTCTCTAAAGAGACACACTCGGAGCGCCTCAGAGCTGGGAGCAGAGCGAGCGACCGCGCGCTACGGCTGCCAGCGCGAGACTGGCCCAGCGCGCCCGCCGCCCCCCTATATAGACTCTGGCCCGCCCTCCCCCCACCACGCGCAACCGAGGGCATATAAGCGCAGCACGGAGGCGCGCGGGACCTCTCATCAACCCAACCTCTTCCCTCCCCACACACCTTGCTGTTAGACTGTACACCTCCCTTGTTCGCCCCATCCTTGAATACGCGGTGGTGGTGTGGGGCAATGCTGCCCCCACCCACCTCCGCCGACTCCAAACCGTCCAGAACCGGGCTCTCCGGCGTGCCCTCCGCCTCCCCTTCGACTTCCCAACCCGCGAGCTCCACCTCCTGGCTGAAGTGCCGCTCCTTCGTACCCGCATCCTCTCCGCCGCCCACTCCTTTTACCACAAAACTCGTCACTCTCCTAATCCCTTAATCCTTTCCCTGGGCACCCGTGTTCACCGACTAGCCACCACTCGATGGCCCGACCTTTTATTTCGCCCCCCGTGACCTCGCCTGCACCAGGCCCCTCATCTCATCTCATGCCGACTACCTCCCTCACGTCATAGATTTTCCCCCCCACATGCCATCTCATTCGCTCCCCCAACACGCCTCCCCCTTCCCCCCACACTACCCCCAATGTTGGCCTAATCATGATAGGCCCTTCTTTTTTCCACTTCTTCAACTGTCACCCTCTGACTTCTTTCTCTTTCCCCCTCCCCCCAATTCGCCATGTCAAGAATGCCTGCCGCCGCCATCGCGTCGCCGCTACGAAGCAGAAGAGGCCAGGATAATGGCCGTTCGCTTTCACTCACTCTCACTATTCCTCCTTCTGTCCTTTCTTCTGTAACTAATCGTAATTCCCGGCCAGTCAATTGGGCCGTTCGTTTTCCTTTTCTCTCACTGTCTCTCTTACTATCCTTTCCTCTTTCTTTTAATTAAAAAAAAAAAAAAAAAAAAAAAAAAAAAAAAAAAAAAAAAAAAAAAAAAAAAAAATAAAAAAAAAAAAAAAAATATATTGCACAAAGAATCAAGCAGAACAATAACACCATGAAATTTCGATAGCCAAACCGTCATGCCAGAAGGTGAAGCGCCTTGTTGCGCTAGTACTTCGCCCTCAGTCGAGGATATCTTCCTCGGTCCATTGTGCAGGTTCGTTCGCGCGGGCCCGGACTCGCAGTCGAGCAGCCGACCCGAGCGGAACGCTGCTCTCTGCACCTGGCGTAGCTGCCCGCGGATAGCTCCTTGGAGTGGTCCCCAATAAGCTACAACTGGCGTAGCTGCCAGTGACGCTCTTCTGAGCGGCACGAACCCGCGCAAGCTGCTTAACGCTTTCGGGCGCTAAGTGGCAAGAGCTTCGGCTTCACTTCCTGCAACTTCGGTTGCAAACCTCCCCAGCGGGACTCTCCCGTTCTTTGGTAGGGTAATCTCAGTGTCAGGGGCCCGTTCACGTCGGATAACCCCGCGCACTGTAGGCCGCTCTCTTCAACCCGCGCTCTCTTGCGCCGCGCATTGCACTCCGCGCAGATAGGTCGTAGGGACCCCCCTCTTCTGTAGGAACAGGATACACAGCACTATCGCTAAAAAGCATTATTGTCGCTCCTTAAAAAGAGCAAAATTGTCGTGTTCCATCCTTCCCTATCCAAATAAATAAATACTCCTGAAACAGCGAAGATGTCCGATCTTTCCTGTGCTTCCCCACCACTCACCCGCAGCAAAGCTGCAGCACAAGAGGCGGTAATGCCGGCTACTCCCGCCATCATTTCCGTCCCGCTGTCCACCTTCCAGGAGCAGGTTGCCCTGAAGGACCAACAGATCGCGGAACAGCTGGAGCTGATCGCAGAGCTGATGGGCAGCGAAAACACACGAACAGAAACACCCACACCACACACACAGGCACCTGCTGAACAACAGAAGGACATGCCCCCTATATCACCTCTGGCGGCCCAGGCACCGACGGAACCGGTTCCAGAGCCGACAGAGGACACAACAAACACTGATGAAGACGGGCCGTGGCAGCAGGTCGGCCCAAGGCGCAAACAGCAGCCAACTACACAAACAAGTGAGCCCACAAACTCACGAGGCAACGGCCAAGCGCTGCTGCCAACACCATCCACGCCGCGAACAAACAATAACAACACAGGGACCAACACAAACAACCCTGCGACTGCAGCAACCACAAACATACACGCAGCTACGCAGAACACTAACAACACCGCGACCGGCTTCCCACCGGTCATCATTCACAACTATGGAGACCTAAGTCTCCTAAACAGAGAATTTAACAATAAGCACAGCCCCACAACATACTACTCCAAGCTCACCGGGGAACACGCCGCACTGTACGTGGCGAACAAGACAGACTACACGAATCTACTGGACTTTCTCAAAGAAAGGAAGGTAGAACACTTCACGTACAGGACAGTCTTGGAAAAAACACAACAGTACGTGATTAAGGGGATAGACTCACGAACCCCGACCGACACGGTACACAACGAACTCTCTGCTCTCGGATGGGAGTGCATTCGGGTAAACCGGATGTCAGAGTTCGGCACAGCGAGACCGTCACATAACTACATGGCGGAGCTGGCCGACACGGCCAAATCCCGCGACCTGCTGAAGTTAAAATTATTTCTTCACATGGTCGTTAATGTAGAGGTGTACAACACGCCGCGCACCCCCCAACAATGCCACAACTGCCAGCGCTATGCGCATGCGGGTATCAGATGCGGTCTCGCACCCCGCTGCCGCATTTGCGCCGGCGGTCACACAACCCAACGCTGCAAACTCCCCAATACAGCACCTCGCAAGTGCGCCAACTGTGGTGCTGCCCATCCGGCAAACTACAGAGGGTGCATTGCATACAAAGCAGCTCTGAGGCGCAAAATCGCCAAACATGCGAAACCAACCGCCATCACAGTTCCAAAACCGCCCCCGCGCCCAGTAAGAAGTGGTTTATCCTTCGCTGGAGCGGTCGCTGGCAGCCCCAGCAGCGCGGGACGGTCAGAGGAGCCCCAGAGCTCAGAACACGCTCAGCAAACACCCCCAGCAACAGGCACACAACAGACATGCACAACAAATGACACCACACCCGCACCGGGCACACCGCACGAGACAAGCAACAACACCACCCTACCCCCTGAGATCGCGAACTGCAGCCCACCACAGGCTACAGAAAACGCACACACACAGGGACAACCACAGCGCCAGAGGAGGAGGAGAAGGAGAAACAGCCGCAGCACGAGGAACACGACCGCACCACAACAATTACACAGGCAACAGAACACCAACACCCACGAACACATCCCGGACACCAACTCAACAACCCACATAACACACCCACTCACCTCAGAAAATACACAGCCGCCCACAACTGCCACACGAACAACCGACTCGCAGGCCAGCCCTCACCAAACGCCAACACTGGAACAAGCGGCCGCTAACACGACCAACAACTCCCAGGCCGACATGACCAACATCACAACAACATTCCAGAGAATAATGGAAACATTATTCCCCGGACGCACGACCACCGAAATAGTCACGAAGATTATGGGGTGTGTCTCACAACTCTTTATGCAGTTCATGTCGGGTACGCTCAACTGGACTAGCTTCCAAGCCACTATCACACCGCTCTTTACACTACTACATGGATAATACACCACACCAGCCCCGAAACGCAGACTTAAACACAGTCACACAGATCCTGTTTTGGAATGCCAACGGGATCGCAAACAAAAAAGCCGAGATGGCCGCGTTCATGGAGCGAAAGGGTATCCGAATCGCTCTTGTGAACGAAACACTGCTTACGCCTCGCAAACAACTAAACCTCCCAGGTTATTGCGTCTATCGTACCGACCGAGCGGATGGCAGGAGGGGAGGCGGCACGGCAATCATTATACACAGAGACATAGACCACACGAACATCGAGCTCCCAGCACTTGAAAGACTGGAGGCTACGGCCGTTAGGGTCAAGTTCAACGGAGCCAACACCACACTGGTATCGCTATACAATCCTCCTAAAAACATAGTAACACGCGATATCAGCACAGTACTCAACATGGCACCGCGGGTAATAGCCGCTGGAGACCTCAACGCAAAACACCCCGATTGGAACTCACGAATACGAACCTCCAACGGCAAGAAACTGTACGAACACGCACTAGGCCGAAACTACATCATACTTGGGCCGGACGTTCCGACGTTCGTGCCTACACAGGCCCGACATAGGCCAGACGTGTTAGACATAGCCCTCATAAAGGGCATCACATGCACACTCAACCTAACGGTTGAAAACGATCTGGACTCAGACCACATGCCTGTAATACTGCACATGGAAGAGACACTGCAGGACATTGAACCACGCAGGATGCTTAACTACAAACGTGCGAACTGGACACTGTTCAAGGAAACGCTTGATAGTCGCATTCCTGACACTCACGAAATTAACAACACACAGCAAATCGATGAGGCTGTGGAGGCTCTCACAACTGCCGTCCATGACGCAATGACTGACGCCATTCCATTTACAACACCAAGACAACACTCGACGGCCCTGCCCCAGGAAATCCTGGGCCTTATCTCAATGAGGAACCGCCTCAGGAGATACTGGCAGCGTACCAGGCGTCCGTTCTATAAACTGCACGTCAACAGACTCCAGGGCATAATACGGAATAAAATCCAAACATTCAGAAACGAACAATGGGGACAGAGACTCGCTCGGCTGGATACCACACGTCCTGGCGTGTGGCAGCTGGCCAGACACTTCACCAGGGAGAAACATTACATTCCCACGTTACAAGGACCAGACGGCCCAGCCTACTCCGCGACGGAGAAGGCAGAGCTTATGGCCACAACACTTGCAGCGTCCTTCATGCCGAATCTGGTTCCTTCAGACCCAGCATTCACACTTGAAACGGACCAGGAGGTTACACGACTTGTAGCCCAGCCCTCGCGCGACGTAATCAGACGTGCTAGCACAAATGAAGTCACATGGGCTATCAAGCACACCAACGCTAGAAAAGCCCCTGGGCCTGATGGCATTCAAAACCGTGTCCTCCAGGAGTTCACGGATAAAGCCGTAGAATACCTCACACACCTAACGAATGCCATCCTGACACACCAACACTTCCCTGACTTTTGGAAGGCGGCCAAGGTCCTGATGTTCAGGAAGCCAGGGAAAGACCACTCCCTCCCACAAAATTACCGTCCCATCAGTCTGCTGTGCTCGCTCAGCAAGATTGTTGAGAAGGTAATACTAAAACGTATCACTAGGCATTGCATCGCCAACGACACCCTAAGACCGGAGCAATTCGGCTTTAGGAATCACCACTCGACAACACAACAACTCCTCCGCGTAGTCGAACATATAACACACGGCTACAACATGAACAAAGCCACAGGGGCCGTGTTCCTAGACATCGAAAAGGCTTTCGATCGTCTCTGGCACAACGGACTCATACGCAAACTAAGCGAAGCTGGTTTCCCAGACGGACTCGTACGTCTCATACACTCATATCTCACGAACAGATGTTTCAACACTAACGTGCAGGATAAACAATCAACACAACACGGTATCCAAGCTGGAGTACCCCAAGGAAGCATTCTGGGGCCCATCTTGTTTAACCTGTACATTAATGACTACCCAGCGACACGAAACACGACGTTAGCCGTCTACGCGGATGACACAGCCATCCTCGCGCAAGACTGGAAACCGTCGAACATCAACTCACGAATACAGACAGCACTCAGAACAGCTGAGCCTTGGCTGGAGCGATGGCGTATTAAAGTAAACGTCGACAAGTGCGAAGCAGTTCTGTTCACACGCAGACCGAAACTACTGCGCAAACACCAACACTGTAGACCGATAACACTACATACACGCCCAATACGTTTCCGAGAGAAAGTCAGATACCTTGGTGTCTGGCTGGACCGGAAACTTACGTGGGGGGACCACATCGAATACGTTGCCAACCGAGCGCACGCGAGGCTCAAACAGCTCTACCCAATGCTCAACAGGGAAAGCACACTGAATAGGAGGGTGTCGAGGTCCTTATACACTACACTGATTAGACCTCTGATGACGTACGCAGCTCCCGTCTGGGGATATGCAGCTCCCACACGACTGCGCCGCCTGCAGATCATACAGAACAAAGTGCTACGAATCATTAGCAATGCTCCACGCTACACACGCACCGTGGATCTTCACCATGAATACCGCCTTGATACCCTCAAGGAAGTATTCAAGAAACACGCTACACGACTATACAGGAACTCGAGACACTCGAACAATCCTTTCATCCTCACTCTGGGAAACTACGATCACAACCACAGGTGGAAACACAAGCGACCAAAGACACTGCTAGCTAGGGCATAACCACCTATGGTAAACTAACATACGCAAACAGCGACAAACGTCGGTAAGCCCCTGCATAACAGCAATACTGACTGGCAACTACCAGCTGCTATTAGAGCCGACCAACAGGCCACAGCAGGGACACCGACGAGCTCGCCCACAGACGCACGAACAATCTCCCAACACTCCCCCACACTGTGCCTCCGGTATATGACCTATCGGACACAAGACCGATAACAAACATAACTGTTGCAGGTCGCAGGACGCTGAACGAGGACTCTGTACCAGCACCCAGCGCCAGCCGCCGAGCAGCACAAACGCACAACGTCAAGGTATCGACATGCATGATACCCACTACTAACAAAGCCTATCCTTGCACAACCTATCGCAGGCAGCAAGACAACCGCTACTGCTCTTGCCGCCCGACCTAACTTTCGCAGAGGTTTTTTTCCCTTGGCTGTTGCCTTGGCACTTTTTTTCCTCTGCCCTTCAAACCGCTACCCTTCGTCAGATTTCGACCAATCTATCTCCAGATGAGCGCGTATTAATGGTTAATCCTAACCAGACGTACGCAAACATCGCAGTACCCACATCCTGCGACACCTCACTTTAGTGAATACTAACCCTTATGCAGAGATGGCAGTAGACCTTTTGTGTTGGCCATCATGCCGGTGTGGGCGTGGAGGGGCTCCACCTCTTGTGAAAAAAAGCGCGCGGGCCCGTTGTCAAGGCAGCACCGGACGCCGCGCCGCACCTAACCTCCACGCACGCCGCTCCGCTACCGCTACCGCTACCGCCATGGCCCGCACAAAGCAAACGGCCCGCAAGTCCACCGGCGGAAAGGCGCCGCGCAAACAGCTCGCCACCAAGGCGGCGAGGAAGAGCGCGCCCGCCACCGGAGGCGTCAAGAAGCCCCACCGCTACAGGCCGGGCACCGTCGCCCTGCGAGAAATCAGGCGCTACCAGAAGAGCACAGAGCTGCTCATCCGCAAGCTGCCATTCCAGCGCCTAGTGCGCGAGATCGCCCAGGACTTCAAGACCGACCTGCGCTTCCAGAGCTCCGCAGTCATGGCCCTGCAGGAGGCCAGCGAGGCCTACCTCGTCGGCCTCTTCGAAGACACCAACCTGTGCGCAATCCACGCCAAGCGCGTCACCATCATGCCCAAGGACATCCAGCTCGCGCGCCGCATCCGCGGCGAGCGCGCCTAAACCGCGCCGCGGCACCGCACCGCACAAACAAAAACGGCCCTTTTCAGGGCCACTAACATCTCTCCGTCGCGAGCAAACTTTGTCGGTCGCCTGCCTCTCGCCCCACAACCACACAAAAACAAAAACAACCACCACTTCCCGTCCGTCCGCCACACCCGCTCACTCTGCCTGCCTGCTAGCAGCGCGCAACAATCGCACATCATCCCTCCCCGGCCGCTCAAAGCGCACAATACCCAACGGCCGACGTCACACCGCACGGGTGGCTGGCCGGCCGCCGCCGCTTTCGTTTCGAAAACAAAACCCGCACCGACGGCCAACGGCCAGGCAGGCGCGCTCTACACGCCACCGAAATCCCCGCCGACTCCTTCCACATCTCAACGTGCCCCCCGTTGCAAAACATAACACACACAAAGACCGGACACGACGAGACAAGACATCCGAGAAGAACTGAACGCAGGCAAGCCAACCAACGTATTCAAAAACAACGTGACAGAAAACCAACCGTCGGCCGCCGCCAAAAAGCAACGGCGACACTCAACCACGACAACAACACCACCGCTACCGCTACCGCTACCGCTACCGCCGCCCACACCCGCCACCGACCCCCGCAATCCAACCACCACGGCACGCAAACAGCATCCCCACGGGCATACAGACAGACAGACACCCACACCAAACGCAACACGACAATCAAAACCTTCCCCGACGTGCTTTGATGGCCCTGAGAAGGGCCGTTTTGGGCCGCGCGTCTCTTGCGCGCCACTAGACGACGACGGGGGGTGGGGACGACGGAGCCAAGCGCCAAACCCTTCCTTTCCCATCTCTTTCTCCTCTACTCTACTTCTTCTTCTTGGGCGAAGCCTTCGCCTTAGACGGCGTCGTCGCCTTCTTCGGGCGCGGCGCCTTCGGCTTCTTCGTCGGAACCTTGGCGGCCTTCTTCGCCTTCGACGGCGACTTGGCCTTGGCCGGCTTGGCCGCAGCCGCCTTCTTCGCACCCGCGGGAGCGGCCGACGCCGCAGACGCCTTCTTGGCGGCGCCCGCCTTCCGACCGGTCGCCGCCTTCACACCACCAGCCTTCTTTGCGCCGGCCGCACGGGCGCCCTTCTTCTCCTTGCTGGCCGGAGCGGCGCGCTTCTTCTTGGCACCGCCAGCACGAGCCTTGCCGCCCTCGGCCGCCCCCCCGCCGCCGGCGCCGGCAAGCTTGAACGAGCCGGACGCGCCCTTCCCCTTCGTCTGCACCAGCTCGCCCGCCACGACGGCCGACTTGAGGTACTTCTTGATAAACGGCGCCAGCTTCTCCGCGTCCAGCTTGTAGTGCGCGGCAATGTACTTCTTGATCGCCTGCAGCGACGACCCGCCGCGCTCCTTCAGACTCTTGATGGCCGCCGTCACCATCTCAGAGGTGCGCGGGTGCGCAGGCTTGGCGCGCGGCTTCTTCGCAGACGACGCAGACTTGGCCTTCTTCGTAGTGCCGGTGGCGGCGGGTGCCGCAGCAGTCTCGTTCGTAGCCGCCTGATCTGCCATTTCGACGACGCGCGTAACACACAGCGAGAGCGAGAGCGAGAGCGAGCGGGACGGCAGGCACGCAAGCACAGCACAGCAGAGCAGAGAATCACAAGGGCCCAGCCAGTGTCGCGGGCGGGCGCGGACGGCCGAGAGAGCGGCCGCCACTCTGCGCGCCGCCGCGCCGCGCCTCCCGCGCTTGCTACCGCCCAACGTCCGACAGCCTGTGCGGAGCAGCCCCAAACCTGCGCCACAACCGCCCGCGCCTTTCAAACCACCGAGGATGGGGCTACACACAGCCACACCACAGTCGCCAACCAGTCGCCACGGCAGCGCCGCAAACCACGGCCAAACTGCAGCTACCGCGCGCTACAGCCTGGGTCGGCCCGCCGAGAATCGCCGCCCCCGCCCAAATGCCGCCCCCACAGCCCCAGCCGACGACCCGCCACAATGGCCAAACCTTCGGCAAAACTCCCACACCGTCGCCGCGGCAGCCCGGCCAGCGCGGCCGGCGCCACAGCCACACAAGCCGAGGCGTGCGGCGATGACGGCCGTGCAAACGCGCCTCCGCCGCCCCATCGCCTTCCGTCGCCCTCCCGCCGTTTCCCGATCGGCCCGCAGCCGTCGGGCCACATCGCGCGCCGTCCTCCTCCTCTCGCCCGCCAACATTCACAGCCGTTTCTCAACAATTGCCCGCCGCAAACGGACGCCGCCTGCGCAACAGGCGCCGCCGCCCCTCGCCGCTTCCGACCCAACCCCTCGACCGAGGCAAACCGCAATCCGAATCTACAGACCAACCCAATCTGCCGTCAGCACACACGACAGCCGACCTTACACGTTACGCGTTACACATTACGTTTACACGTCTAGGTTAGGTTAGGTTAGGTTAGGTTAGGTTAGGTTAGGTGGACGTGGGTTAGGTTAAGGGGACTTGGGTTAGGTTAAGCGTCAAACTTAGGTTAAGCATTCAAACACGTCAGGCGTCAGAGGTTAGGTTAGGTTAGGTTAGGTTAGGTTAGGTTAGGTTAAGGGGTCAGTGCTAGGTTAAGAAGCGTCAAACGTAGGTTAAAAAGCGTTCAAAAACGTGAGGCGTGAGCCGGACAGCTTACCTTACGTAGACGTTAGGGGCTCAGGCTGAGCTCACCTCACCACAGGTTCGGTTCGGTTCGCTCAGCTCACCTCAGCTCAGCGTAAAGCGCCGAGGTCAGGCTACGTTCGTTCACCTTCGGGCGCCACACTTTCGGTTGAAAGGTCGCGACGGGACGACGTCGGCAGGCACGCCGCAAACAAACAAACAAACAAAACGTACAGACGACGTCGAAAAACCGCCGACAGACGGGGAGCAGCACGACCACGACCAGATACCGAGCGCGAACGAGACACACGCGAACCACCCCCACCGGCCAAAGGGCACCACACAACAACCCAGAGCACCACGTGTCGACACCAGACCAACCCGCCGCTCACGCGACATGCCTGGCACCGAAGGGCAACCGCCCGCAACTGCGCTTTCCGCGCCGGCCCGGATGCACGTCGTGCTACAACAACACCACTACCGTACACAGCCGCTGTTCACAACATCACTATCATGCGCGCCCGCGGCTCGCCGCCGTCGCAGTCGCACCCCCAACGCCAGCACTTTTGCACCACCATTCACACGCACCGCAACACAGCTCGCCGACACAGCCGAACAAAACAAACACCACACAACAACAACAACAACAACAACACCGCCGCCGCCGCCGCCGCCGCCTCTACTTGTGCCGGCGACCCACCCCGCCGATGGCGCACCTTTCGCCAGCCGGCAATCGACACGCACCCACCCACCCACCCACCCACCCCTGGGGCCCAGTGCAAAAAAAAAAAAAAAAAAACAAAACACACACACACACACACAAACGACACGGGAGGCGCACACCGCCACTTCGCGCGCACGCCACCAACCAGTCGTCGTCTCAAAATAACAAACAAAAAAACCAAAAAACAAACAAAATAAACTAACAACTAGGGCAACACAAATCAAAACAAAAAACGCCTCGCACGAACCGCCCACAAAACGAACAAGCACACGCACAGGCACAGCCTCTGCTGGCGACCACGACGCAGCGGCACGCTGCTCCTGTCCCGCGCCCCGCGCCCCACTCGATTCACAACTCACGCGACACCGTCAACGACGGGCTCGCTTCCCGCAACCTACCACCTTTCCGCCACGACGCACAGCCCCAGCCCCACCCGACGACGCCCGTGGCAACGACTGCACTTTCACCACCGCCTCCCCCCAACACACACACAGCCAGCCAAAAACGCACTCGCGACCCACACATGCACGTGCATCGGCACACGCCAACCAGTCAACGTCGACAACCACACGCAAGGCTCGAAACGAAACCGGCGTCCTTCCACGTTGCCATCAAGCTACACGACACAAGACACAAGGAACCAACACAACAGCCGGCCCCACTAATTCCCACTCTCACGCCGCAAAAAGCACACCGAAACCGCCAAACGCACGCACATTCCCCTTCGCACTGACACCGACCGGCTCGCTACCACACCTCCCGGCAGCCGTTTCACAAACATGACACGGCGTGACGCGACATCACGGGCCTACGCACACCAGACCCACTCACACTCTCTCCTTTCCTTCTGTTTTTCCCGACGCCTTCGGCCGGGCACACGCGGCACAACGCCGCCAATTCACCACACCGCCCACACAGTCGACAAGCGCCCGCCCTGTACGGCACACGCAACGACGCAGCGCAGCAAAGGGCGCCCGCAACACATACCTCTCCTCTCTCTCTCTCTCTCTCTCTCTCTCCGCCGCCCGACGCGCCAACCGCCACACCACACCGCCAGCCACTCGCACATTGTGCACTGCCACCAGCCACACGTCCAACACGCCGCGCCGCCTCCGGCCACCCGCCAGGGGGCGCTCACGTCCGCGACAACAGCGCGGCCCGCCGGGCCGAACCGAACCGAGCCGCCGCTGCTGCTCTGCACTCGGCACGGCCACACCCTGCTGCAGGCCGGGCTCGTCTCCCTGTACGCGTCTGCCTGCGCATCAACACAACGGGGCAAGTGAGCAAACCCCGTCACAACACGCCACATCGCGCAATGGCCGTGCCGACCTTTTTCTCTCTACCGCCATCCCTTCTTCTCGCGTTTTACTCGTTGTTGCTGCAGCGGCGCACACCTACACATCCACAGCCCCAGCCGGCCTCACCTCAGGGCCCGCCGCCAGCGTCTCCTCCTCGGGCACAGGTGCGGTGCTGTGGCCGCCCATCCAACCGCATTGCTGGCCGTCCAGTCCAGCCGCCAGGCGTTCCCACTGCCGCGCACCGACCCTGCTGCAGAAAACGAAGCATGGCCAGACCGACCGACCGATACACAAAGCAAGCCGTCGCCTCGCCTCGCCTCTCGTCCTTCCTTCCGCCCCCGCCATTCTCACACCACCGCCTCTCCACTTTCGCCCCCCCCCCCCTCCCTCCTTTTTTTTTTTTTTGTTTCTTTCTTTCTTTCTTAGGGCCCTCTCTCCTTACGGCACCGCCTGCAGCAGCGGATTTTTGCGCCCACACGCCTACTCCTACCACCATTACCTTGCCCTGCCCTGCCCTGCCCTGCCCTGCCCTGCCCATCAACGTCGCAGTCGAACCGACGCTTGCCAACAACACACTGCCCACGTTCCTTTCTCTTTTCGGCCTACGCCCATTACGCGCCGCCGCCACAGCCTATTATTCTCCCTTCCCTTCCCGTCCCACAACACACCGACGTCATCACACGCACCCAAAACAGGGGCCACGACCGTGTTCCTCGCCCACTCCCATCCCGCACGGTACGCACATTCCCAACTACTACCGCGCACCCTCCCTTTCCAATCTGTGTGTCTCTGTGTCTGTGTCCTGTCCGCGCGTGACGCCTCTCAACATCCGCCGTCCCCCGTCCCGTTTTCGCCCCCATGCCGTCGTCGCGCCGCCTCCTCCTCCTCCCCGTCCACCGCCGCCCCTGTCCGCCCCGCACCACACCATACACCGCTGCTTGTCCCGGCCGTTGCCACCAAAGGCGCCGACCGCAAACGCGCCACGCCGCAGCCCCCGTGCGTCTCGCTCGCTTGCATCTCCGTGCCGACGCTGCCTCTCTTCCCGCACGCACTCGACCTCGACAACACAGTCTTTGGCTCCGCCACTGCGTGTTCCGGTGGTACGCACGCTGCAACACGTATGTACTCATTACCAGAGCGATGGCGAGGCATGACAGCATCTCTGTCTGACCAGAGAGTTATTTATCGTTGCTAGTCGGCGCTTGGACCGCGCCAGACGACAGTAGTGGCACGCAGCGAGTCGCCAGGAACAGTTGTTATATATATTGTAGCGCGAGTCGGGAGAGGTAGTAGTCGTCAGTCGACAGTCGTAGCGGGTGGACGGTTGTACTGAGCGGGCGTCGGCGGCGTGCTCTGCTCGTCTCGCGACTCTGGTCACGGTTCGGGACGATGTACAGTATATTGTGTTACAATAACAAGGTAGTGTGAAGCTGCATTGCGCAAATCTGATAACGTATGTTCATTGTACTTATTTTGTTCAACAACAAATGCCCCAATATTACTTTTTTTCTAAAGTAACCTTTTTTTTTTTTTTTAAAGAAAAACATTCACTTTTTAAAGACTACTTCCTATGGCATTTCCCTCCAAGGAGTGCAAATTAATTACCAGCCAGCACTCATTCATTGCACACAGCTGTGTAAGGGGTATCTACAATTGAGGAGCAGATATATAAATGCACTTTTTTTTTTGTGTGTGTGTCTCTTTTTCATTGGGGTAACGATCTTTGGCTCTTTTTATTCTGAATACGCTGCTGCCCTCATACAATGTATCAGGTTTCATTATGTCTGTTGCACTGTTACTTATCGTTGGGTTTGTTTTGTAGGGACGTTAACATTCTGGCACATTTTTATTATCATCAGACTCTCTGCTATTTGTGCAGGGAGGTTATACCTGGGTCCATTTCCATTTACATTTTAATCTTGATAGACTTTTTGTTTTCTTTTTTGTTTCTTGTTGTTTTCCCTTCTTTTTTTGTTGTTTTTTTGTTTGTTTTGTTTTTCCCACTCTCACCACCACCGCCGCATCACGCCATGGCCTCCCCCTTACGTTTTTGGTTTCTTTTTCTGTTCTTCAACTGCTTCAACATCACCGCGCCCCATTTCCACACCACAGCCATCAGCCTCCAAGACGGGCAGGCGCAGTGTGCCATTTCCGGCGCACAAGCACACCCCGTACGGTACTCTCCTCGCCCCCACGCCACCAACAACACAGCGACCACGCGGCTTTCAGGCATGGCACGGCACCGGCGAAATGCGCCGCCCCCGCCCCCGCCCCCGCCCCCGCCCCCGCCCCTCCGCGCATCCGTCCGTCTCGCCACGTTCACTGACAGCCGCGTCTGCGGCTACACCACGACAACCACAACACAACAACGCTCCCCTCCCTGGCACCTCATTGTTTTTCTCCTCCTCTTTTGCACAAAACCACAACGCCGAGCACAGGCGCAAGCCACCCACACCGCGCCCCTCCCCGTCTTTGGCCGCCGCTCCTCGTTTGCCCCCTCCCATCTCCCGAATGCCATGCCAGCAGCGTTACGCATGCCCCTCCCCTGTCCACACAACACTACCGCCAAACGAACAGCCTTCCGGGCCACATGCAGGGCACGCCCACCTCCAAACACTGCCAATTCACGGACGCAATTCGCTAAACACACACACACACACACACACACTTTCTCGACACCTTTCTGTAGGGAGGGTGCGTCATCTCGACCGTGACAGAGTGACGGCAACTATCGACGATCCATTTCCCCCCACTGGTAAAACATGTCCACTAAACACCTACATACATCATTCAAGTACACAGACAATAGCATACACACAATGGGAGGGCACACGAACATGGACGGCACGGCACTGTCATACACTCTTCCTCAGAACCATATCAACAAACGTTACGTACATCCGGGAAAGCGAAAGCAAAAAGCACAAGCAAAGGGCAAAGCCCAATGCAGCCGTCAAAGGTAAGGTAACGTTCACCACGGCAGACACTTGCAGCCGCGCCGCCGTTAAACGCATTTCAGTGCGGCTCCAATACGCCTCCGACACGGGAACGTTCCGTTGCTCTACGAATGCGTTTCTCCCTTTGTCCCTTCCTCTCTCTTTTGCCCCCCCTCTGTCCTTTCCTCCTGCACTCTTGCCTCATTCCTCACGTTCTGCCCAGACATTCGACCGATCAAAGTCAACCTTTCGTTACCGTTCTCAGCGCGACGGTGTACAACAGTATGACGGGTGTGCCCAAAGACTTCGGTTCAGTTGCGTGACGCCGGTCTATCGCGCCGATCGACAGTTACACAAAACTATGTCAAACAAACAAATACATACATACCGGATGGACACAGACAAACACGTGTACAGACATTCGCCAAAAACGACCGCCGCCGCCGCCGCCGCCGCCGCCGTCGTCTAGCGTCGCGCTTACTGTACTGCACTGGACACGCGTGCATCTCGAATGACGACATCGGTGTGCGTGCGTCCTACGCAATCAGTCAGACACGGCTATCAAAAATCAGAGTCGAATGGTACATCATCGTGCGTGTCGCCGTACACGTACAGTACAATACAAAACAACAATGCGTCTCTTAATGGCACGTTCATTTCAACGTCACTCCACACACCTCCACGCTGCAGTTACGTCGCACCATTGTCAACTCGGCGTACTGCAAAGGGAATAGTGGGCGGCAAAACATTCCACATTTCACCCTCGCCATGTGTGATGTGCAAACCAAACCCGCAGACGGCCGTCGTTACGGTGACACACAACGCCAACGAGGCGTGCCACCATTCCACGCCACGGCGACCAACCTCGTGGCCGTACCCCGCAACAACGCTTTGACGCGGACCCCCCCACCCACAATCAAAATGCACACATCACAGCCGTCCACAAAACAACAACAACAACAACAACAACAACAACAACAATTCCGCCCTTCCCGCAAAGGCACGTTGGTGGCCCTGAAAAGGGCCGTTTTGCCGCTCTCGCAACGGAGGAGCCTTCTCCATCCTTCCTTCCATTCCAGAGCCACCTCCTTACTTGGAGCTCGTGTACTTGGTCACCGCCTTCGTGCCCTCGCTCACGGCGTGCTTGGCCAGCTCGCCAGGCAGCAACAGCCGCACAGCGGTCTGGATCTCGCGGGACGTGATGGTCGAGCGCTTGTTGTAGTGCGCCAGGCGAGAAGCCTCGGCCGCAATGCGCTCGAAAATGTCGTTCACGAAGCTGTTCATGATGCTCATCGCCTTCGACGAGATGCCCGTGTCAGGGTGCACCTGCTTCAGCACCTTGTAGATGTAGATGGCATAGCTCTCCTTCCTCTTGCGCTTCTTCTTCTTGTCGCCCTTCGAAATGTTCTTCTGCGCCTTGCCAGCCTTCTTGGCGGCCTTCCCGCTAGTCTTGGGCGGCATCTCGAACCAACGTACGGCAGCAGCAACACCAGTAGCAAGCGCTCCGCTCTAGTCAGCGTCTCCCCACACAGTGGCACCCGCCGACCTGATATGTTTGGGGTATTCTCCCCCTTTGTTAATTGAAGTACCGGCATCCTGTTGATGCCCTGACTTTCGAGATGGTACCTTTAGGTTAAGATTGGCTTTTTGTCTGTATTTGTTTGGGGGTGTTCCCCGGGTATATGAACTGTGTTTGATTAATGATGGTTATGATATGAGTGGATGAAAGTCAGTGTAGCTCGTCATCTGAACTGACGGTGAATGGTAGTGATGGGAGTTCTGTGTGTAGGGAGAATATCTGGTCCCAGGGATCTAATGAGGGGGAAAGGTGAAGAATGAGATGTTTCATAGAATTTCGTTGACTTGATTTTTATGAGATGGTTAAATGTTGGTTGTCCTAGCATACCTCTAATTTCCTCGTTACTGGAGAACCAGGGGGCATCTGTGATTATTCTAAACGTCTTATTTTGTATCACTTCTAGTGAGGCCAGGTGTGTGTTTGCCGCCATGCTCCACACCTCCGATCCATAAAGAATAACTGGCAAAATTATTGTTTTCCATATTCGGAGCTTCGCCTCTGTTGATAAGCCCCTGCCCTTAAGAAGGGGATACAGTTGGTAGAGCCGGGCGGAACCTTTGTTTTTGGCCTCTGTTATATGCTGTTTGAACGTGAGATTTTTGTCTATGTTCAGTCCCAGGTATTTTATAACTTTTCTCCATGGGAGTTGTTGTCCATTGTGGTTGAGATTTCTGATGGGTCTTGTTATTTTGTGTGTGAAAATTATGGCTTGGCACTTGTCCGGATTTACTTTTACTTTCCACAAGTTACACCAGTGGTCGACTTTGTTGAGGTGCCGCTGGAGGCTACACGTTATACGATTTATGTTACGCCCGCTGTGGTACAGCGCTGTGTCATCAGCGTAGAGCGCTATGTTCCCACCCGGCTCTTTTGGGATATCATTTGTGAACACAAGATAGAGGAGGGGGCCAAGCACAGATCCCTGTGGGACACCTGCTTCTATATTAGTTATTGGACTTTTCGCTCCATCAACTGAAGCAAAAAACCTCCTGTCTGTCAAAAATGAGTGAATCATTTTTAACAGGTGATTGGGGCAATTTAGCTTCGACAGCTTGTAGAGTAGGCCGTCATGCCAGACACGGTCAAACGCCTTCTCTATGTCGAGGAATATGGCTGCTGTGCTGTCTCCATGTTGTTTCTCGGCACAGATGTGCTCCACCAGGCGGATGGCTTGCTGGGTGGTGCTATGGCCAGCACGAAAACCGAATTGTTCCGGGGTAAGGATAGTGTTATCGTTTAGGAATTTAAGTAGGGCGTTTAGGATGAGGATTTCGAGAAGTTTTGATAAGTGATTTAATAGCGAGATAGGACGATAGTTTTGTGGGAATAGATGGTCTTTATTGGGTTTGGGGATTGAGATGATCTTGGCAACCTTCCAGGCTGAAGGGAAATATTGTAGTTTGAGACAGTGGTTGAGGATATTTGATAGATGGGAAATGGCAGGTGGTGGAAGGTGTTTAAGAAGTGGGGGTTTTATAAGGTCAGGACCAGGGGCCTTTGCATTGCCGATCCGCCTGATGTAAGCTGTTATTTCGCGTTCAGTTGTGTCTGCGAAGGTGGTGTTAATCCTCTCATTGAGTTTTCGTGCGAGGTGCCTCTCGATTCTCCTCTCTAGCCTCTCTGCTTCTCCCTCGTCGTTCTCTACTATGTTTTCTTGGAACTGGAGTTCGTAGGTGTCTGACATGGCGGCCGCCTTATCTGCAGGGGTGTAAACCAGCCCCTGTTGCCCATGCAGTGGTCTTGTGGCTGTCTGGGGTTGCCGCCTAGCCTTTATGATTCGCCAGAATTGTTCAGGGTTTGATTCGGCTGCCTGCAAGCTATGTTGGTACCTGCTGCACCGGAGCATATGCAGTCTGGTTTTGATTTCACGGGCCATTTGGTCCATTATCCTCCTATCTTGAGGGTAACGGTATGTTTGCCATCGCTTCCTGGTCCGGTTTTTGTCTGTTATCAATTGGGCTAGGTCTGGTGGTAAGTTGGTCCTGCCCCTATTTTGTGTGAGTTTGATAGTTGTGACTTGGGCACAGCTTTTGATGATGTTAGTAAAGTCTGCTGCGGCTTTGTCTATGTCTTCTGTCGATGCATATTCCGGTGCTGGGTCTGGTATGTGATGTGCCACTAGTTCTTTATATCGTACCCAGTTTGTGTGGTACGTAGTGTGGATGCTTTCTGTTGGTATGATGTGGTCATTTTCGAATCTTAAGATGACTGGGTTATGGTCAGAGTTCAGCGTGTTTATGACTTCTGTGCTTGTGCCCAGGTCAATATTTTTTTAGTAAGAATATGTCCAGCTTGTCTGGCAGATGGCGTGAGTTGTACGGGAAGTGGGTGGGTTCATCTGGGGCTACCACTTGAACTGCTGGGTGGGTATCCAGGTATCTCAGCAGCTGGTTCCCACTTGTATTTCCAGTGCGGCAACCCCATGCCCTGTGCTTGGCATTCAGGTCCCCCCCTACTATGGTCCTGTTGTTCACATTTAGCAAGCTGTCGAGGTCACTGTGATGGAAGCGTTCGTTTGGAGGGTGGTAGGTTGCCACCAGGACAGTTGGGTGTTGGTTTAACATGATTTCTATTGCAGTTGCCTCTGTGTTGATTAGAGGTGGGATGGTGACTTGTCGGTGGCATATCCGGTGTTTTATGAGGACTCCAGTTCCGCCACCAGGTCTGTTAGGACGGTCAGTCCGGATTAGAATGTAATTTTTGACTCGAAATTGTTCATCAGGGGTTAGATGGGTTTCATTTACTAGTGCTACGTCGATGCCGTAATCTTCTAGAAACATTTCCAGTTCGTGTCGGTCGTGGAATACTCCGTCTGCATTCCAGATGGCGATGGTGATTTGTCGTTTTCTATTCGCCATCGGAAAACAGCGGGAGAATGGTGGTGAAAAACATTGATACCTTCGTGAAGGTGTCTGGAGCTGCTAGGATTTGGCTTATTGCTTTTTTCACTTTCGTGAAGAAGTCGGTGGTTAATAATTTCTGGATAAGGTTTATAACCTTCTTGACGAAGTCCCAGGGCTGGTTTTGGTTTGAACTATGCTCCTGGGTATTTCGGTTTTGTTGGATATGTGGTGATTGGTGCTGTGTTGGAGATGCTGTGATCTCGACAGTTCTGATATCTGATTCTGTGTGGGGTGTTGTGGAAGAGATGGGGGCTTGCAGGAGCTGCTGGGATGCTGTTTGTGGTGGTGGAGTTGTTGTGGTGGTTGGTGCCAGTAGTGGCAGGGGAGGTACTTCTGTGGATGTTGCTGCTGGCGATAGCATGGGTGTGGGGAGAGTTGGTGAGTCTGGATTGTTGGCAGGGTTTGTGGGCAGAGGGGGGGTTTTTGTCCTTTTGGGGGAGGGCCGTGAGACCTGGGTGGCAACTGGTTGGTTTGGTGGGGTGGCTGGGCGTCTTTGCGCTGCTGGTAGACGTTGGGGTCGTGGTTGGGCTTCTGGTTTTGTCGCCTTTGCCGGTTGGGGGTTTGTTTTTACCACCTGGGCTAAGGTGCGGTTATCGTTTCTGTGTTCTTTAGGTGGTCCTGTTGTGCAATCTTGCGGAGGAGGTGGTGAAGTGGTTTGGTTATTAGGGTTTCTTCCCGCGTTTGCGGGTGTTGGTGGCGTGGGGAAGTGCGCTTCCTCCAAGATTGATGGTGGGGGGGGTGGGGGTGGGGCATTTCTGGCTGTGGTCGTGTGTCTCGCTTCCCAGGCCTCGACAAGCTTGATACGTACTGGGCATCCCCCATAGGATGCAGGGTGAGCCCCTCCACAGTTTGCGCAAGTGGCTGGCGTGTCTCTCGATTTTGTGCAGGTGCTCGACAGGTGTGGTCCAGCACACTTCACACACCTTGGGGCCATGTTGCATTGCTGAGCTCCGTGCCTGAAGCGTTGGCAAATGTAGCATTGGGTTGGACCTGCTGGTTTTTTATAAAGCTCTACTGCGATCGTCATGTGCAGCAGTCTTTGCAGCTTGAAAATCTTTCTGGATTCTGCTGTATTCAGTAAGTTTACTTGGAAGTTCCTGGTCTTCCTGCGTGGGGCAGAGATGACTCTACCTTCTGCGTCTATTTCTGTTTGTGGCTGCGCCACCTGGTACACGCCCTGCACCTGAAAGCCGCTTTCTAATAGTGCCTGCTTCACTTCGTCAGGGGTCCAATGTGGGGTTAATCTCTTTATGACCACTTTTAGTGTGTGTTTTGGGTCATCATTATATGTATAGAATTCTATTTGTCTTTTACGGAATTCCTGCTTTAGGAAATAGAAGTCCTCTGAGTTTGTCGCCTGGTAGACAATACTGTCTCCCTTGTATGTTGTGCTGAGGGCCCCTTTTAGCTTGCCTTGTATCTGGCCGATAAAAGTTGTATACCCCTTTGTCTCGAAAACTGTAATGGGGGGTATTTTTCTTCCCCTGGCTTGTGATGCCTTTGGTATTTGGGTAACTTGTGTGTCTTTGTCTTGCGGTGCAGGCTGGGCAGTGACCAACTCTCCTTGTTGTGATGTAGTTGGTTCCTGATTCGCTGCATCGCGCCTGCTCGTTTCTTGCGGGATGGTTTTGTGGTTGCCTTGCGCCACTTTTTGGGCTGGCTCCGCGATGTTTTTGGTTGTAGGCAGTTGTTGCTCTTGCCTCATAAGTGTCACTCTCTTTCCATTTCGGAGATGGAGGGGAGAATTTGGTTCAATTCCAGGTATTGAGGAATTAGAGTTGCTGTCAGAGCCAGAAGAGTCGGTGTCTACTATGAGCTTATCTGAGTCAGAGCTGCTGCTCAGTGAGGGTGTATGAATTGGTGAGATTAGTGGGGGATGTGGGGCAGAAGATGATATTGACAGGTTTGCAGGTGGGTCCATTTTGGCCTCCTGATGTTCAAAGTCGTGCGGGCGCTCCATGGAGGGGTAGCCACGATATGAAATGGTTTACTAGTACTTTCCTATATTTCGACAATTTCCGTGCCAATGTATTTTCCCTACACCTGGCAGGCGCGGGATGCCACCACGGGCCTCACAGTCAGTCTGTTTGACTGTGTGGCTCGGCGGGTCCCTGGACTGCAACTTCCCTAACGCCTATGGCACCGAAATTCTCGAAAGATGGTGATTTACAGCCACCTTCTCAGGCGGGATGTTCTTCTTTTCTTCTTCTCCTCGAGCTATGCCATTCGTCCGAACGAGCGCCCAAGTAGTCTAGAGCTCCGTCCCGTGTCGTACGTGTGCAACACGACTTTTGCTTTTCTCGACACGACAATTTGCTTTTTCAGATAGCACACGCCCGACCACGTCCGGAAACCCAGAAAAACAGCGCCGGCGAAACACGCCGCTATGGCGCGAGCACGCAAGGCGACGACCAAGCACACGAGAAGCAAGCAACGAGGCGTGCTCTGGACAAAGGCGGCGAGAGCGCGCGGTGGGAATTTCCAGGGCTGGGAGCACAATAGCGGCGCGGAGCACAGGTAGACGCACGTCCGTCCGCTTCGCAGTCCCACCTCGGAATCTGGCCTGGCCTGGCACCCGCCGCCAGCCGCCGCCGCACCTTTACCAGCTCGCCCTGTTGCGGCCGCCGACCAATGGGGCGCGCGCGCAACCGGCCGCCGCACCCGAGCCCATAAAGCACCCCCACCCCGGCTGCGCCGGCACGCACTCCGCTGCTCGACTCGCTGCCGCTCGCACCGGTCGTTTTCGTTTCCGTTTCGTGTGCACCGTCGCTAGCCCATCGCCATGTCCGGACGCGGAAAGGGAGGCAAAGTCAAGGGCAAGTCAAAGTCCCGCTCAAGCAGGGCTGGGCTCCAGTTCCCGGTCGGCAGAATCCACCGCCTCCTGCGCAAGGGAAACTACGCAGAGCGCGTCGGCGCCGGGGCGCCCGTCTACCTCGCCGCCGTCATGGAGTACCTCGCGGCTGAGGTGCTCGAGCTGGCCGGAAACGCGGCCCGCGACAACAAGAAGACGCGCATCATCCCGCGCCACCTGCAGCTTGCCATCCGCAACGACGAGGAGCTCAACAAGCTCCTGTCGGGCGTCACCATCGCACAGGGTGGTGTCCTGCCCAACATCCAGGCCGTCCTGCTGCCAAAGAAGACCGAGAAGAAGGCCTAAAGGAGGCCAGGCAATCGCAGCGCCGCGTGCTCCCCTGCACGCAACGCGCTTTGCCGGCTCGGCCCACAACAATCGGCCCTTTTCAGGGCCACCACACAAACCTACGTCCAAAGCAAAATTTCAGTCGTCCTCGCCGCACCTTGTTTTGTTTTGTTTTAACTTTGCACTTTCACAGCACAGCCGCCGCCGGCGCACGTCCGCCATCTTGTCGTCCACACAGCCCGTGTGGCCCAACACACACACACACACATTTTGCACGGTCGCAGTCGCCTTCCAAACGACAACGGCAGCAATAATGACCATTGTTAAAGGGAGGCGTGTCGACACACCGCCCTCCACTCCCGCGCGCAACGGCCGTCGACACGAACGAAACAAACAGCTGATCCGGCCGCCTATGCCCACACGCCTTGCCTCGGAAACCCCAACGCCGCCGCAAACACACAGAGCCAAACCACGCAAGCAAATAATCACCGCCTCTCGCACAACAACACACAGCCCGCCATCTCCATCGCGATCGATACAAAGACACACAATAACAAACACACAAACGAAGCAGCTCCACACACAGCCAGCCACATGACACGTTTCCTTTCCTTCTCCCCTCCCAGTCACATCACGTCGCTCAAACGGAAAGAAAGAAAGAAAGAAACAAACAAACAAACAACACAGCGCACACACGCAGCAACAACACAGACTCTTTCGCACTTTTCAACTTCCGAACAGTGTGGTGGCCCTGAAAAGGGCCGTTTTCTAGTCTCTCCCACCCACAAGCACGGCCGCGGGAAGGCCAGCGCCCGCTGCGACGCAGCCTAACCGCCGAAACCGTACAGGGTGCGCCCCTGCCTCTTCAGGGCGTACACCACGTCCATGGCCGTCACAGTCTTGCGCTTGGCGTGCTCAGTGTACGTCACCGCGTCGCGGATCACGTTCTCCAGGAACACCTTCAGCACCCCGCGGGTCTCCTCGTAGATCAGACCAGAGATGCGCTTCACGCCGCCCCTGCGAGCCAGGCGGCGGATGGCGGGCTTCGTGATGCCCTGGATGTTGTCGCGCAACACCTTGCGGTGCCGCTTGGCGCCACCCTTGCCGAGCCCCTTTCCTCCCTTGCCGCGGCCTGTCATCCTTCCTTCCTCGGGCAAAGCAAAACGTGCACAAACAGCAGCTGCAGCGGCTGGCGAGTCGGCTACGGTCTGCGCCCAGCGCGCCCGCCGCCCCCCTATATAGACTCTGGCCCGCCCTCCCCCCACCACGCGCAACCGAGGGCATATAAGCGCAGCACGGAGGCGCGCGGGCCCGTTGTCAAGGCAGCACCGGACGCCGCGCTGCACCTAACCTCCACGCACGCCGCTCCGCTACCGCTACCGCTACCGCCATGGCCCGCACAAAGCAAACGGCCCGCAAGTCCACCGGCGGAAAGGCGCCGCGCAAACAGCTCGCCACCAAGGCGGCGAGGAAGAGCGCGCCCGCCACCGGAGGCGTCAAGAAGCCCCACCGCTACAGGCCGGGCACCGTCGCCCTGCGAGAAATCAGGCGCTACCAGAAGAGCACAGAGCTGCTCATCCGCAAGCTGCCATTCCAGCGCCTAGTGCGCGAGATCGCCCAGGACTTCAAGACCGACCTGCGCTTCCAGAGCTCCGCAGTCATGGCCCTGCAGGAGGCCAGCGAGGCCTACCTCGTCGGCCTCTTCGAAGACACCAACCTGTGCGCAATCCACGCCAAGCGCGTCACCATCATGCCCAAGGACATCCAGCTCGCGCGCCGCATCCGCGGCGAGCGCGCCTAAACCGCGCCGCGGCACCGCACCGCACAAACAAAAACGGCCCTTTTCAGGGCCACTAACATCTCTCCGTCGCGAGCAAACTTTGTCGGTCGCCTGCCTCTCGCCCCACAACCACACAAAAACAAAAACAACCACCACTTCCCGTCCGTCCGCCACACCCGCTCACTCTGCCTGCCTGCTAGCAGCGCGCAACAATCGCACATCATCCCTCCCCGGCCGCTCAAAGCGCACAATACCCAACGGCCGACGTCACACCGCACGGGTGGCTGGCCGGCCGCCGCCGCTTTCGTTTCGAAAACAAAACCCGCACCGACGGCCAACGGCCAGGCAGGCGCGCTCTACACGCCACCGAAATCCCCGCCGACTCCTTCCACATCTCAACGTGCCCCCCGTTGCAAAACATAACACACACAAAGACCGGACACGACGAGACAAGACATCCGAGAAGAACTGAACGCAGGCAAGCCAACCAACGTATTCAAAAACAACGTGACAGAAAACCAACCGTCGGCCGCCGCCAAAAAGCAACGGCGACACTCAACCACGACAACAACACCACCGCTACCGCTACCGCTACCGCCGCCCACACCCGCCACCGACCCCCGCAATCCAACCACCACGGCACGCAAACAGCATCCCCACGGGCATACAGACAGACAGACACCCACACCAAACGCAACACGACAATCAAAACCTTCCCCGACGTGCTTTGATGGCCCTGAGAAGGGCCGTTTTGGGCCGCGCGTCTCTTGCGCGCCACTAGACGACGACGGGGGGTGGGGACGACGGAGCCAAGCGCCAAACCCTTCCTTTCCCATCTCTTTCTCCTCTACTCTACTTCTTCTTCTTGGGCGAAGCCTTCGCCTTAGACGGCGTCGTCGCCTTCTTCGGGCGCGGCGCCTTCGGCTTCTTCGTCGGAACCTTGGCGGCCTTCTTCGCCTTCGACGGCGACTTGGCCTTGGCCGGCTTGGCCGCAGCCGCCTTCTTCGCACCCGCGGGAGCGGCCGACGCCGCAGACGCCTTCTTGGCGGCGCCCGCCTTCCGACCGGTCGCCGCCTTCACACCACCAGCCTTCTTTGCGCCGGCCGCACGGGCGCCCTTCTTCTCCTTGCTGGCCGGAGCGGCGCGCTTCTTCTTGGCACCGCCAGCACGAGCCTTGCCGCCCTCGGCCGCCCCCCCGCCGCCGGCGCCGGCAAGCTTGAACGAGCCGGACGCGCCCTTCCCCTTCGTCTGCACCAGCTCGCCCGCCACGACGGCCGACTTGAGGTACTTCTTGATAAACGGCGCCAGCTTCTCCGCGTCCAGCTTGTAGTGCGCGGCAATGTACTTCTTGATCGCCTGCAGCGACGACCCGCCGCGCTCCTTCAGACTCTTGATGGCCGCCGTCACCATCTCAGAGGTGCGCGGGTGCGCAGGCTTGGCGCGCGGCTTCTTCGCAGACGACGCAGACTTGGCCTTCTTCGTAGTGCCGGTGGCGGCGGGTGCCGCAGCAGTCTCGTTCGTAGCCGCCTGATCTGCCATTTCGACGACGCGCGTAACACACAGCGAGAGCGAGAGCGAGAGCGAGCGGGACGGCAGGCACGCAAGCACAGCACAGCAGAGCAGAGAATGAGATGCTCAGGTTGTTATAGTGTACCGAAGTTCCACTGGGCTGTGCCCGTCTGACTTCAAGTTATGCGCTTGGGGATTTATGAAAGTGAGGTATTGTGCTATGTGCGTGTTTTTATGTAAATGTTTGTTCTGTGTGTGGGTAAGTGTTCTCTAAATGTCTCTAAATTGACGGGTGAGTGTTAGTTTTGGGCGCTTATGTTGAAAATCGGGGTGTTCGCGACCTAAGTTTTGTATGAGGTTGTGGGGCGATGTTTGTGCTTTCTCATATAGTTTGGTGGACTTCTCCTTTATGAGGGAGTATATGGTTGGGTGGCCTAAAAATTCTCTAATTTGTGTGTTTCGGACGTATCTGTCAGCGCCTGTGATGACTCGGAAGGTTTTGTTCTGGAGTCGCTGTAATCGTGCCAGCGTGGTGTCTGACGCCATCGACCATACTTCCGATCCATACAAGATGGCCGGTAGCATGAGCTGGCGCCAGAGAAGCATTTTGCAGCTTAGGGTGAGGCCGTCACCCTTTAGGAGGGGGTATAGCTGCGACAGGAGGGCGCAGCCTTTGTTGGCAGTTTTGTGGACGTGTTGTTGCCACGTAAGACGCCTGTCTATTTCGAGCCCTAAGTATGTAATACGGTTACGCCAGGCTAGGTCCCGACCACCAATGGTGAGTTGTTGGTCTGGGAGTTTCAGCCTGGTCGTAAAGTATATTGCTTGGGATTTCTCGGGGTTAACCTTGATTTTCCAAATGTTGCACCACTGAGTGATGACGTCGAGGTGTTCTTGTAGCTTGCGTCGTATGAATGCAAGGTTACGACAGCTCCTGAAGATTGCTGTATCGTCGGCGTAGAGAGCAATCCCTCCGCCGACCTGCTTGGGTATGTCGTTAGTGTAGACTGAGTATAGAACGGGACCCAAGACCGAACCCTGCGGTACTCCGGCCGCAATCGGTCGTGTCTGGCTCGATCTCGATCCACTTCTTACGAAGAATTGACGCTCCGCAAGAAATGAATCAATGATCTGTATTAGATGTCCTGGGCACCCTATTTGGTCTAGTTTATATATTAGGCCATCGTGCCAGACGCGGTCAAATGCCTTCTCTATATCCAGGAACACTGCTCCTGTAGATTCTCTCTTTGCCCTGGCCTGGCAAATGTGCTCTACCAAGCGCAGGCATTGTTGGGTTGTGGAGTGTTCAGAGCGGAATCCAAACTGCTCGGGCATCAGGATGTTGTGTGCAGTAAGGAAGTGTTGAAGGGGTGAGAGGATGAGCAGCTCGAGTATTTTACTCATGCCATTTAGTAGGGAGATAGGTCTATAGCTTTCTGGAAGGAGCAGGTTTTTATTAGGTTTGGGGAGGGTGATTACTTTCGCAGTTTTCCACACTGAGGGGAAGTAGGTGAGCTTTAGGCAAGCGTTGAAGACGCTTGCCAGAAATGTTATGGCAGGAGGTGGAAGGTGCTTTAGGAGTGGGCTGCGGATGCGGTCAGGGCCAGGAGCTTTGTGGTTTCCCTGACGCTTGATAAGTGCGCATATTGTCGGCTCGTTTACGGGCACGAATTCTGTATTTGGGCGCGTATTTCTAATCTGAGTCACTCGTCCGACGACTAATCTTTCCTGCCTTTCACTCTCGTCATCGTCGATGACGTGAGTTCGGAATTGTGACTCTAGTGATTGTGCCATTATTTCCGCCTTATCGTGATCTTCGTACACTAGACCGTTCACGCCGTGGAGTGGCCTGTTCTCTCTGGTGGGGGTTTTCCGCTGCCGGGCTATTCGCCAGATCTTGCGTTTGCTGCTCTCTGTTTCGGCGGTTTGTAATATCTCCTCCCAGCAGCGGCTCCTGTGCTCCTGCAGTCGGAGTTTCACATGATCCTCCAGTCGCCGCAGCCGGCGGCGGTCAGCTGGGTCGCGGTGACGCTGCCACAGCTTACGCAACCTGCGTTTGGCGACTATGAGGTCCCAGATGTCAGGGGGCAGGTCCCTGGCGCCAGGCTCTGTGGTGAGCCTGACGCTTGTAGCGCGAGCACAGGCGTGGAGGGCGTCTGTGAAGTTGGTGATTGCTTCGTCTATCTCTTCTTTTGTTTCCATCTGTGGGGTTTCCTCCACGTGCTCACCCACCAGGTATTTGTATCGGTCCCAATTTGTTATTACTTCTGTTTTTGCCATCCTCCCGGCTTCGTCTTCGACACTGGCTATGTCCAGAACGACCGGGTTGTGGTCAGAGTTCAGCTCGTAGTGCACAGTGACTGTCGCGTCGAGAGCAAAGTTTTTAACGACAAAAATATCCAGGATATCCGGGTTTTTTGTCGGGTCCGCAGGGATATGCGTAGGCTCGTCGGGTGCGATGACGCTGAGGGCGGCACGCCTCTCGACGAGTCCATGCAATCTCACACCACTTCTGTTCTCGGCGCGGCAGCCAAAGGCCGCATGTTTCGAGTTTAGGTCCCCTCCCATAATCACACGAGCGCCAGTACCCAGCAGAGCCTGAAGGTCCTGTGTCAGTATGGTGGTGCCCGGGGGGTGATAGGTGGAGATGATGGTGTATGGTATGTTTTGAATTTTTATTTCTATACCGGCTGCCTCGATGCTGGGTGTCTGCGGTAGGTCCACTGTGCGGAAACACCTTCTGCCTTTTACAAGGACCGCTACTCCGCCGCGCTCGCGGCCTACGCGGTCTACTCTATGGATGGAGTAATTTCTCACAGAAAAGCGGTCCTTGGGCTTAAGGTGGGTTTCCGTCAGGCACACAACGTCGATCGCATACCGGTCTAGAAACTCCTCTAGGATATGTTTTTGTGTTTTTACGCCATTGGCGTTAAAATTTAAAATGGTGAACTTCCTGGATCTAGGGGGATCCATTAAAAGCGTCGAATAATGAAATTGCTCCCTCTGCGAGGGCCATGAATTTACTTAGGCCATCAGGCGCCGCCCGCACGCGCGCCATGGTGTCCCTAATTGTAAACATGATGTTTGTCAGGCTGAAGCCCGCAAACAGTTGGCGCAGCTCGTCAAAGACGCCGAGCGGCGTCCCTGGCTGCCGGCCAGCAGCCGACTGAGGCGGCGCGGCAGCTGCGGGCGCCTCAGTGCGCTGGTGACGTGGAGGGGGAGGCCAGGCGGCAGCTGCCGTCGGGGCGCGTGGTGGGGGAAGCGAGGGAAAGGCATCTCGCCCCGGCACAGTCGCTCTGCGGCTGCTGGCGGAGGCAGAGCTAGCTGCCTGCGCGTTGGCCGCAGATGTTAGCGGCGGCGTCGTGGAGGCGGAAGCGCCTCGAGACAGGGCAGCACCGTTTACCGACCGAGGGGGGCGGGTGGACATCAACTGTATTCGTGTGGGGCATCGGCTGTAGTTCGTCGGGTGATCGCCCCCACATAGGGCGCATTTTGCCGGGGTTGCACGGCTCTTCTTACATGTGTTTGTCAAGTGTGGGCCGGCACACTTGACACACTTTGGAGGATGGTGACACTGCTCTGCAGAGTGGAACAACTGCTGGCATTGGTGGCACTGGACAGGACCTTCAGGTTGGCGATACCTCTCTACCGTAACCTTGCAGTTCATGAACAGCTCGATTTTTAGGAGTTCTCTATTTCTCTCGTCTGGGTGTAATATTACTTTGAAGGAAGCTCTCTTCCTGCGCCCCTCTCCCGGGTTGCTCGGGTCAGATGCCTTGGTCTCCTGTTTGACCTCGATAACCCTGAAGTGACGCGCAAGGAGAAGCTCCTTTATCTCCGCGGGATCAGTGTCACTGGGGAGACCTTTGATCACCGCCTTGTACGCGTTTTTCTCAGTGACCGGGTAAGTGTGGTAGGGTATTTTCTTCTGCGTGAAATAGGCAGTAAGAAATCTGTAGTCGGGCAGGGTTGACGGTTGAAATTTTACGGAGGACCCCCTGCATGAGGTATTTAGTCCTCCTTTTAGTTGAGGGGCGACCTCCTTTATGATTTTCATCGTACCGTTTACGATTGTGGCAAGAATTGGGGGCACCTTTTCCCGTTTCGGCCTCGATTGCGTTTGCGCGCCCGAGGTCGAGGGACGGGTAGGCATTGTTTCGGTCATTTCCGCTCCGTCGGTGTCAATCGGAGCGAAACTATTTGATGTTGGTATATTTGCGATAACAGCTTCACCCCCTACTTCCATGTCATCACTCCCAGGTTGCTCTGTTTCCTCAGCGAGCCGGCTTGGGGCCGGACGCTTAGGCGCTGGCATTACGTCCGAGTCTTGTACGCGTGTTTTTGCTTTGCTAATGGCTGAAGTTGGTTGGCCGCGGGTACCCAGTGACTGGGTGCCGCAGCGGACTGGGGCTTTGGGCTTACCCAAGATGACTGTGTCAGCGGAACTTGAAGTCTGACATTTACTGCCCAGGGGCACTGGTTGTTCGTTCGTTGGCACCGTTAGGTATCCCCGAACAGCGCCAGCCCTACCATTGACTGCACGCGGGTTACCGGGTAGTACCACGGACCCTGGCGCAGGAATTTCCCTACTCTTGGAGGAGCAGGGAGGATGCCCTGCGGCAGTATCTGGATGATTCACGTCTGAGGCAGATCAGACGACCGGTGAACTAGAAAGCCACGGCCCTCGCCGCCACCGCGCTGCCAGTAGACCGGCAGCCGCTGCACGACAAAGGGACCACGTAAGCGTCCTACCACGACAAATTTGCGGCGCAATCGCTAAGCGTGCGCACCCACACACGACAATTTTTGCTTGCGTTGTGCACGCACAACGCACACGACAAATTTTGCTGTGCTACGGCTAGCGTAGCGCTCCCAAGGGATCTCCCAGCAGCGCGCGGCAGTATAGCGTCCGCTCACGGCCGATCCACCCCCTCGAATGAGCAGAGAATCACAAGGGCCCAGCCAGTGTCGCGGGCGGGCGCGGACGGCCGAGAGAGCGGCCGCCACTCTGCGCGCCGCCGCGCCGCGCCTCCCGCGCTTGCTACCGCCCAACGTCCGACAGCCTGTGCGGAGCAGCCCCAAACCTGCGCCACAACCGCCCGCGCCTTTCAAACCACCGAGGATGGGGCTACACACAGCCACACCACAGTCGCCAACCAGTCGCCACGGCAGCGCCGCAAACCACGGCCAAACTGCAGCTACCGCGCGCTACAGCCTGGGTCGGCCCGCCGAGAATCGCCGCCCCCGCCCAAATGCCGCCCCCACAGCCCCAGCCGACGACCCGCCACAATGGCCAAACCTTCGGCAAAACTCCCACACCGTCGCCGCGGCAGCCCGGCCAGCGCGGCCGGCGCCACAGCCACACAAGCCGAGGCGTGCGGCGATGACGGCCGTGCAAACGCGCCTCCGCCGCCCCATCGCCTTCCGTCGCCCTCCCGCCGTTTCCCGATCGGCCCGCAGCCGTCGGGCCACATCGCGCGCCGTCCTCCTCCTCTCGCCCGCCAACATTCACAGCCGTTTCTCAACAATTGCCCGCCGCAAACGGACGCCGCCTGCGCAACAGGCGCCGCCGCCCCTCGCCGCTTCCGACCCAACCCCTCGACCGAGGCAAACCGCAATCCGAATCTACAGACCAACCCAATCTGCCGTCAGCACACACGACAGCCGACCTTACACGTTACGCGTTACACATTACGTTTACACGTCTAGGTTAGGTTAGGTTAGGTTAGGTTAGGTTAGGTTAGGTTAGGTGGACGTGGGTTAGGTTAAGGGGACTTGGGTTAGGTTAAGCGTCAAACTTAGGTTAAGCATTCAAACACGTCAGGCGTCAGAGGTTAGGTTAGGTTAGGTTAGGTTAGGTTAGGTTAGGTTAAGGGGTCAGTGCTAGGTTAAGAAGCGTCAAACGTAGGTTAAAAAGCGTTCAAAAACGTGAGGCGTGAGCCGGACAGCTTACCTTACGTAGACGTTAGGGGCTCAGGCTGAGCTCACCTCACCACAGGTTCGGTTCGGTTCGCTCAGCTCACCTCAGCTCAGCGTAAAGCGCCGAGGTCAGGCTACGTTCGTTCACCTTCGGGCGCCACACTTTCGGTTGAAAGGTCGCGACGGGACGACGTCGGCAGGCACGCCGCAAACAAACAAACAAACAAAACGTACAGACGACGTCGAAAAACCGCCGACAGACGGGGAGCAGCACGACCACGACCAGATACCGAGCGCGAACGAGACACACGCGAACCACCCCCACCGGCCAAAGGGCACCACACAACAACCCAGAGCACCACGTGTCGACACCAGACCAACCCGCCGCTCACGCGACATGCCTGGCACCGAAGGGCAACCGCCCGCAACTGCGCTTTCCGCGCCGGCCCAGATGCACGTCGTGCTACAACAACACCACTACCGTACACAGCCGCTGTTCACAACATCACTATCATGCGCGCCCGCGGCTCGCCGCCGTCGCAGTCGCACCCCCAACGCCAGCACTTTTGCACCACCATTCACACGCACCGCAACACAGCTCGCCGACACAGCCGAACAAAACAAACACCACACAACAACAACAACAACAACAACAACGCCGCCGCCGCCGCCGCCGCCTCTACTTGTGCCGGCGACCCACCCCGCCGATGGCGCACCTTTCGCCAGCCGGCAATCGACACGCACCCACCCACCCACCCACCCACCCCCGGGGCCCAGTGCAAAAAAAAAAAAAAAAAAAAACAAAACACACACACACACACACAAACGACACGGGAGGCGCACACCGCCACTTCGCGCGCACGCCACCAACCAGTCGTCGTCTCAAAATAACAAACAAAAACCAAAAAACAAACAAAATAAACTAACAACTAGGGCAACACAAATCAAAACAAAAAACGCCTCGCACGAACCGCCCACAAAACGAACAAGCACACGCACAGGCACAGCCTCTGCTGGCGACCACGACGCAGCGGCACGCTGCTCCTGTCCCGCGCCCCGCGCCCCACTCGATTCACAACTCACGCGACACCGTCAACGACGGGCTCGCTTCCCGCAACCTACCACCTTTCCGCCACGACGCACAGCCCCAGCCCCACCCGACGACGCCCGTGGCAACGACTGCACTTTCACCACCGCCTCCCCCCAACACACACACAGCCAGCCAAAAACGCACTCGCGACCCACACATGCACGTGCATCGGCACACGCCAACCAGTCAACGTCGACAACCACACGCAAGGCTCGAAACGAAACCGGCGTCCTTCCACGTTGCCATCAAGCTACACGACACAAGACACAAGGAACCAACACAACAGCCGGCCCCACTAATTCCCACTCTCACGCCGCAAAAAGCACACCGAAACCGCCAAACGCACGCACATTCCCCTTCGCACTGACACCGACCGGCTCGCTACCACACCTCCCGGCAGCCGTTTCACAAACATGACACGGCGTGACGCGACATCACGGGCCTACGCACACCGGACCCACTCACACTCTCTCCTTTCCTTCTGTTTTTCCCGACGCCTTCGGCCGGGCACACGCGGCACAGCGCCGCCAATTCACCACACCGCCCACACAGTCGACAAGCGCCCGCCCTGTACGGCACACGCAACGACGCAGCGCAGCAAAGGGCGCCCGCAACACATACCTCTCCTCTCTCTCTCTCTCTCTCTCTCTCCGCCGCCCGACGCGCCAACCGCCACACCACACCGCCAGCCACTCGCACATTGTGCACTGCCACCAGCCACACGTCCAACACGCCGCGCCGCCTCCGGCCACCCGCCAGGGGGCGCTCACGTCCGCGACAACAGCGCGGCCCGCCGGGCCGAACCGAACCGAGCCGCCGCTGCTGCTCTGCACTCGGCACGGCCACACCCTGCTGCAGGCCGGGCTCGTCTCCCTGTACGCGTCTGCCTGCGCATCAACACAACGGGGCAAGTGAGCAAACCCCGTCACAACACGCCACATCGCGCAATGGCCGTGCCGACCTTTTTCTCTCTACCGCCATCCCTTCTTCTCGCGTTTTACTCGTTGTTGCTGCAGCGGCGCACACCTACACATCCACAGCCCCAGCCGGCCTCACCTCAGGGCCCGCCGCCAGCGTCTCCTCCTCGGGCACAGGTGCGGTGCTGTGGCCGCCCATCCAACCGCATTGCTGGCCGTCCAGTCCAGCCGCCAGGCGTTCCCACTGCCGCGCACCGACCCTGCTGCAGAAAACGAAGCATGGCCAGACCGACCGACCGATACACAAAGCAAGCCGTCGCCTCGCCTCGCCTCTCGTCCTTCCTTCCGCCCCCGCCATTCTCACACCACCGCCTCTCCACTTTCGCCCCCCCCCCCCTCCCTCCTTTTTTTTTTTTTGTTTCTTTCTTTCTTTCTTAGGGCCCTCTCTCCTTACGGCACCGCCTGCAGCAGCGGATTTTTGCGCCCACACGCCTACTCCTACCACCATTACCTTGCCCTGCCCTGCCCTGCCCTGCCCTGCCCTGCCCATCAACGTCGCAGTCGAACCGACGCTTGCCAACAACACACTGCCCACGTTCCTTTCTCTTTTCGGCCTACGCCCATTACGCGCCGCCGCCACAGCCTATTATTCTCCCTTCCCTTCCCGTCCCACAACACACCGACGTCATCACACGCACCCAAAACAGGGGCCACGACCGTGTTCCTCGCCCACTCCCATCCCGCACGGTACGCACATTCCCAACTACTACCGCGCACCCTCCCTTTCCAATCTGTGTGTCTCTGTGTCTGTGTCCTGTCCGCGCGTGACGCCTCTCAACATCCGCCGTCCCCCGTCCCGTTTTCGCCCCCATGCCGTCGTCGCGCCGCCTCCTCCTCCTCCCCGTCCACCGCCGCCCCTGTCCGCCCCGCACCACACCATACACCGCTGCTTGTCCCGGCCGTTGCCACCAAAGGCGCCGACCGCAAACGCGCCACGCCGCAGCCCCCGTGCGTCTCGCTCGCTTGCATCTCCGTGCCGACGCTGCCTCTCTTCCCGCACGCACTCGACCTCGACAACACAGTCTTTGGCTCCGCCACTGCGTGTTCCGGTGGTACGCACGCTGCAACACGTATGTACTCATTACCAGAGCGATGGCGAGGCATGACAGCATCTCTGTCTGACCAGAGAGTTATTTATCGTTGCTAGTCGGCGCTTGGACCGCGCCAGACGACAGTAGTGGCACGCAGCGAGTCGCCAGGAACAGTTGTTATATATATTGTAGCGCGAGTCGGGAGAGGTAGTAGTCGTCAGTCGACAGTCGTAGCGGGTGGACGGTTGTACTGAGCGGGCGTCGGCGGCGTGCTCTGCTCGTCTCGCGACTCTGGTCACGGTTCGGGACGATGTACAGTATATTGTGTTACAATAACAAGGTAGTGTGAAGCTGCATTGCGCAAATCTGATAACGTATGTTCATTGTACTTATTTTGTTCAACAACAAATGCCCCAATATTACTTTTTTTCTAAAGTAACCTTTTTTTTTTTTTTTAAAGAAAAACATTCACTTTTTAAAGACTACTTCCTATGGCATTTCCCTCCAAGGAGTGCAAATTAATTACCAGCCAGCACTCATTCATTGCACACAGCTGTGTAAGGGGTATCTACAATTGAGGAGCAGATATATAAATGCACTTTTTTTTTTGTGTGTGTGTCTCTTTTTCATTGGGGTAACGATCTTTGGCTCTTTTTATTCTGAATACGCTGCTGCCCTCATACAATGTATCAGGTTTCATTATGTCTGTTGCACTGTTACTTATCGTTGGGTTTGTTTTGTAGGGACGTTAACATTCTGGCACATTTTTATTATCATCAGACTCTCTGCTATTTGTGCAGGGAGGTTATACCTGGGTCCATTTCCATTTACATTTTAATCTTGATAGACTTTTTGTTTTCTTTTTTGTTTCTTGTTGTTTTCCCTTCTTTTTTTGTTGTTTTTTTGTTTGTTTTGTTTTTCCCACTCTCACCACCACCGCCGCATCACGCCATGGCCTCCCCCTTACGTTTTTGGTTTCTTTTTCTGTTCTTCAACTGCTTCAACATCACCGCGCCCCATTTCCACACCACAGCCATCAGCCTCCAAGACGGGCAGGCGCAGTGTGCCATTTCCGGCGCACAAGCACACCCCGTACGGTACTCTCCTCGCCCCCACGCCACCAACAACACAGCGACCACGCGGCTTTCAGGCATGGCACGGCACCGGCGAAATGCGCCGCCCCCGCCCCCGCCCCCGCCCCCGCCCCCGCCCCTCCGCGCATCCGTCCGTCTCGCCACGTTCACTGACAGCCGCGTCTGCGGCTACACCACGACAACCACAACACAACAACGCTCCCCTCCCTGGCACCTCATTGTTTTTCTCCTCCTCTTTTGCACAAAACCACAACGCCGAGCACAGGCGCAAGCCACCCACACCGCGCCCCTCCCCGTCTTTGGCCGCCGCTCCTCGTTTGCCCCCTCCCATCTCCCGAATGCCATGCCAGCAGCGTTACGCATGCCCCTCCCCTGTCCACACAACACTACCGCCAAACGAACAGCCTTCCGGGCCACATGCAGGGCACGCCCACCTCCAAACACTGCCAATTCACGGACGCAATTCGCTAAACACACACACACACACACACTTTCTCGACACCTTTCTGTAGGGAGGGTGCGTCATCTCGACCGTGACAGAGTGACGGCAACTATCGACGATCCATTTCCCCCCACTGGTAAAACATGTCCACTAAACACCTACATACATCATTCAAGTACACAGACAATAGCATACACACAATGGGAGGGCACACGAACATGGACGGCACGGCACTGTCATACACTCTTCCTCAGAACCATATCAACAAACGTTACGTACATCCGGGAAAGCGAAAGCAAAAAGCACAAGCAAAGGGCAAAGCCCAATGCAGCCGTCAAAGGTAAGGTAACGTTCACCACGGCAGACACTTGCAGCCGCGCCGCCGTTAAACGCATTTCAGTGCGGCTCCAATACGCCTCCGACACGGGAACGTTCCGTTGCTCTACGAATGCGTTTCTCCCTTTGTCCCTTCCTCTCTCTTTTGCCCCCCCTCTGTCCTTTCCTCCTGCACTCTTGCCTCATTCCTCACGTTCTGCCCAGACATTCGACCGATCAAAGTCAACCTTTCGTTACCGTTCTCAGCGCGACGGTGTACAACAGTATGACGGGTGTGCCCAAAGACTTCGGTTCAGTTGCGTGACGCCGGTCTATCGCGCCGATCGACAGTTACACAAAACTATGTCAAACAAACAAATACATACATACCGGATGGACACAGACAAACACGTGTACAGACATTCGCCAAAAACGACCGCCGCCGCCGCCGCCGCCGCCGTCGTCTAGCGTCGCGCTTACTGTACTGCACTGGACACGCGTGCATCTCGAATGACGACATCGGTGTGCGTGCGTCCTACGCAATCAGTCAGACACGGCTATCAAAAATCAGAGTCGAATGGTACATCATCGTGCGTGTCGCCGTACACGTACAGTACAATACAAAACAACAATGCGTCTCTTAATGGCACGTTCATTTCAACGTCACTCCACACACCTCCACGCTGCAGTTACGTCGCACCATTGTCAACTCGGCGTACTGCAAAGGGAATAGTGGGCGGCAAAACATTCCACATTTCACCCTCGCCATGTGTGATGTGCAAACCAAACCCGCAGACGGCCGTCGTTACGGTGACACACAACGCCAACGAGGCGTGCCACCATTCCACGCCACGGCGACCAACCTCGTGGCCGTACCCCGCAACAACGCTTTGACGCGGACCCCCCCCACCCACAATCAAAATGCACACATCACAGCCGTCCACAAAACAACAACAACAACAACAACAACAACAACAACAACAACAACAATTCCGCCCTTCCCGCAAAGGCACGTTGGTGGCCCTGAAAAGGGCCGTTTTGCCGCTCTCGCAACGGAGGAGCCTTCTCCATCCTTCCTTCCATTCCAGAGCCACCTCCTTACTTGGAGCTCGTGTACTTGGTCACCGCCTTCGTGCCCTCGCTCACGGCGTGCTTGGCCAGCTCGCCAGGCAGCAACAGCCGCACAGCGGTCTGGATCTCGCGGGACGTGATGGTCGAGCGCTTGTTGTAGTGCGCCAGGCGAGAAGCCTCGGCCGCAATGCGCTCGAAAATGTCGTTCACGAAGCTGTTCATGATGCTCATCGCCTTCGACGAGATGCCCGTGTCAGGGTGCACCTGCTTCAGCACCTTGTAGATGTAGATGGCATAGCTCTCCTTCCTCTTGCGCTTCTTCTTCTTGTCGCCCTTCGAAATGTTCTTCTGCGCCTTGCCAGCCTTCTTGGCGGCCTTCCCGCTAGTCTTGGGCGGCATCTCGAACCAACGTACGGCAGCAGCAACACCAGTAGCAAGCGCTCCGCTCTAGTCAGCGTCTCCCCACACAGTGGCACCCGCCGCCAGCCGCCGCCGCACCTTTACCAGCTCGCCCTGTTGCGGCCGCCGACCAATGGGGCGCGCGCGCAACCGGCCGCCGCACCCGAGCCCATAAAGCACCCCCACCCCGGCTGCGCCGGCACGCACTCCGCTGCTCGACTCGCTGCCGCTCGCACCGGTCGTTTTCGTTTCCGTTTCGTGTGCACCGTCGCTAGCCCATCGCCATGTCCGGACGTGGAAAGGGAGGCAAAGTCAAGGGCAAGTCAAAGTCCCGCTCAAGCAGGGCTGGGCTCCAGTTCCCGGTCGGCAGAATCCACCGCCTCCTGCGCAAGGGAAACTACGCAGAGCGCGTCGGCGCCGGGGCGCCCGTCTACCTCGCCGCCGTCATGGAGTACCTCGCGGCTGAGGTGCTCGAGCTGGCCGGAAACGCGGCCCGCGACAACAAGAAGACGCGCATCATCCCGCGCCACCTGCAGCTTGCCATCCGCAACGACGAGGAGCTCAACAAGCTCCTGTCGGGCGTCACCATCGCACAGGGTGGTGTCCTGCCCAACATCCAGGCCGTCCTGCTGCCAAAGAAGACCGAGAAGAAGGCCTAAAGGAGGCCAGGCAATCGCAGCGCCGCGTGCTCCCCTGCACGCAACGCGCTTTGCCGGCTCGGCCCACAACAATCGGCCCTTTTCAGGGCCACCACACAAACCTACGTCCAAAGCAAAATTTCAGTCGTCCTCGCCGCACCTTGTTTTGTTTTGTTTTAACTTTGCACTTTCACAGCACAGCCGCCGCCGGCGCACGTCCGCCATCTTGTCGTCCACACAGCCCGTGTGGCCCAACACACACACACACACATTTTGCACGGTCGCAGTCGCCTTCCAAACGACAACGGCAGCAATAATGACCATTGTTAAAGGGAGGCGTGTCGACACACCGCCCTCCACTCCCGCGCGCAACGGCCGTCGACACGAACGAAACAAACAGCTGATCCGGCCGCCTATGCCCACACGCCTTGCCTCGGAAACCCCAACGCCGCCGCAAACACACAGAGCCAAACCACGCAAGCAAATAATCACCGCCTCTCGCACAACAACACACAGCCCGCCATCTCCATCGCGATCGATACAAAGACACACAATAACAAACACACAAACGAAGCAGCTCCACACACAGCCAGCCACATGACACGTTTCCTTTCCTTCTCCCCTCCCAGTCACATCACGTCGCTCAAACGGAAAGAAAGAAAGAAAGAAACAAACAAACAAACAACACAGCGCACACACGCAGCAACAACACAGACTCTTTCGCACTTTTCAACTTCCGAACAGTGTGGTGGCCCTGAAAAGGGCCGTTTTCTAGTCTCTCCCACCCACAAGCACGGCCGCGGGAAGGCCAGCGCCCGCTGCGACGCAGCCTAACCGCCGAAACCGTACAGGGTGCGCCCCTGCCTCTTCAGGGCGTACACCACGTCCATGGCCGTCACAGTCTTGCGCTTGGCGTGCTCAGTGTACGTCACCGCGTCGCGGATCACGTTCTCCAGGAACACCTTCAGCACCCCGCGGGTCTCCTCGTAGATCAGACCAGAGATGCGCTTCACGCCGCCCCTGCGAGCCAGGCGGCGGATGGCGGGCTTCGTGATGCCCTGGATGTTGTCGCGCAACACCTTGCGGTGCCGCTTGGCGCCACCCTTGCCGAGCCCCTTTCCTCCCTTGCCGCGGCCTGTCATCCTTCCTTCCTCGGGCAAAGCAAAACGTGCACAAACAGCAGCTGCAGCGGCTGGCGAGTCGGCTACGGTCTGCGCCCAGCGCGCCCGCCGCCCCCCTATATAGACTCTGGCCCGCCCTCCCCCCACCACGCGCAACCGAGGGCATATAAGCGCAGCACGGAGGCGCGCGGGCCCGTTGTCAAGGCAGCACCGGACGCCGCGCCGCACCTAACCTCCACGCACGCCGCTCCGCTACCGCTACCGCTACCGCCATGGCCCGCACAAAGCAAACGGCCCGCAAGTCCACCGGCGGAAAGGCGCCGCGCAAACAGCTCGCCACCAAGGCGGCGAGGAAGAGCGCGCCCGCCACCGGAGGCGTCAAGAAGCCCCACCGCTACAGGCCGGGCACCGTCGCCCTGCGAGAAATCAGGCGCTACCAGAAGAGCACAGAGCTGCTCATCCGCAAGCTGCCATTCCAGCGCCTAGTGCGCGAGATCGCCCAGGACTTCAAGACCGACCTGCGCTTCCAGAGCTCCGCAGTCATGGCCCTGCAGGAGGCCAGCGAGGCCTACCTCGTCGGCCTCTTCGAAGACACCAACCTGTGCGCAATCCACGCCAAGCGCGTCACCATCATGCCCAAGGACATCCAGCTCGCGCGCCGCATCCGCGGCGAGCGCGCCTAAACCGCGCCGCGGCACCGCACCGCACAAACAAAAACGGCCCTTTTCAGGGCCACTAACATCTCTCCGTCGCGAGCAAACTTTGTCGGTCGCCTGCCTCTCGCCCCACAACCACACAAAAACAAAAACAACCACCACTTCCCGTCCGTCCGCCACACCCGCTCACTCTGCCTGCCTGCTAGCAGCGCGCAACAATCGCACATCATCCCTCCCCGGCCGCTCAAAGCGCACAATACCCAACGGCCGACGTCACACCGCACGGGTGGCTGGCCGGCCGCCGCCGCTTTCGTTTCGAAAACAAAACCCGCACCGACGGCCAACGGCCAGGCAGGCGCGCTCTACACGCCACCGAAATCCCCGCCGACTCCTTCCACATCTCAACGTGCCCCCCGTTGCAAAACATAACACACACAAAGACCGGACACGACGAGACAAGACATCCGAGAAGAACTGAACGCAGGCAAGCCAACCAACGTATTCAAAAACAACGTGACAGAAAACCAACCGTCGGCCGCCGCCAAAAAGCAACGGCGACACTCAACCACGACAACAACACCACCGCTACCGCTACCGCTACCGCCGCCCACACCCGCCACCGACCCCCGCAATCCAACCACCACGGCACGCAAACAGCATCCCCACGGGCATACAGACAGACAGACACCCACACCAAACGCAACACGACAATCAAAACCTTCCCCGACGTGCTTTGATGGCCCTGAGAAGGGCCGTTTTGGGCCGCGCGTCTCTTGCGCGCCACTAGACGACGACGGGGGGTGGGGACGACGGAGCCAAGCGCCAAACCCTTCCTTTCCCATCTCTTTCTCCTCTACTCTACTTCTTCTTCTTGGGCGAAGCCTTCGCCTTAGACGGCGTCGTCGCCTTCTTCGGGCGCGGCGCCTTCGGCTTCTTCGTCGGAACCTTGGCGGCCTTCTTCGCCTTCGACGGCGACTTGGCCTTGGCCGGCTTGGCCGCAGCCGCCTTCTTCGCACCCGCGGGAGCGGCCGACGCCGCAGACGCCTTCTTGGCGGCGCCCGCCTTCCGACCGGTCGCCGCCTTCACACCACCAGCCTTCTTTGCGCCGGCCGCACGGGCGCCCTTCTTCTCCTTGCTGGCCGGAGCGGCGCGCTTCTTCTTGGCACCGCCAGCACGAGCCTTGCCGCCCTCGGCCGCCCCCCCGCCGCCGGCGCCGGCAAGCTTGAACGAGCCGGACGCGCCCTTCCCCTTCGTCTGCACCAGCTCGCCCGCCACGACGGCCGACTTGAGGTACTTCTTGATAAACGGCGCCAGCTTCTCCGCGTCCAGCTTGTAGTGCGCGGCAATGTACTTCTTGATCGCCTGCAGCGACGACCCGCCGCGCTCCTTCAGACTCTTGATGGCCGCCGTCACCATCTCAGAGGTGCGCGGGTGCGCAGGCTTGGCGCGCGGCTTCTTCGAAGACGACGCAGACTTGGCCTTCTTCGTAGTGCCGGTGGCGGCGGGTGCCGCAGCAGTCTCGTTCGTAGCCGCCTGATCTGCCATTTCGACGACGCGCGTAACACACAGCGAGAGCGAGAGCGAGAGCGAGCGGGACGGCAGGCACGCAAGCACAGCACAGCAGAGCAGAGAATCACTTTTTTTTTTTTTTTTTTTTTTTTTTTTTTTTTTTTTTTTGTGTCACGTGGTGTTCTACAGTTCCTTCGGCTTTGCCGAATCTACGTGTATTTGTATGGTTTGGTTTGTTGTTCTCTGTGATTAAATTTTTATTTACAAAAACAAAATCGTAGGCATTGGAGGGCATGGTCGGTAACAATGAGGCCTTGCGGCCCCCGACCATCCTCGATTTTTGAGGCGTGGGTTCTGTGCAGTGGGTGCAGCGGGTGCTGCTTCCCACTGCTTTCCTTTTGTGAAGTTTTGCCAGTCGGCCGCTCGGCGAGATGAGGTCGTCGTTCCGTGGCGGCCGCTGTGCCCGTTGTTTCGCCGCTTGCCCACTGGGTACGGCGTCGTACATTTGAGGATCTGCGTCTTACTTTAACATTAATTTTTTAAAACATTTGTCAAGTGGTTAACTCTAGTTTATTCTATATAGCTAAGGGTGGTCGTGCAGCCGACAGAGAGTGGGGGAGGGGCTTGGTGATTACATCTTAGACTTAGTTCTGGTCCTACGCTAATAATCAGCAAGAAAATTTAAAACTAACAATTAATGCACAAATAATAGACATGTTCCTATTTCCTATTGGTTTCTACCTCGGGAGCATGGATTTTTAAGGACAATTACAGTGTATTATGTTAAACTAAAACGACATCTTATTAACTATTGTGTTTTTACTATTGCTTACTACTTCCTTACTAGTCTACGGGGGCTTCTATGATTCGGCGTGGCACTCTCTGCCTGTGCCACGTTCGGGGTATCACAGTACCTGTGCCCCTGAGTTGTCTGCAGTTTTCTCTGGTTTGTTCAAGTTTGTCAAACAGTGTCGTTACCAGTCTTTGCACTGTGTCTTGTATCCTCTCGACTTCCACTGTTTCATGGAGTTCTTGTACGGGTGTCCACGGTGGGGCGTCCAGAATCCACCTTAGCACTTTATTTTGCACCCTTTGCAATTTTTTGTGGTTTGTCTGGCACGTGATTCCCCACGCAGAACACCCGTACGTTAGTGCTGGGAGGACTGTTGTTTTGTACAGTGTTCGTTTAGTTTCCATCCACATCTCCCTGCTGAGGAAGAAGGGCAGGAGGGCTTTTGCGAGGTTTATACCTCTCTCTCGCTTTTCCCCGATGTGAAGGTGAAACAACATCTTTTTGTTCAATGTTACGCCCAGGTATTTCACGGAGTCTCTCCACGGTAGTTCCTGGGCGTTTAGGGACAGCTGGTTTCTGAGTACCGGCCGCTTCCTTGTGAAGTAGACAGCTGTAGTTTTGTCTGCGTTTAATGTCATTTTGTTTCCCCTACACCAGTCTTCTACCATGTCTAGCTGCCTTTGGAGGCGTGCTATGTTTGAGTGATGCTGCCTGCCACTCGTGTAGAAGGCTGTGTCATCCGCGAATTGGGCTATCCTGGCATGCGGTGACAGGGGGATGTCGTTTGCGTATATGTTGAAAAGTGTAGGTGATAGCACCGACCCCTGGGGTATGCCGGCCCTCAGGGTCTTTCTTGAGGAGCGTTTTCCGTCTACCTCAACAAGGAACGTCCGGTCTGTCAGAAAGCTGTCTATTAGTTTTGTGTACACATCGGGGATCGTCGTGTTGTGGTGTATCTTATAGGTTAAGTTGTCATGCCAAACCTTGTCGTAAGCCTTTTCCCAATCGAGGAATACTGCTGCTGTTGAATTTGTGTAGTTGAAATTGTGTGTGATATGTTCTGTTAGTCGAAGGACTTGTAGCTCTGCAGAGACCTTTTTCTGGAACCCAAATTGTTCCGGTCTGATGGTTTCATCGTCTATGAGACATTTGTTGATCCTGTCCAATACTACCCTTTCAAGTGTTTTCCCCATTGTGGAGAGTAAACTGATTGGGCGGTGGTTCGCCGGTAGTTTTGGGTCTTTCCCTGCCTTTGGGATTGTAATGACTTTTGCTGCCTTCCAGGCCGCAGGGAATTTTTGTAGCAGCATGCAGCTATTTATTATGCGTGTTAGCAGGACTAGTGGTTTCCTAGAGAGGTTCTTTAGATGCAAATTTGAAATTTTGTCTAGTCCTGGTGCGGATCTGCCCTTTCTGCAGGCTATTATTTTCTTTATGTGTGTCGGTGTTGTGAGTTCTGGTGCTGTTTGTGTCGGTGTGTCTCGGAGATTTTGAACTGTTTGTGTGACATTCTCTTCCTCAAGTTGTTCTGCAGCTGTGAGGTCGATCTGTGGTGTTGTGTTTTGCTCCTCGTACGTGTCCGCAAACAGTTCGGCTTTCGACAAGGCATCAAACACGGTTCCCTGGGGTCCTAGCATAGCCCTTTTAGCTGGTCGCTGCTGTCGAATGTGTTTGACTAGTTGCCACTCGTCCTGGGTTTGGAGGCAGAGTGTCTCCATCCTGTCTTCCCAGGTTTCCGCGCGCCATTCTTTCAGCCGCTTTTCAAGCTCACGAGACAGTCTGTTCATTTCTCTCCGCTCCCGCGGGTCCCTGCTTCTTTGCCACAGCTTTCTGTGTCTGTTTTTCTGGCATCGAAGTTCCCGCAGTAGCGGAGGGAGTTCTGTTTCGTGTCTATCCGGTAGTGTTGTGGTTATCCTGGTCTGTTTTATGGCTTTTTGTATCTTGGTAGTCAGGTATTCGACAGCGTCGTCCAGCTTTTCCTCTGACGACAGGTCCAGTGTTGGGTCTATTGTGTCTGTGAGGACCCTGCGATACTGTTCCCAGTTCATGTCTATAACTCTTCTCGGAATGTCCGGGATAGAGTTTAGCCTGCGGAGTTTCACTAGTACCGGATTGTGGTCCGACGTTAGGTCCTGGATCGTATCTAGCGTGACGTCGTCTCCAATGTTTTTCGTCAGCAGTACGTCCAGGACGTCCGGTCTTTGTCCGGCTATGAGTGGGACGTGTGTCGCGTCGTCTGGGCCGCGGACGATGTAGTGGTACGCGTCCTCCAGTTGCAGGAGTTTTGTTCCTTTGGGGTTCGTTGTGCGGGAATTCCACGCTGGATTTTTAGCGTTTAGGTCCCCGCCCAACGCCACCCTTTGGTGTCTGTCGAAGATCACTCTGAGGTCTTCTTCCAGTAGCTGGCGGTTTGGGGCTAGGTATGCTGCCCCCACCGTCAGTTTCCCTCTTTCTGTGTTTATTGTGACCAGAGTGACCTCGATGTCCTGCACTGGCGGCGCGTCCACCACATCGTGTGGGATTTTCCGTTTTAGGAACACGGCCGTACCGCCTCCTCGTTGATTTTGTCTGTCTGTGCGGTATCCCGTCATGTTCCGCAGTTTAAAAGTATCGCAGGGCCGGAGGTGTGTTTCGGAGACTAACAGGACGTCCACATTATGTTCCCAAATGAACGTCTGTAGCTCCGTCTTTTTGTTTTTGATACCGTTTGCATTCCATATGCAGAGTGTTGTGTCAGTGTTTTGTCTGCCTCGTTGCGCCATCTTTACATGAACGCACTAAGCAGACCCTGTAGTATTATTTGTGTCTTTTCCGTCCTGTCCGATGTTCGACGGAGCGCGTTTGCCGTGTGTAGTATTGTTGTGACGATGTTTGTGTCCTGCTCGAGGGAACGGATTGTGTTTATGATCACCCATAGGGCGTCCACGAGCAGTCCTTTCTCATTTGTGTGTGGTGTGTCAGTGGTTTCCTGTTTGTTTTGTGTTGTCTCTTTTTGTATTTGTGTTTGTTTTCTCGTGTTTGTCTGGGTGTGATTTGGTGTAGTGTCGGTCGGTGGTGATGTTAGTGCCTCTCTGAAGGAGCGGCGGCGAGGTGTTGGCGTGTTCTTGTCTGTGTCTGCCACCTCCGCGTGTGCGGCTGCGGCAAGAATCACAAGGGCCCAGCCAGTGTCGCGGGCGGGCGCGGACGGCCGAGAGAGCGGCCACCACTCTGCGCGCCGCCGCGCCGCGCCTCCCGCGCTTGCTACCGCCCAACGTCCGACAGCCTGTGCGGAGCAGCCCCAAACCTGCGCCACAACCGCCCGCGCCTTTCAAACCACCGAGGATGGGGCTACACACAGCCACACCACAGTCGCCAACCAGTCGCCACGGCAGCGCCGCAAACCACGGCCAAACTGCAGCTACCGCGCGCTACAGCCTGGGTCGGCCCGCCGAGAATCGCCGCCCCCGCCCAAATGCCGCCCCCACAGCCCCAGCCGACGACCCGCCACAATGGCCAAACCTTTGGCAAAACTCCCACACCGTCGCCGCGGCAGCCCGGCCAGCGCGGCCGGCGCCACAGCCACACAAGCCGAGGCGTGCGGCGATGACGGCCGTGCAAAC